>NC_137905.1:53289797-53827923 GCF_963455335.1 Martes martes | reverse complement strand
TTCCTAACTCTAGGAATTATGGTATGGATGTCGGGCAAAAAACGGAAGACATTTAACATGGGGGGGGTGTGACGACAGCGGAAGAAACCATGTTTAGACACAAGGGAGCCTAGGTGGCTGCTGAGGGCGAGGCAGCGGGGAAATGGTGAAACACCGGTAAAAAGGGACAGAGTTTCAGCTACATCGTGAATAAGGTTTGAGGAACTAATGCACAACATGGCGACTACAGTTGATAATATTGTATACTGGAAACTGCTCAGAGAATAGAGCTTAAGTGTACTTACCAAAGAAGGAAAGAAAGAAAGAAAACAAGTGAGGTAATAGGTCTTAATTAACTTGACTACGGAAATCCTTTCATGATGCATGTGTATTTCAAATCATCGTGGGGTACACGTTAAATATATTTTGTCAGTAAAGCCGAAAAACGGGCTCAAAAATTCATCCGCCCACGGCCTGCTCTGAGTCAGAGCACAGTTTACATGAATATCTCGCTGTCTTCTGAGAACTAGGGAATCAAGAGCACAGGGGTAGAAAAATGGAACTGGATATTTTGTTTTTCCTAAGGCTTTATGCACACTTGCGCTGTGGCACCGTGCCTGATGAAGTGCACGGATCGTCAGAAGAAAGTGTAAATAAAAAGTCAGAAGCCCCATTCATTTCTGAGTCAACAGGGCTTCGATCTCAGTCAAGCAGGGCAGGGGCTCCCAGGAGGCAAACAAGGGAAAATACAAAGATACCCAAGGGCAGCCCCCGACTTCTGGAGGGACGTTTTCCTCACCCAGGGAGACCAGGTTCCGGTAGTTCTCCACCATCACGTCCCTGTACAAGGCCCTCTGGGCAGGGTCCAGGCACTCCCACTCCTCCCGAGAGAATTCGATGGCCACATCCCTGAAGGTCACCATCCCTGAAAAGAGAACACAACATCTCACCAAGGAGCTGTGGGGAGAGTTCTTACTGCACATAAAATGGGAAGAGGAGAGATGCTAGGGTTGGATTCAGACGAAGTGGGTGTTCTTCCAGATCCACAGAAGGTACTTCTCAACAAGTTCTGTGTCCCTTACTTTGGCCTAATATATTTTCCATAAGAGGTTAGGATGGCCTCTCAATCAGGATGGCTTTTTTTTTTTTTCCATTTTTGTGGACACTATAAGAAATATAAAAATAGGAAATCAGGGGTGCCTGGCTGGTTCAGCTGGAGGAGCACGTGAATCTTAATCTTGGGGTTGTGAGTTTGAGCCCCATGCTGGGTGTAGAGATTACTAAGAAAAAATAAACAAACTTAAAAAAAAACAGAAAATCAATACAGGGCTACTTACAAGAAGTGTTATTTAGGTTATGGACGTTGGGGAGGGTGTGTGCTAGGGTGAGTGCTGTGAAGTGTGTACGCCTGATGATTCACAGACCTGTACCCCTGGGGCAGATAATACATTATACGTTAATTAAAAAAAAAAGAATTGTTATTTTTCGTGTTTTACACACTGAGCCATACTCAATATCCAGATGAGCTAGAGCACAAGTGTTATGTTCAGAGAGGACAATGTCCACTGTGGACATTGAGACTTTGGAGATGGACAATGACTTTGGAGAAAGGCGGAATCTAAAAACTGGGATCATGATAGCAACAGCAAAGAACAGAAGCTCTTGAATGCTTCCCATGTGGCAGGCATTGTGTTAAATGCTGTACGTGCACAAACTGTAACAACATCACTCACCGAAGACAGATCTGTTGCCACCTTCCTGAGGAAACACCCGTGTCACACACATTCCCTGAAACCCGCCCAAGGTCAAATGCTAAGAAACGGCAGAATAAGCTCCTGAATCCAGATGTTTAGGCTTTGGAACTGAACCTAAACAAGGAAACATATCACCGACGGCATCAAGAGTAGACTGGCAGAGGGCTCCCTGACACAATCTGAAACAAGTTCAAGGCCAACAACGTGGAAATGCATAAAAGGTCATGATATGTGCACACATGTCACTCTTCTTATATTGTTTAATTCGTGTTAGTGCAGGAAAAATGTACAGCTGTGGAAAACGCTTAAGATTTCACTTCAACAATTAATAATTTATTTATGAAATAATGATAATGTATTTTCAAAAACGAGGGGCTTGCGCGTCTACGCATTCACCCACACACATATACACGCTCAAACGTACTGAAATAAGGAGTCAGCTCTCCAGGACACAAAGGGGCCCCCTCACGGGCTCCACGTCACTGGGGCACCAGGAGGTGGAATCTGAGTGGAGGCAGACGGACTGAGGGACGGCGGGGGGGCGTGTGCACAGACACGACTCAGGCCGGACACTTCAGGGTCAGAGAAGGTGAGCGAGTCCCTCAAGGGCGCGGCAGGAACGAGAGACAGAACGCCAGCCCGGAATATGACTGTACCTGACAGCCAGCCATTCCCGGCTCCTTCCTTCCTCTTCCTCCTCGTCCACGCTGCTGCCTCCTCAGACAAGACCAGCCTTGAGAATTCAATCCTAAGGGTCAAGAAGCTGCAGTTGAATGCTTAGGATCAACCAACGTCCTTCCTGTACCGCAGCGTCACACGCGAAGCCCTCTCCGTGTGGACACGACAGTCCTCTGCTGCCCACTGCCACAGGAGGGGCGCACAGGGACAGTGACCTCCTCCAGACACCAACCAGCGAGTGTCCCCACCCCTTTCTTCAGAACTGGCTCCCGCCCGGGAGAAGCCCCCCCCCCAACCCATGGCAGCAGTGGGGACCCGGGCTGGACCCGACACTCCCCTCCAGGTCACAGACCCGCCCTGATCACACCCCACGCGGAGCAGGGCCCCCTCCCCTCTCCCTGGGTCAGGGGCTGCTGTCAGCCTCCGAGACGGAGGACCCGGAGCCTGGGTGATGCTGGATCCACGCCAGAAGCACCCGGGGCACTTTAAGTGGTACTGAGGCCGAGTCCTGTCCTCCCCTCCGACCAGTGCAGGGGGCACCTCTGGGAGGGACTCCGGAGCTGTATCTGCAAAATGCCTCAGCCGTCCCGCGTGACGCGGGGTGCAGCACACTCACAGCCCAACACACCTCCCACCTTCTGGCTCTGCTCGCCCCTGGGCCCTGCTGTCGCCAGCACCCGGATCTGGAAGCGACAGGGGCTAGAAGGAACATGCAGGGCAGGCAGCAGAGGTGGGGGGTGGGCTAAGAGGCTCCCCTGAGAAGGTCGTGTCAGACTGAGGACCTAGGTAACAGCACAAGGTCACGGGTCTCTGCCTAATCCCACTCCCTTCGTGCCTCCTCGGGCGTCAGCATGAGCTTCCCAATGAACCCAGCAGGCAAATCTCAGCCTCGGCGTCTGTGTCCCAGGGAACCCGAGCTATGACAGTGGCACCCCAAACGGACCCAGGCAGCCCCGCAACGACCCATAAATCCATTTCCAGGTGCTCCTGCTAGAACGAGGACACCCCTTCACGGCAGCGCCACACACCCTCGGCCCCATAACCACGCTCGGGACACGCGCACACGCCATTCACGGCATCCGGGGGCCCCACACTTGCTTCCGCGTGGCTCCCGCAGACCCCGCGAGGCTCGCTTCCATCCCCCCACCTGCCTTCCGCCCCCGCAGGCCCCACGCGCAAACGGGCTACGGCACAGGGACCGCTGGGCACGGGCGGCACAGCAGTGATGGGCACGAGCGCCAACTGAAGGGCGCTGGGCCCTCACTCTGGACACCGGGAAGCTGGCCCTGCTGGGAACACTCGTGAGCAACCGGGACAACACGGAGTCCAGCTTAAAAACCGTCCAAGACTGGCCGGATGGAGTTCAGTGAGGACATCAGAGGCAGAGAAGCCCCTCGATCCTTCCTCCTGGCCCCACGCACAGCAGATTACAAGACCTCTAGTTCTTCAGGGTGTCTGTTTTATGGCCCCTCGGGCTCCTGACCTGGTCCGCACCCTTCCTGAAGGGAAATTAGGATCCCTGAGCCTGAGCAGATCACCTGCTGGAAAGCAAAGCCCCTGCCCGAGACGCAGCTGCTCCCTGGTGATGCGCACAGCGCGGACCACCCGGGGGCTGGCAGAGGGCAGTGACACCGCAGGGCGACACGTGTGGGGACCCTGGGCTGCAGGGCTTTCTAGGCTTCAGCACATCTTCTTGCTCTTATTTTGAGTAAAAGAAGCAGCCATGGGAGGTTTAGATCAATTGGTGTTGAGATTTCCAGAATAATGGGCACCACCCTCATCACCTGCCCTAGCTCCTTGGTCTTTGAGGACCACCCGGGAAGCATCTCAACCCAAGCCCGAAGGAAGGGGCAGCAGCCAGCCGGGAGGCCCTCCACTGCAGGGAAAGCAAAGACTCCAGACAGTCAACGGAGAAGAGCTTTTCTCATCCGGGTGATTGCCATGGACACAAGTCAACCTGCGTAACACGGCAGACCGACCGGGGAAGGACACTTCAGACGACGGGTGGGCAGGAGAGGCCGGGCAGACGTCTCTGAGCCGACACCTGAAGGAGGAGAAAGGGCCAGAGCCGAGACGATTTAGGGACAGAAGTAAGAGTAGGGACCAGGTCCTGGGACAGAAAAGGATGGTGTCTGGGAACAGAGACGACGTGAACGCGACTGGGGCAGAGCGAGCTGTGGAACTGTGTGAGCTCCCAGCAGGAGGCTGGAGACCGGACAGGAGCCCTGATGACACAGGGCCGCGGAGCTTGTGCTGGTGACAACGGGAGGCCGGCGGAGGGTTCGATGCGCTATCATCTGCCTATAGCTTTCCCCCTGCTGCAGAGAGAGACAGCTGCCGATGGTCTAGGACGCGCAGCCCGTGTCTCTGCCTCCATCCTAGTGTTCCTGTGTTTCCGTTTTGGAGGACGGGGACCCATTAAAAAAATTTTTTTTTAAAGGATTTATTTATTTTAGAGAGAGCGAGAGAGCAAGAGCTAGAGAGGGAAAGAGCACAGGGAAGGTACAGAGGGAAAAGAGAATTTCAAGCAGATTCTGTTGCAGGGTTCCATCTCAAGACCCTGAGTCAAAAGCAAGAGTCACGGATGCTCAACCAACTGTGCCACTCAGGTGCCCCCCCGCCCCATTTAAAATTCTATTGACAGCTGGGCACTCCGTCCATGAACTGCCACGCAAAGCTATGCACTGAATTTTGCCAATCAGTTCAGGGTTCAGTGTTGCTCAAAATCAGTTTCTGTCTAGTCCATCACCTCCGTGTTGGGGTGGGCTCACTGAGGCCTACAAGGGAGTCATTTCCCCAAGTTATCCTGAGAAGGTCTATGTTGGGTAAGCAAAACTTGGTGTAACTGAATTTTCATATGGTGGCCTGAAGGGGCCAGTGGGCAGAATCTGCCTGCATCACTCTTCTCACTTAAAAATCCCAGGACCATCTTTTACATGACTGAGCAAAACAAACTTCAATTTCTTTTTTCTTTAAGTAATCTCATCTCTAAGCCCAACATGGGGCTCAAACACATGACCCTGAGATCAAGATTCATGTTCCACTGACTGAACCAGCCAGGCATCCCTAAGAAACTTTAATTTCAAGATATGATCACAAGGATCTCAGGCACTAAATTCCCCTGTTCCAGAACATCACAGTAGAAGATTTACAAAATACAGATTTTTGAACACGTAAGAGTTGCTTCTGTCAATACCACAAAAGCGTGTACAGAAATAAGACAGTCAAAATATCCTCATCAGGAACAGACGGGCTCTGTTAGGTGACATTTCCAAGTAAATCAGCTCATTCTTCAACATTTGCAAAGAACGGACAAGAGGAACTTGAGGGGAATGTCTATTTGGTCACTCTTAGCCCACTGTTTCAATACAACACATAAAAGATAAGAAAACTGAATATCACAGTAACAGAGTAAACCAGGTTTCAATGTAGATAAAAGATAACTAATACAACCAAGTATACATGGAACAATCTAAAATTACTTACTAGATACCAAAGAATGTTCTCAATATACGTGATGAAGAGAAGAGAGCCTGCCTGCAGACCTCAGGCTGAACTGGACAGAATTAACTTAAAAATGAAAAAACTAAAAAAAAATTAAAATTGAATGAAGTATGAGATCAAAAATTTTAAAAATGGCATGGTCACATTTATTTATTTATTAAATGTATTTATTTGACCAAGAGGGAGAGGGCAAGGGCGAGGGAGCACACAAGCAGAGGGCGGGGCGGGGGAGGGAGAAGCTGACTCTCCAGAGGGAGCCTGGTGCCCACTGCACAGACTCAATCCCAGGAACCCAGGATCATGACCAAGCCCAAAGCAGACACTTAACCCCCTGAGCCACCCAGGTGCCCCTAAAAATGGGAAGGTCATCTTTAGAAAAGAATGCCTGAACATAGCTCCAAAGCTCGCTTCATTAAGTTAGTAATTATTTATAGAAAAGTGTAACTTAAATAACCAAGATTTATTTGAAGCTTCAAAACAAAAAAATGATGTAAACATAAACGAAGAAGAATAAAGTAAATCTATTACAAAAAAGCAACACTTTTGATGATCCTTAAAAAGCACTGTGTATTCACAGTCATTTCTTGCGGCTCTGAGCCCAGGCAAAGGGACAAAGGTGACCCAAGTCTCCGCCCTCTTGATTGAACAAGGATATAATTATAAAATGCACAAGCCTTTTAGACAGGCGTTTGGCAATGCTCATCCTTGCCTGCATAATTCAGTTTTAAGTGCATTATAAAGCCACACATCAATGTAACGTACTTACTCATCCATAACCAATCAACTCACCACTCATCTGGATCCCTTTCTTCACTACTGTCTGTCTTTCTCTCTCTTGATACTCATCCCCTCCCCTTTTTTTTTTCTTTTCTTTTTTCCCCTTGGCTTTCTTCTCATTCTGTTCCCCTCTCCTGTCTTGCGGTTCCTCCCGTTCTCCGGATTCCTCCTCCTGTTCTGCCCCATTCTGCAACCTGTTGCCCTTGTTGCTCCTTCTCCGCAACCTTTCCAATTGTCCTCCATCTCCACACATTTTGGCCTCTTTCCTCCCCCATCTCTACTCCCCATCTACACTCCCAGTTAAGTTTGCTCTTGCCCTGCTACTCCTCCTTTGTCCCCACTCTCTGCCCCCCCCCCCCCCCCCCCCGCTCACTCAGCTTCCTCCTTGCCGCTCCAACCTCTGTTCCTGTCTCCTGCCCCTTCTTTCCTCCAGCACCACACAGCTCTGCCATGACTTCAACTTTTTTCTTTTTAAAGATTTATTTATTTATTTGAGAGAGGGAGAGAGCTCATAGGATGGGGGATGCAGAGGGAGAGAGACAATCCTGAGCAGACTCCCCGCGAAACCCAGAGCCTGACTTGACTTGAGATACCAAGAGAGTCTGATGTTTAACCCACTGGGCACCCAGGCGCCCCTGCCACAATTCCAATTCTTTAACCTCTCCCTTTGTTACCGGAGCCCCGCCCATCAAGAGCTCCTCTCAAAAAAAGGGGGGGCCCTCTCCACATTTTGTTTCCTATGATCTCCTTGGAGATTTCCTTCTTACTCTAAATTTCTCAGTCTTCTTTTCTCCCACTGCTGCTACTTTGCCATCTGTTTGTGGTCCTCCCTCATTTTCCTTTGTTCATTTTTCTACAATTCTCTCATTGGGTCTTGTGAAAATAAATAAGGAAACTTCATTTAAAACGGAGTAGGCATAACCCCGAAGTGGGAGCTCTCAGGCAAGTACCACTCCCTGCAGCCTACTTTACCAGCAGGAAAAGGGGAGAGAAGAGTTATTTTTAACATGGGAAGGTATTTTTTTTAATGAGAATTTCATCTCCTGCTCGCAAGAAAAAAAAAAGATCCGTCTTGCCCCAGCACAAATGCACTAACCACGTGCAGCCACTGAAAAACCGCCACCACCTCCAACTCTTGTTCTTCTCCAGTGAACTTGTGTTTAAAGCAACCCTCCCCAACCTCCTAAAAATGAGAGCGGACCTTCCTTTCCTTTCCCGACTAGCCCGTGCGCGCCATGCATGTCCCAAACCGCAGTTCCTCTGCTTCTTCCCGAATCATCTCGTTTTGCTAGTCAAGTGATGGGACATGTGCTTGTAAGGTGGACAGCCCCTCCGCCCCTCCGCGTTCCTCTCACCCAGGAGGGGGTTGGGTAAGATGCCCACCTCCCACAAGAGCGCCTTATCCGGGGCGGGGTGCACTGTCTCAAGACAGGACCTTTTTAGTCACCTCCCAGCACAGAGAGAGGAGAGGCGGGGACTGACGGGGGGAGGCCCGGGGAGCGGAGGAGTAAGGCGGAGGGGCAATGCGAGCGTCTCCGGGGAGCGCCGAGTTCTCCGAACCTCCCGGCCCAGGTGAGGACCGGCCTCTCCCGAGGGGCGGCCGGCGCTGCCCCCTAGGGGCCGAGAACGGCGCGCACCCACCTCGCGGATTTCAAACCCAAACGGAAGCCTCCGGCCTCCCACGGAAGCGTCTGAATTGGGGGGGGGGGGCGCGGGCTGATAGGGGTGGTGCAGGCATTTTGGCGGCCCCCACACCCCGGGGGTAGAGGAGGTGGGGACTGCGAGGCGCAGGTTTAAACAATAAAGACGAAACTCACACTCCACAGACTGGCCTCGGCTCCACGAAACCCGCTTCCGGGTCTGCAGACAACTGCGCGCGCGCAGAGGGAAGAGGCGGGGCCTGGGCGGGGCGCAGAGCAAAGCCAGGCCTGCGTAGGGACCGCGGGGGCCGCAGGAGGGGCCTCAGGGGCGGGAGGAGGGGCCTCCAGGGCCGGCGGTAACCATAGAGACGAGGCATTGTTCGGGGAGAGGCCCGGATGGATGCGCGGGGCCGATGCGGGGGCGGGACCTGGGAGTAGCTCCCAGGTTTTTAGGGTTTGGTGATACTTGAGTCCTGTTTCCTCTCCTGGGCAGCAGCATTGCTTTCTGTTTCAAGTTAATGTTTCAGTTTTAAGGTAAAAGCTGAGAGTTTTATGAGCGCCCCTTCTGTTGGAGAGTAAGATGTTACCCTCTTCGCAGCTGAAAACGGTTCAAGTCAAAATCCGCAAGTCCCGCCGGAGAAGCTGGAACAGCTCCGAGATCCGGGATCTGGGACCTCGGAGCGAGGTGGAGGTGGGCGGTGGGCGAATTCTGGAACACTGCTGCAACTCAATGAAACAAAAGTTGGACTGTGCCTCGGCGGTGCGTTCTAGAATGTCAAACGCAAATTCTGCCTGGGCGGAATGTGCCATCTCATTAGGGCACATCATTTCCAGAACACCATTTGCGCTTCTACTCTCCGTTCACCTCTAAGTCGGTGACTCAACCCTATCGTGTTCCGGAGACTTTCCCAGGGACGAGACCTGAGGTGTGGGACTTGGAGGACTAAGGCGTGTGATAATTTATTGCTTTTAAAAAAGCAATAACTTTAAAAAAAGGTTAAATTGCATCGCTGTTTTTATACTTATATCGTTCCACACGTGAGATGAATTATACTCAAATGCATTTGAGATAAACGCTGTTGGCATCACAGTATGGTTAAATCGTAATTTCTAAATATAACTTCAAAATACAGTCACACTGAAGATAATTAGAAACCATGTTTTTTATTTATTTTCTTATTTAAAAATTTTACTGGGGAGCCTGGCTGTACTAGCCAGCCATTGGTCTCCCTGCTCAGTGGGGAGCTTCTAGAGAGAAGCTCCCCCATGTTGGTGTTCCCTCTCTTGCTATCTCTCTAAAAGAAAAATAAAATAAAATTAGGTAAGTGAAAATGTGCTCTTTTGGTTATAACCTATGGGTAGGGAATTCTGCGAAGCACAATGTCTCCAACTCCGGGGGCCTGCTGGTCACTCCGCATGTTTAAAAAAAAAAAAAAAAAGCACAAATGAGCAAGCCATCAGAAAATCCCTCCCACTAACCCCACCACTCCTTTAGTTTTTTTTTCTTCTGTGTATATTGAGCTACTGTCACATGAAGAGCATTTTAAACATCAGTCATAAGGAAACAGAAGAGACACAGGGAATCTGCCCCCAGAAAGGGAAAGCCCTGCACCTAAATCCTCCTGAGGAAAATGGTTATCTAAAACCCAACTCCCAGGGTATTACAAGAATTAACTCACAAACGATATGTGAGGTTCCCAGCACAGTTCCTGACATGTGAGCACATCGCGGGTGTCAAAAAACAATATTGCTTTAATGAAACGAATGCACGTTGCTTCTGTAAGGACAAATGTAAACTAAAAATGTGAGAACTTTTTTTCTTTTCACATTGAAAAATGTGAGAATATTTTTCTTTTCTTCCCTCTTGGGGGAAGAAAAAGCGAAGAGACTTCTCTTTCCCCCTTTTCCCAGATCATTTCCCTTAGAAACCTTGTAAGTTCTTTGCCTTCCTGTTTGAAATGTTTGCACGTCTTTGAAAAGCTAATCAGGCTCTTGCCAACACTGTAACGCAGGGATGTTTGCTCAAGGATCTGGGAGCCACCTCTTTGAAATGTAAACAAAAAGGGGATATCTCTTTATCTCCCAATTCTCGTGGAAGGGTAGGTGCCTAACTCAGCAGTGGCCTTGTTCCTAGTGGCAAAACTCCCTCCTGTCATAAAGATAAGTTTGTTTTCCCTATGGTTAAAGCCGATTAGCTAACACAAACGGCCACCGGCTTACCCGGTGATGTTAGGAGGAACCAGGTACGACAAATGGTGCTGTCGTGTCTTCGCGAGGACTAGTTGGGATCTTTCTTTCTTTTTTTTTTTTTTTTAATTTATTTATTCGACAGACAAAGATCACAAGTAGGCAGAGAGGCAGGCAGAGAGAGAGGAGGAAGCAGGCTCCCTGCTGAGCAGAGAGCCCGATGTGGGGCTCGATCCCAGGACCCTGGGATCATGACCTGAGCTGAAGGCGGAGGCTTAACCCACTGAACCACCCAGGCGCCCCTAGTTGGGATCTTTCTTGAGGACACGTATGTAATCGTCGTATCGCCCCGTCTTCTCTCACAGGGTGACATTCATTTTTGCAGTCTCTCAAGACTGCCTCTGATGCACATCACATTCTGGTTTAATGCCTATGCACTAATGGAACTGTTTCCTTTCTGTACTACTTTTGTGGAGAGGATTGCTGGGTTGTGAGACGATTTTTTTAAAAAAAAATGGTATTCCCCAGCACCGCCCGCGGAGCTTTTGCTTAAACCGGTTTCCATTTAACAGGAAAACATCTCAGTTTCTAATAGAAATCACAACTCTAATCTCACGTTGTCTGAAACATTCATTTAAAACGGCCGGGAGACTGTTCGGTCCGCGAGACACCGAGGTACTCTCTGGGCTTGAAAAGGCAGGAAACGTCCGGAGGCGGGGCGGAGGTCCGGATTCCGCCCCTGCGTCGGTCACGCCCCTTCTGTCCAGTCCAGGCCACCGTCCACGGCCCGGCCCCGTCACACGACGCGCACGCGCAGCGTCTCGCAGACGCGGAAGCGGAGCGAAGGGCAGTCGGGTGAGTCAGTGTCAAGATTTTCTGGTTCAACGCTGGTCTTTGCGGAACTGCCCTCCCGCCTCCGGGTTCCGGCCCGCGGCACCCGGAGTTCCGGGATCGCCACGTGCGATAAAACCCCTTCGCCCGCGTGTCTCGCGCCCGATGATTCCCGGCAGCATCGTCAGACATTCCGGGCCTGGGGGCTCCACGGCGGGTCCAGGGGTTCACGTCTGTTTGGAGTTAAAGTCGCCGAGGCGGATGCCCGCCTTCCGCCCAGGTAGACAGCGCCTGCGTCGTCGTCTTCCTGCTGGAAAAAACCCTCCGGGCCTCCCGCCACGCTCCGGCCCCTGCCCCTCTCAGCCGCGCTGTGTGTGGAGCCTTCCCTCCCTGACCCCCGGGGCGGAGGCGCTCGTACAGAACCGGCCGCCACATCTCCGTGGCCTTGGGGTTCCCTCTTCCCTGACGCCCCCTCCACCTACGCGACCTCCGGAGCCGGCGGTCCCCTCCCTTGTACTCGCCGCCTTAGGGTTTCTTCCGCACAAACCGCGTGCCACTGGCTGTGCTTGTCATGGTGTTTGCGTTCCCGAAGCCCTGTTAGAAAGTAGGGCTTCTTCCCAGGCAAAGAACATATTTATTCCATACTTGTGAGAGGGTGTGGGGCGAGCAGACAGCCTGAGAGAGAGTGAGGAAGACCACGTGTGTGAGAAAGGAAGAAAGTGTAGAACCGTGTAGAGCAGGCGGACGTGGAGAGAGAGTACGAGTGCAGTGAACCAGAGAAAGTAGAGGGAGAATAGAGAAATCCAGATTAAAACGTATCTCCAGAGAGGTGAAGGGTAGGTAGCCCATTAGACGAGAGTCACCTTAACCGGTGGTAGGAGTGGGGCAGCAAGCAGCAGATGCATCGGACTGAGACCGTGGGAGAAGAATAGAAGAATGGGAGCCGTGGCAGGCAGAGGTGGTGCTGGGACAGAAAAACGGGCAAGGGTTGACAGCAGAGGGACAAACAGAGCCTGGAAGGAATCCCCTGGTTTTAATCCCTTCGTTGGCTTCCTGTTGCCCTCAAAACAAAAATCCAATCGCACTGGACGGCTACAGCAGAGAGCTCTGGATGTGGGCCCGTCCAGTTTGAGGGAAGGAACAAGTTTCTCTTTCCTGCATTGACCAGACGTTGGACACTGGCTGCCCAGCCAGGGGCTGTGAGGAAGAGACCCCTGCTCCCTGTAGCTGACTCGGTTTACAAGGAGGGAGTGAGCTGTCCAGGGGTCAGCAGCCGAGCTGACAGCTTTGGGGCAGTTTGTGTCTGAATCCTGAGGAATGGATCCACGAAGGCCCGTCTGGTGCTCATGTGGTTGACTTCTGCAGGGTCTCTTAGGACCCATAAGGGGTTGAAGGGAAACTGTCACCATTTGGGGGGTAATCTGTAGTGGTTTTGATCGGGGATCTCATTATTCCAGGCAAAGCATTACTGAAGGTATCACACGTGTTTTGTGGGATACAGATGACATTTGGGGGCATTTCATTAGAAGATACCTGAGTCTGGCTGGAGTATGGAGATCATTATAAGACAGACATTACTGTTGTATTAATGGCATTATGGAGGTGTCTGAGTTTAGATTGTCTTCAAGAAGGAACACATCAGATCCTGGAGTGGTGGGGGTCTTCCTGCCAAAACAAAAGGTTGATGTGAGGAACACACTGTGGGGTTCTTTGGCAGTGTACAGGTGGTTAGGAGGTTTTGTCCTGTAATAATGTGGAGTGTCCCCTGGGATTGTAGAACAAACACCGTGGGAACTTGCAGGAGTGTCTGAGTCAAGAAGGGAGACAGTGGGGGGCTGGGACCCAGGTGGTGGGTGTTTTCACTGGGGCAGACTTTCTGGAGGTGGGTCTCTGGGGACAGTGGCAGAGCGGCAGAGGGGCCGTAGGGTCCAACAATGTAACAGTCGCAGGATCCTTTGGACACTGCCACTGCTCGGCAGTTCTTAACCTTATCTCTAGGCAATGACTTTATTCACCATATACATACAGTAAGTTGTCCCATCTTTAAAAAAATCCACAAAAAGAGCCTTTTACTACATTCCCCCCTCTTTAAAATGAAACATCCTCAATTAGCTATACTTCCTACTCTGGTAAGTGTCCTTTCTTACACTCCATTTCAGAGCAGAATGCACTAAACACATGCGTATACTCTGCTTTAGATCTTGCTTCCAATTTTTAAAAAGATTTTATTTATTTGAGAGAAGAGCAAATGAGCAGGGGGGAAGGGCAGAAGCAGGGGGAGAAGCAGACTCCCCGGTGAGCAGGGAGCCCGATGCGGGGCTCAATCCCAGAACCCTGAGACCATGACCTGAGCCAAAGGCGGACGCTTAACCAACTGAGCCACCCAGGCACCCCAGTTCTCACTTTCATATCCACCATACTGCTGAGACACTCCATGTCTGAGTCACTGGGACCTCCCCAATTCTCAGTTCAGGAATTGGTTTGCTCTTACCATGCTGGTCCCAGCTACAGCGCGCTGGGCTCCCTCTTCCTGAAGCACTTTCTCTTGGGTTTCCACATCACAGTATTTTTTTTAAAGCACATCTATCTTACAGTCACCCCTTGGCTTATTCCCTGAACCCCTTCTCTTCTGTCTCCACCTCCTACCTTTCCATGTCACTCCATCTCATAACTCTGAACAGCGACGTCACTTTGCACCACTCAACCCAGACCACCAGACCTCTCCTGAAACCAGGGCCGTGTATCCAGCTGTCTCTGTGACATCTCTGCTGGGATGATAGCCTGGCATCTTCCCCTTAATATATCCAGCAATGACCCCACAAACTCCTCCAAGTGTCTCCTGCAGTCTGCCTCTGCTTATAGGGCGACCCTGTATTTCCCGCAGCCTAGGGGGGCATCCTGGCATGTTTGCAAAGTATACAAGCTGTTACTTCTTAGTGTTTTAACTTACGACAAAAGAAATAAAAATTAGATGTTTACTCAAAATGGATAAGGGGATACATGGTTTCCAAAAGTCTTCTGAGGTATGGGAGAAAAAGTGTGAAGAATTCTGATCTGCTCTGGAACTTTCTGATCTGCTTGCTTGAATACTCTGATCTTACCTGCTCTTTGTCTCCTTCACTCACCCTGCTCCAGCCATACAGGCCTCCCTGTCCTTTCTGGAGCCCAGAATGCCACTATCCCAGGGTCTTCACATGGGTGTCCTTTTGCCTAGAAGTCTCTGACCCCTCACATGCAAGGGGCAAAACCTCCTCTTTCCTTGGGTCTTTGGTTCTGAGATCACCTCTCAGTGACACCTTCTCTGGCTTCTGTCCCTTCATCTTCCACTCCCTTTAACAGTCCACGTACTCCCTCGCCCTCAATTCTGGTCCCTTTTGCCTGCTCTGCACGTTTCTCTCTGCATCTTCCCCTTCCACTGGCTGGACACTCATGACAGCAGGGCCCAGGGGCGAGCAGAGCCAGAAGGTGGGAGGTGTGTTGGGCTGTGAGTGTGCTGCACCCCGCGTCATGCGGGACGGCTGAGGCATTTTGCAGATACAGCTCCGGAGTCCCTCCCAGAGGTGCCCCCTGCACTGGTCGGAGGGGAGGACAGGACTCGGCCTCAGTACCACTTAAAGTGCCCCAGGTGCTTCTGGCGTGGATCCAGCATCACCCAGGCTCCGGGTCCTCCGTCTCGGAGGCTGACAGCAGCCCCTGACCCAGGGAGAGGGGAGGGGGCCCTGCTCCGCGTGGGGTGTGATCAGGGCGGGTCTGTGACCTGGAGGGGAGTGTCGGGTCCAGCCCGGGTCCCCACTGCTGCCATGGGTTGGGGGGGGGGCTTCACCCGGGCGGGAGCCAGTTCTGAAGAAAGGGGTGGGGACACTCGCTGGTTGGTGTCTGGAGGAGGTCACTGTCCCTGTGCACCCCTCCTGTGGCAGTGGGCAGCAGAGGACTGTCGTGTCCACACGGAGAGGGCTTCGCGTGTGACGCTGCGGTACAGGAAGGACGTTGGTTGATCCTAAGCATTCAACTGCAGCTTCTTGACCCTTAGGATTGAATTCTCAAGGCTGGTCTTGTCTGAGGAGGCAGCAGCGTGGACGAGGAGGAAGAGGAAGGAAGGAGCCGGGAATGGCTGGCTGTCAGGTACAGTCATATTCCGGGCTGGCGTTCTGTCTCTCGTTCCTGCCGCGCCCTTGAAGGACTCGCTCACCTTCTCTGACCCTGAGGTGTCCGGCCCGAGTCGTGTCTGTGCACACGCCCCCCCGCCGTCTCTCAGTCCGTCTGCCTCCACTCAGATTCCACCTCCTGGTGCCCCAGTGACGCGGAGCCCGTGAGGGGGCACCCCAGGCGCATCCTGCATCCCGGTGGGCTTCACTTCAGGTGTGTGCTGTCAGCTCTCTCTGGACCAGGAGCCAAGAAGCTACATGGGGAAGTCACATATTAACGTGTATGGATAGTTGGAAAATTCTGGAAAACAAGTACGAGAAGAGGAAATCAGCCCTGCCTGACTTTATAATGCATTCAAAGCTAAACAAGTGAACCATACATAGTGTTTCTGGTTCTAAAATACGATTTAGAATAACGATTTAGAATATAAAGTTCAGGAATAGATTATCAGTAGGATGTTTTTTATCCATAATTGGCTTTAAAAATGGAATCAACCTAAATAATAAACAGTAAGAGGTTTTTAAAAATCATTCTCAGCGCATCTATCCCACAGAGACCATGGTGTTCCTGTAGCAACTCTTGTGCAGAAGATGTTTTAGGTAAAAATGGTGGTTATGTAGCCAAGATGCGGAGCACAGAACTCTCTTTGCCGTCAGAGGGCAAATTCTGGTTCCACCATTATTTTTAAGTATTTTACCTCTTTTATTTTCAGTATCACATGGATGAGTGACCCATGTATGTATGGATGTACTGACTGATTAAACTCCTCACAAAGCGGCCGCTTAGGCAGTTGAGATGTAATGGGAAGGGGACACCCCTCCCCGTGCTCCCCTCCACTGTTCACGTCTCAGTGGGGAACCACTGTTGTCAGTTCCGTGGCAAGCAGCAGTTCAAACCTTATAAAAATGCATTTACACGTTGTTATAAAATTTTAGAAAAAACCGCTCAATGAAGTGTGTTGTAACATTTTATCTTGCAAATTTAAAAAAATGTACCCAGCACGTCTAGGCGTTGTTTTCATGTTAATAAACAGAGACACAGCTCGCTCTTCGATCCTCACGGGGGCAGTCTCTTAATGAAGACGTGTGGGACCTTCACCATCTTTCACGGGTATAAAGAATGCCGCAGTGGCTGCGTAGAGCAGACCGTCAGAGGACTTCTCTGGGTTGGGCAACTTGACCTGTGATTACCAGGTGGAGGATGGTGCATTACACCAGGACAGATTCTGTCCGACGCGGTCCCCTGAAGCTGCAAAGTACCCCATCCCACAACAACATGTGTGACTCCCTCCTCCGCCAATGTAAGCAAAACTTGGTACTGTAATCTCTTTGTGTTTTGAAAATTGGGGGGAAAAGGACAATCCCTTGTATTTCCATTTTTTTTTATTTAAAGATTTTATTTATTTATTTGTCAGAGAGAGAGAGAGAGCACAGGCAGACAGAGAGGCAGGCAGAGGCAGAGGGAGAAGCAGGCTCCCTGCCGAGCAAGGAGCCCGATGCGGGACTCGATCCCAGGACGCCGGGATCATGACCTGAGCAGAAGGCAGCCGCCCAACCAACTGAGCCACCCAGGCGCCCCTGTATTTCCATTTTCTACCAACTTGTGATTTGCATTATTTTTGTGGACTCAAACATGGTTTTTCATACTTTGCTGTTTTCCTTTGATGTATTTTTAGGAGCTATCTTATATTTTGTGGTTTAATTCTTTACATACGTGCTTGTGTCTTTCTTAGTTTAGCAGTGTTTTGCAGTGAAATGTCAATCTTTCTTGCCCTCTGCTTTCTGATCTTGCCTCGGAAAACCTCAGATAGCGTAATCTCAAAGTACTGTGTTCCACTTAGTACTCTTTGTTTAAAATTGTCTCTCTCTTATTTTTTTTTTAAGATTTTGTTTATTTATTTGACAGACAGAGATCACAAGTAGGCAGAGAGGCAGGCAGAGAGAGAGGAGAAAGCAGGCTCTCCACGGAGCAGGGAGCCCGATGCGGGGCTCGATCCCAGGACCCTGGGAACACGACCTGAGCCGAAGGCAGAGGCTTTAACCCACTGAGCCACCCAGGCGCCCCTAAAATTGTCTCTTTGTCTTTTTAATGTATATCTTGTAGCTATTTATTTCATTGATTGAAAAGTTTCAGGTAACACACACATTAACAGGTTCACGTGTTGTTTGGCAAGGCTCTCCATTTTTTCTTTTCAAAGTGATTTCTCCTCAGCCTCATGGAGACTGTTTTTTTTTTTCTTTTAAACCCCACATTTCTTCTGTATTTGAATTGCTCTGAATTTCTGAATCACTGAGGTCTTTATGTCACCACATTTTCCAGTTAAGAATTAACGCTTGTCAGTCTTTGATCATGTCTTTGTTCCGTCTTTCAGTAGTTTCCTCTTCACATCGGTTGGGAAATGTCTTGCAAATAGAGGTCCTGGTACAAGTGCTAATGGGAATGGGTGTCTCCCCCCACCCCTTCGGGTCTCGTGCATCATCATCAGTCATCAGTGGTGACTGACAGGAGCCTGGCTGGCCCATGGGCTTCAGCCTCACCTGTGGCAGAAATCCTTCCAGCACTTACTAGAATTTGTGATGCCTGGTGGACTGGTCTTGCTCAATAACAGGTTTTTAAATGTCCTGTTTGGCATGATTTTTAATCATCCAGTATTTCTTCCAAGATCTGCTCTGATCAACCTGTGTTCTACTTAATCTGTTAAATTAACGTATTTTAGTAAAGTTCCTCCTCATGAATTGGGTTTTTGTTGTTGTTGTTGTTGTTGTTAGAATAAACTCCATTTGGCTAATAAACTCCATAATGGTTAAATGTCTGACTTTAAATGGAAACATGTAATTTATATATATATATATATATTTTTTTTTAAAGATTCTATTTATTTATTTGACAGAGATCATAAGCAGGCAGAGAGAGAGGGGGGGGGGGAAGCAGGCTCCCCGCTGAGCAGAAAGCCCGATGTGGGGCTCAATCCCAGGACCCTGAGACCATGACCTGGGCTGAAGGCAGAGGCTTAACCCACTGAGCCACCCAGGCGCCCCTGTAATTTATATTTTTACAGATAATTTGTCAACACCTGAAGATACCTCTTGTGCTCTAGATCCTCTAAGTGTGTAGACCTATCACTAGTGTGGAGAACATAATATGTACCATGGCCACATAACCAACCGTGTGCTGGACAGTTTTCATGTATATAGTTCTTTTATTTTCCACGAAAATGGGCAATCTCCACTGTTTTAGTGGATCTGATATCCTCTGATGGAAAAACATAATAAAATTAGGGATATATAAATTGCTGACAATTATCTGTTCTTGCTCAAAATGATGCTGAACATTCATTTCAGTTGAATCGATCCTGACATCCCTTTCCTGCTCACATTTTGTGTGAACATGAGAAGGCTCCCCAAGGTTCCTTGGTGAAAAGTGTTTTTCATTTCAGGAACGCTTGACCTTCAGGGATGTGGCCATCGACTTCTCTCAGGAGGAGTGGGAGTGCCTGGACCCTGCCCAGAGGGCCTTGTACAGGGACGTGATGGTCCCTTGTACAGGGACCAGAACCTGGTCTCCCTGGGTGAGGATAACGTTTCTCCAGAAGTCGGGGGCTGCCCCAGTGAGTCTCTTAGGAGCCCCTGGCCTGCCTGAGATTGAGGCCGTGTACCTTCTGACACGAAAACGTTTATGAGGCAGCATGTAGACTTTCACCTCCCCCTGTCCTCAGATGATCTCCCCACTCCACCCTAGCTTAGGGGCACTTCCAAAAGCTGAGTAAGAACAAAACGTTATGGCAAGCTTTAAAAAACATCTGATTCTGGATCCACTTTTATCCCAGTACTTTTGATTCAATAGTTCTTGGAAGAGAGCTGGATATCAATGTTTTAAAAATATCCCTTAAGCATTCAGAAGGACAGACTGAACAACTTTGTGAAAAATCTTTTCTAGACACATCGGTAACGTCCTCTCTCGTCAGCTGAACAAAGGGCTGGAACTGTATTCTGGAAAAGACACAGCACAACATATGCCTTTCTTCTTCTAAGCAGGAATCCCTCTTCCTGACCTGAATAACACCTTTATTTTGGAGCAGGGGAAAGAGCCCCAGACTGTGGAGAGCAAGGTGAAGACAGTGAAAAAGCCAAATGGTGGGAACACAGGGAAGAGCTCAGAAAGGCAGAGAGGGGGCCACACCAGCAGTAGTGTTTGGGGACCTTTCTCCCAGTGGGAGAGTTCTTCCTTCTTGTGAGCTCTTGGAGGAAAGTTGACTTCCCTTCCCCTTGTCACTCCTTTCTTCAGACACGTGGAAGTGTATCCTCGCAACCTCTAGCGCATGCAAAGACCAAGGCAAAATCTTCATCATGACCTGTGGTTCTCTACTATATGCTCCTATGACCTCTTTTTTTTTTTTTAAAGATTTTATTTTATTTATTTTTTAAATTTTTATTTATTTATTTGACGGAGAGAGAGAGAGATCACAAGTAGGCAGAGAGGCAGGCAGAGAGAGGGTGGGGAGAAGAAGGTTTCCTGCTGAGCAGAGAGCCCGATGCGGGGCTTGATCCCAGGACCCTGGGATCATGACCTGAGCCGAAGGCAGAGGCTTAACCCACTGAGCCACTCAGGTGCCCCTAAAAGATTTTATTTTTAAGTAATCTCTATACCCAATGTGGGGCTCAAACCTACAACCCAGAGACGAGGAGTCGTATGCTGTATGGACTGAGCCAGCCCAGAACCCCCTGCCCCTATGACTTCTTTGGTTCTTTGACC
Organism: Martes martes; assembly: GCF_963455335.1. Classification (NCBI taxonomy): domain Eukaryota; kingdom Metazoa; phylum Chordata; class Mammalia; order Carnivora; family Mustelidae; genus Martes; species Martes martes. Next base: position 53,807,675 of record NC_137905.1, on the reverse strand, counting down.
TGAAGGAGCACTGGGAGGCTGGTTTTAATTAAGGTCCTTGGCCTCAGCCCCACCCCTGTTCCCACTCCACGCGCGTCAGAGCTGAAGACTCCCCAGTCCTGGCACCAGGCCTTTTCCAGGATCCACCCCATTCTGTACACTTGGGAGACCGCCTCCTGGGGTTGGGAAACATCAGCATCTGGGGCCCCAGAGTTCTCTGCCTCTTCAAGCCCCCCAGCCGTTTCTTCAGTTCTGCTTTCGCTGCACATCAGAAAGTGCGTCCCACCGGGGAGTAGGGTAGGGGCTCTCGATCCAGCAGTAAAACTGCTTTCACGTTGCTGGACTCTAAGCAAGTCCACACCAAAACGATGCTGTAACCTTTGCTATGTTGTGGTTTTGTTTCTTTTCTCTCAAAGTATTTTCTAATTTCCTTTGTTATACCTTCTTTGACCCCCTGGATTTTTTTTTTAAGACTGTTTAAAATTTTTCATGTATTGTTGAGCTTTCCAGTTTTCCTTCAGTTCTTCCTTTCTAGTTTCGTTCTTTCGTGGTTGGTGAAAATAGTTTATATGATTTCCCTCTTTTTCAGTTTGTTGGGACTTGCTTCATGGACTGATACGGGTCTGTCCTGGAGAATGTTTCACATGCGGGTAGAGAAGAATGTATTTTGCTCTTACTGGGTGCAGTGTTGTGTGTTTGCTGGTACTCGTCGGTTTATAGTCGGGCTAAGACTGTCTGTATCCTTATTGAACGTCTGTCTGGCTGTACTCTCCATTTTTGAAAGTGAGGCCTGCAAGTCTCCAAATACTATTCTAGAACTACTTTTATTTCTCCCTTCAAGTCTGTAAATGTTTCATATATTTTGGGACTCGCTTTTGTATATGTTCGTATTTGTAATTCCTTAATGAGTTATCCTTTAAAAAATATATATATATTGCCCTTTGTCTCATAAAATTTTTTACTTTAAGTACATTTTATCTCATTAGTACTGCCACTGGGAAATGAAAAAATTCATTAGATTTGCTATATTATATTCCCACAATATTCCCAAGGTACTATATGAAAACTTGGCTTCTCTATATCCTGTCCTTCTCTCCTGTTACTGTCATAAAATTTTATCTCTATATATTGTGACCATCAATGTAGACTTAAAATAAGTTTTTTTTTAATTTTTTATTTATTTTCAGCGTAACAGTATTCATTGTTTTTTCACCACACCCAGTGCTCCATGCAATCTGTGCCCTCCCTAATACCCACCACCTGGTTCCCCCACCCTCCCACCCCGCCCCTTCAAAACCCTCAGGTTGTTTTTCAGAGTCCATAGTCTCTCATGGTTCACCTCCCCTTCCAATTTCCCTCAACTCCCTTCTCCTCTCCATCTACCCTTGTCCTCTATATTATTTGTTATGCTCCACCAATAAGTGAAACCATATGATACTTGACTTTCTCTGTTTGACTTATTTCACTCAGCATAATCTCTTCCAGTCCTGTCCATGTTGCTACAAAAGTTGGGTATTCGTCCTTTCTGATGGAGGCATAATACTCCATAGTGTATATGGACCACATCTTCCTTATCCATTCATCCGTTGAAGGGCATCTTGGTTCTTTGCAGAGTTTGGCGACCGTGGCCATTGCTGCTATAAACATTGGGGTACAGATGGCCCTTCTTTTCACTGCATCTGTATCTTTGGGGTAAATACCCAGCAGTGCAATTGCAGGGTCATAGGGAAGATCTATTTTTAATTTCCTGAGGAATCTCCACACTGTTCTCCAAAGTGGCTGCACCAGTTTGCATTCCCACCAACAGTGTAAGAGGGTTCCCCTTTGTCCACATCCTCTCCAACACACGTTGTTTCCTGTCTTGCTAATTTTGGCCATTCTAACTGGTGTAAGGTGGAATCTCAATGTGGTTTTGATTTGAATCTCCCTGATGGCTAGTGATGATGAACATTTTTTCATGTGTCTGGTAGCCATTTGTATGTCTTCATTGGAGAAGTGTCTGTTCATATCTTCTGCCCATTTTTTAATATGATTATCTGTTTTGTGTGTGTTGAGTTTGAGGAGTTCTTTATAGATCCTGGATATCAACCTTTTATCTGTACTGTCATTTGCAAATATCTTCTCCCATTCCGTGGGTTGCCTCTTTGTTTTGATGACTGTTTCTTTTGCTGTGCAGAAGCTTTTTATCTTGATGAAGTCCCAGAAGTTCATCTTTGCCTTTGTTTCCTTCGCCTTTGGAGACATATCTTGAAAGAAGTTGCTGTGGCTGATATCAAAGAGGTTACTGCCTATGTTCTCCTCGAGGATTCTGATGGATTCCTGTCTCACGTTGAGGTCTTTTATCCATTTCGAGTTTATCTTTGTGTACGGTGTAAGAGAATGGTCAAGTTTCATTCTTCTACATATAGCTGTCCAGTTTTCCCAGCACCATTTATTGAAGAGACTGTCTTTTTTCCACTGGATATTTTTTCCTGTTTTGTCAAAGATTATTTGACCATAGAGTTGAGGGTCCATATCTGGGCTCTCTACTCTGTTCCACTGGTCCATGTGTCTGTTTTTATGCCAGTACCATGCTGTCTTGGTGATCACAGCTTTGTAGTAAAGCTTGAAATCAGGTAACGTGATGCCACCAGTTTTATTTTTGTTTTTCAACATTTCCTTAGCAATTCGGGGTCTCTTCTGATTCCATACGAATTTTAGTATTATTTGCTCCAGCTCTTTGAAAAATACTGGTGGAATTTTGATTGGAATGGCATAAGTTTTGTTTTTTAAATCAATAGGGAAAAGGAGGAGCGACAAACCAAAAATACAGTAATACAGTAACCCTGTACACACTTAGGCACTGTCTTTATTACTGTTCGTTATTTTTTATGTGGATTCAAGTTAGTCTCTTCCCTCATTTTAGCCTGAGGCATTCATTCCCTTTACCATTTAAAAAAATATTTTTATTAACATATAATGTATTATTAGCCCCAGGGGTACAGGTCTGTGAATCATCAGGCGGACACACTTCGCAGCACTCACCATAGCACACACCTTCCCTTTACCATTTTTTATTGGGCTGGTCGACTAGCAAGGGAGTCTCAGTTTTGGGTTTTTTTTTTTCTGGCAATGACTTAAGTTATCCTTTATTTTGAAGGGTAGTTTTGAAGTATGCTGACAGTTTTTGCCACTTACTTGCTGTTTTTGTGGAGACATGCACTTACAATACTCAGTGATTTTCATGCTGTTACTTTTACCCAGTTCTTTCTAATACTGTCTGAAAACTAGTATTTTCAGAAGCCAGTGGACATGGGTGTAACTTAAACTGCTAGGAATGGGTGGGAACTTTTCTTAACATGTTTTCCAATTCTTATCTTATGTGCTTTTTCTGGAACATAAGTCTTTTCTCTTGTTCTTATTAAGAGAGAAAGGATTAGAATTCCACCGTCTATAATTTTGTGTAATTGTGGTTATTTATTATTTACCTGTTGGTCTTATCTTGATGTAACTGAAAAATTTCATTTAGTAACTTGTCATTTAGAGATTATGGAGTTTAGCGTCTAGTTTGGAATATGATGCAATTCACCAGTTGTTAATGTTCCAAAATGCCTATCCTGCATAGAGTATAGATAGCTTTAGAGTAGATATTAAGAATATTTTTGTTATTCCAATGATGTATTAAATTCTTCTTGATTTTCCTATTACGCTTTTAGTTTTCCAATTCATAATTTCCATGTATTTATCTTATTTGTTAATTTTTTTTAAGATTTTATTTTTAAGTAATCTCTACACCCAACATGGAGCTCAGACTTACAACCCCGATATGTCACATGTTCTACTGACTGAGCCAGCCAGGTGCCCCTCATTAATTTTGTAAATGGATTATTTTCCCCCCCCCCAATCTATTACTTCATTTATAGCTGTGTTTCAGCATTTCTTTGCACATAACAATTACACTGTAAATATGCATTTGTATGTTTCTTTTTTTTTTTAATTTTAAAGAGAAAGAAAGGGGAGTAGGGGGAGAGGGAGAGAGAAATCCAGGCAGTCTCTGTACTGAGCCCAGTGTGGGGCTTTATCTCACAACCCTGAGATCACAACCCGAGCCCCAAAAACAGTCAGACATTTAACCGGCTGTACTACCCAGGCCCTCCAATATCTGTTTCTTTTCAATACGAGACACCCACATTTGTCTACTGCTAATTGGTGTGTGTTTTGGTGTGATAGTCAAAAAATACACCTTCAGAACTTATGTAAATTTACATAGTGTGAATGATTTGGTCATACAGTGTTTGAAAATAGGTGTTTCCAGGGGCACCTATGTGGCTCAGCTAAGCGTCTGACTCTTAAGATGATCCATCCTGGGTGTGGAACCTGCTTAAGATTCTATGTATCTTTCCCTCTGCTTCCCCTCCCGTTCTCTAAACACACACACACACACAGTAAGCTTCCCTTAAAATAATTTGAAATACACATCATTTAAAAGATTTTTTTATTTATTTGACAGAGAGCACTAGTAGGCAGAGAGGCTGGCAGCACAGGGGTGTGGGGGGGAAGCAGGCTCCCCACCGAAGCAGAGAGCCCGATGCGGGACCTGATCCCAGGACCCCGGGATCACGAACTGAGCCGAAGGCAGTGGCTTAACCCACTGAGCCACCCAGGCGCCAGCAAAATACATGTCATCTTTTATTAAAGGGATTCTATTCTATTCTATTCACTTTGCATTCTTAAACATTTGCAGATGTTGGCTGGGAAGTTTTTATCTCTTCAATCTACTTACTTTTAGTGTAATATCCATTTTGCAACTCTAGTTAATGTGAAGACTATGGTTTTTAATATCTTTCAGATAGCTCTCCTAGATTCATGATCAAGGAATTATTACCAAAGAAAGAAATTAGTAACAGAGAATTATGCCAACCAGTGATCTTGGGAAGACATGAAAACCATGGCCTTGAGGATTTTGACTTCAGGGAAGTTTGGGGAAATATGTCTGATTTTGAGAGTAACTGTGGATATGAAGAGAGAAATTCCAAAGGAGTGCTTGTGACAGTATATTCTACTGGTAGAATATATAGAATATATACCAGATATACTGGTAGAATATATATATTCTACCAGTATATCTTACTGGTAGAAAAGATACACAAGACAGCAAATCCTGGATTAATTTACCTTTAAGGCAGCGTGTTTCTTTAAGAAAAAGTGCCTATCAGTATTTTAAGCAAGGGAAGTCGTTAGCAAAAGATTTGTTAAAAATAAAAAAAATATATAGTCTATGCAGGAAACAAGTATACAAAATGTTTTGAAAATAGAATTGGATTAAGCTTTCAGTCACATCTAGTTGAATTGCAGAGATTTCAAACTGAGGAGGAAATTAATGAATGTAACCAAGCTGAGAAGTCTGTCAAAACTTGTTCTTCAATTTTGCCACTTCCAAGATTTCTTCCTAGTGTCAAAACCAACCTCTGTAATAAATATGGAAGGGTTTTTATGTATCCTTCATTGTTCACACAGCACCAGAAAACAAAAATTAAAGAAAAACCATACAAATGTAGTGAGTGTGAAAAAACTTTTAGCCATCATTCAGTCCTTACTAGTCACCAGAGAATTCATTTTGAGCAGAGACCTTACAAATGTAATGAGTGTGGTAAAGCCTTTAAGCAGTTCTCAAACCTCGCAAGACACCAGCGAATCCATACAGGAGAGAAACCGTGTAAATGTAATATCTGTGACAAGGTCTTTAATCAAAATTCCCACCTTACAAATCACTGGAGAATTCATACTGGAGAAAAACCACACAAAAATGTCATGAATGTGGTAAGGCTTTTATCAAATGTTCAGATCTCTGGCATCATGAGAGAATTCATACTGGAGAGAAACCTTACAAATGTAATGAATGTGGTAAGGGTTTTATCAAACGTTCTTATCTTTGGGATCACAAGAGAATTCATACTGGAGAGAAACCATACAAATGTACTGAATGTGTTAAGGTTTTTAGGCAGTGGTCTACCCTCAGGATTCACCGAAGAATTCATACTGGTGAGAAACCTTATAAATCTAAGAGTGTGGCAAGGCTTTTAAGCAATGCTCACACCTCACTAAGCATCAGAATGTACATCCTGGAGAGAAGCCACACAAATGTACTGTATGCACCAAGACTTTTATCCACATTTCAAGCCTTATGAAACATCAGAAAATCCATTCTGGAGAAAAACCGTACAAATGTAATGAATGTGGTAAGGCTTTTTTCCAAAGTTTAAGTCTTGTGGCACATCAGAGAATTCATACCGGTGAGAAACCTCACCAATGTAATGAGTGTGGCAAAGCCTTTACTGTCCAGTCAAGCCTAACTAAACATAAAGAAACCCCTACTGGTGAGAAGCCTTATAAGTGTAATGAATGTGATAAAACGTATATACAGCTTATACACCTTACTAGACATTGGAAAATCCATACCGAAAAGAGACATGAATCTAGTATATGTGATAATGCTTTTATTCAAAGCTCAAGTTTGGGGGCTCATCAGAGAATTCATGGAAAAGAGAAACCTTACAAATGTAGTGAGTGTGGCAAAGCCTTTAACTGGTGTTCTCGCCTCCCTCGACATCAGAGAAGCCATATAAATGTATTGTGTGTGGCAAGGCCTTTAGTCAAAATTCAAACCTTACAATTCATCAGAGAATTCATACTGGAGAGAAACCTTACACATGTCATGAATGTGGCAAAGCCTTTAAGCAGGATTCAAGCCTCATAAGACATCAGAATATACATCCTAGAGAGAAACCACACAAATGTATTTTGTGTGGTAAGGCTTTTATCAAACGTTCACACCTTTGGGTCATGAGAGAACGCATACTAGAGAGAAGCCATACAAATGTACTGAATGTGGCAAGGCCTTTAGACAACGGTCTGACCTCAGGATTCACCAAAGAATTCATGCTGGAGAGGAACCTTAGAAATGTAATGAATGGCATAAATCACTTAACCATTTCTCACAATACACTATGCATTAGAGAATTTATAGTAGGGAGAACTACGTATAAGTCCAAGATTTACCTCATGTTAAATTCTTCACAGTAAGTAAAAGTCAAATTCATTTGAAGACTCATGAGATGAGTGTGAGTGGAGCAGGCAGAGCTTTGGGAACGTAGCATTCCTTTTAAAAATACTTACATTACTTGCGTTTCCTTGAAAGGCCTGCACCACTCACTACTGATGTCTTTTGATCTGAAGTTTGGAATTTGTTGATGTTATACCTTCGTTACATTTTTCATGAATTACCATGATGGTCTCTGGGGGCAGATCATGTTCAGGATCCCTTCTACAGTTAAGTCTGTATAACAGAGGGCCACGGGGTCATCAAAAACCATTGCTCTGCCAGAGGCGCACGAAACAGCAGACTCCGAGACTGAAAGACGGATTTTCATGATAGGTTAGGAGGGACTGCCTATTGGATAGAAATAATGGTGAAGTGATGGTCATCCTCTTCCTCTTACGAAAATAGTGCTTGTATATCAAAGATGAGTGAAAAGTTAGTCTTATTTTGGGGGGAACTAAAGAGAGCAGTTATCAGGAGAACTTAATCAAAACAACCAGAATGCAGTGTACAGGTATAGGATTCCCATTTAACCACTACACTGATGCCGTTTTACTCAGAAGGTATCATACTTATATTTTAAGTAATAAAATTATTTTTTCAAAACTGAATGAATCGTGTTTTTTTTCCCCTATCAGATCAAGTCTATGCTGTTTCCTTACAGTACTTCATAACGAACACGAACACTACATCTTCAGGCTTGTTGAGGCTGAGAGGCATCTGCGACAATTTTTCTTCCATGATGGAATCAAACGACATACAATTTTATGAATATATACTCATCATTTGCTTGAGTTATTCTCTCCACAGTCTGCTGCTTGGATATTTATTTATGTGGCTGTGATTACAATACCACAGCAGTGCAACTTCAGACCCTCCCTCTAAACATCTGAAGCGCAGTTCGTGAATATGCACTTGATGGCATTTCCACGCGCCCTCTGTTATGCCTACGTGAGACCCATGACTTGCAGTGGCCTTGATGTACATGAGGATGTGTATGTGTCTGTGTGTGTAATTAAAAAAAATACATTTTACTAAGTAATCTCTACACCCAAGATGGGCTTTGAACTTAAAATTCCAAGATCAAGAGTCACATGTTTTACTGACTGAGCCAGCCAGGAGCCCAGAGGCAAATATATTAAGCATAGGAGAAGTGTTAGGAAATAAAATTTCAGGAATAGAGATTGATACGCACGATCTCCCCCCAACTTGGAGCTTGCACTGGAGTACTTTGGAAAGATCACCGATCGAGTCTCTCCTTAACAATGAACACATACACCTGAGAATACAGTGGGTTTGTTTGTAGGCCAAGTAGGAACTTAACATATTGACCCCCTCAGAAGTAGTTCATCACAAGATGAACCCCTCCAAAATCTAGTCTTGGGTGTCAAGACTGATAATGCTAGACACCAAGAGGGGATACAAATGTTTTAATGCATAATGAGACTTTGCAGGGAGAGTAGGGCAGGTTTCCAAAGTTGCCAGAAAAATAGCTTGAGAGCAAGAAACGGAGACTCATTTTATGAGGTGGTCCTGCAAGGGGTCTGCTCTTCCCGAGGGCACCAAACAAAAAGGCACGTGGGCTTCTACGCTTGGCCACTTGTGGAATAGAAGGGATAAAGGGGGATACACTGAATATATGGTCTGGGGTGGGTTTGTTTATGTATGAATGTATTGATCAATTATACCGTAAACTACCAGAGACAGGGAGAGCAGCTGAGAGAGGGTTGAGGCTTAAAAGCTATCCATGGTCAAATATCAAAACAAACAAAAAAGAAAGTAGAGTGAGATTCTAATACAACACAGAATATTTACTGTCAAACCTCCTGATTGCTTGGTTACGAAAGACCAGTTTAGTTTACACGTTTTCCCTGTGTTACTACACTGAAAATTTTGGGGAAAAAATGCATGAGTTAAAGAATCTTTTAAGAGTTGTGTAACGTGGGGCGCCTGGGTGGCTCAGTGGGTTAAAGCCTCTGCCTTCGGCTCAGGTCATGATCTCGGAGTCCTGGGATCAAGCCCCACGTCGGACTCTCTGCTCAGCGGGGAGCCTGCTTCCTCCTCTCTCTCTTTCTGCCTACTTGTGATCTCTGTCTGTCAAATAAATAAATAAAAATCTTTAAAAAAAAAAAAAGTTGTGTAACGTGAAAGTGAACCCAGGACAGTAAGAAGTACAGAGGAAGTGTTCTATAGATATGAAGAACAAGAATCCTTTTATATCTTTAATTCAATGAAAGAAGTGGGACAGTATGAAACCGTAAACTGGAAACTAGTAAGATGCAACCAGGAAACCTTTCGATACCCCACAAATCTAACACTGGTGTTTGGGGAACACAGCATGTTCATTTTACCTTAAAATCACTTCCAGTTCTAAAAAAAAAAAACCAAAGCCATCTCCAATTCTTCTGTTATTATTGCCCTAAGACGAATCATCTCTGTCCTACATTATTGCAATGGACACTGGACCTTCTGTCTCCAAGTCCTCATAGTACAGGGTCAAGATGTCAAATTTTTTTCTAAGTTCAATGTGAAGCTATTAGATGTTTTTACTTGGTTTAATAAGATGTCATACCATAAAATCCACTCTTAAAATGTACAATTCAGGGGCAAGGATGTCCCCTCTCACCATTCTTATTTAACATTGTGCTGGAAGTCCTAGCTAATGCAATGAGAAAAAGAAGTGCACAGGACAGTCATTAGGAAGCAAGAAATAAAACCGTCTTGTCTACAGATCATATGGTCTATGTAGAAACTGCACGGAATCAACAAGACTGAAGGCCACAAGTGTCATACAATGTGCTGTTTGTGTCACCCTATGTTGTGTTATCCTATGGAGCAATTCTCCCCCACAATGTGATGTGTGGAAGGGTGCCTTTGGGAGGTAATGACTACCTATGAGTGGAACCCTCACGAATGAGATTAGTGACATAGTACAAGGGACCTCAGAGAGCTCTTCTACTCTCCACCATACGAGAATCCAACAAGATAGGCTTTTGCAGCCAAGAATAGGGCTCTCACCCATACCTAATTCACCAGCACATTGACCTGGGTCTTCCCAGCTCCAGAACTGTGAGAAACAGCTGTTGCTTATAAGCCACCTAGTCTAGGTTACTTTTTTGTAACAGCTCAAACTGACTACAACAGTATACAAGTGGAATTCGAAATTAGTAACACAGTAACTTTACACTAGCACCAGAAAAGACCCTCACTTAGGTATAAATCTAACAGAGTATGCACAGGATCTACATGAGGAAAGCTACAGAGCTGATTAACAGAATCAAAGAACTAAATGAAGAGATTATTCAGATACAGGGACAGGAAGACTCCATATTTATGAGATGTCAGTTCTTCACTAATCAACTTACAGATTCAATGCAATCCCAAACTAGAAAGCAACTGATTCTTTGCATATCAACAAACTGATCCTAAAGTTTGTATGGATAGTCAAAAGATGCACACTAGCAAACAAAATACTGAAGGAATGAACAAAGTCAGAGGACTGATACTACTTGATTTCAAGGCTTCGTATAAATGTACAATAATAAAAACAGTGTGGTACTGGCAAACAGATACACAAACTGACCAAAGGAACATAATGGAGAGCTCAGAAATGGACCCATACAAATAGAACCAACTGATCTTTGACAAAGAAGCAAAGGCAGTATGATAGAGAAAAGGCAGTCTTTTCAACAGATGTGCTGAAGCAAATGGACATCGATCTTCCCCAAAAAACCTGCATCTAGGCATAGGTTCCCTATTCCTTTCACAAAATTCAACTCACAATGAATCACAGGTGTAAATGTGAAATGCATAACTATAAAATTCTTAGAAAGATGACACAAGAGGGTGGAGATTCCTCAGGAAATTAAAAATAGAGCTTCCCTATGACCCTGCAATTGCACTACTGGGTATTTACCCCAAAGATACAGATGCAGTGAAAAGAAGGGCCATCTGTACCCCAATGTTTATAGCAGCAATGGCCACGGTCGCCAAACTCTGCAAAGAACCAAGATGCCCTTCAACGGATGAATGGATAAGGAAGATGTCGTCCATATACACTATGGAGTATTATGCCTCCATCAGAAAGGACAAATACCCAACTTTTGTAGCAACATGGACGGGACTGGAAGAGATTATGCTGAGTGAAATAAGTCAAGCAGAGAGAGTCAGTTATCGAATGGTTTCGCTTATTTGTGGAGCATAACAAATAATATAGAGGACAAGGGTAGATGGAGAGGAGAAGGGAGTTGAGGGACATTGGAAGGGGAGGTGAACCATGAGAGACTACGGACTCTGAAAAACAACCTAAGGGTTTTGAAGGGGCGGGGGGTGGGAGGTTGGGGGAACCAGGTGGTGGGTATTAGGGAGGGCACGGATTGCATGGAGCACTGGGTGTGGTGAAAAAACAATGAATACTGTTACACTGAAAATAAATAAAAAATTTAATTAAAAAAAAAAAAGAAAGATGACACAAGAGAAAATCTAGATGACCTTGGTTTCATGATGACTTTTTCTGACTTAACACTAAAGGAGTGGAGGCAATAATAATTCGGGTTTCATCAAAATTAAAAACTTCTGTTCTGCAAAACACACTGTCAAGAAAATGAGAAAACAAGCCACAGGTTGGGATAAAATATTTGTAAAGCACATTTCTAAATGCACTGTTACCCAAAATGTACAAAGAATACTCTCAGAGCACAACAATAAGAAAACAAAAAAAAAATCATCTAAATATTTGGGAAGACAGGAATAAACACCTCACCAAAGAAGATACACAGATGGCAAATTAAGCATATGAAAATACGTTCTACATCTGGTATCATTAGACAACTGAAAAGTAAGACAATGAGTTACCACTACACACCTACTACAATGCCCCAAATCCCAAACCCTGACACCGCCCGATGCTAGTCCAGATGCTGAGCAACAGACACTACCATTTGCTGCTTCTGGGAATGCTAGAGCCACTTTGGCAATTTAACTCTTTCTTACAAAACTAAACATACTCTTACCATATAATCTAGCATTCATATTCCTTGTTATTTAAACAAATGAGTTGAAAACTTATGTCCGTGTAAAACCAGGCACAGGAGCTTTTATAGGAACTTGTGCATAACTGCCCAAACTTGGAAGCAACCAAGGTGTGTTTCAGTAGGTGAATAGTTAAACAAGCTGTAATATATCCAGAAAATGTAGGGGGTATAGCTCAGTGGTAGAGCATTTGATTGCAGAAAATGGAATATTATTCATTGCTAAAAAATGAACTATCAAGCCAGAAAAAGACATGGAGGAATCTTAAAAGCGTATTACAAGGTGAGAGACTCCAATCTGCAAAGGCTACACATTGTACGGTTCTAAGGACATGACATTCTGGAAAAGGCGAAAATAGGGACATGTACATTTGGACAGGCAGAACTACGGGTAGGCAAAACACTTTCCCACGTAAGCCAGCGGGCCAACCACTCTACTAATCTTGACACGTGAGCTCGGACCCAGTCCCACCTGTGAGGAAACCTGTGTTGCCCTCAGCTACATTCACGGAAATCTAACCCAGCAACAGCGGAAATGTAATACACGTAGAAACACATTCAGGGAAAAATATTTAAACAATGACTTACTCCACAGCTGATACCATTTTGATCTTCACATATAATGTTTTCTTCAGGAGGTTTCTCCTCCTCTAGGCACGGTTTGTGTCTGATACTGCACCATAATTGCACAAATAGCACACGCACCCTGCGTTAAGATTTTCTGCTCTAGAGTCCACGGGTTTACACAGGTGGTGTTGGCGTGAACTGACATCCAATCCAGCTGGTCTCCTGAATCAGTCATCAATGAAGGACATATTGTCACACGAATAAAAAGAGATCTATCACGTGCATTAAACTGCCACACATTTTCCAGGGAGATGATTCACTAAGCATCTCTACTGAAACACTCCCTGTTTAGACATTTGTAGAGCTGATGCGCGGCATCGAAGACGGCAAGGAGCGTGGATCAGCAGTCATGCGCATCTGTGCACACATGGATTGTCTGGGTGGTTCTGAGTCAAGGAGTTGCCAAGTGTCGTGGTGGCACTTGGGCTGCTGATGCCTATCTATGGCAATGAGCGCAATAGTTGGGTTCCTCTGGAATCGTAATGTGGAGACAACTCCTCACCAGGATGTCATTCTGGGGTCGCTTCTGTGAGGGTGATCAGATTTGGCTGCAGTCATGAGGGTGGCATTCTCACATTTAACAAGAAGAGACCAGAGCTCCCTCTCCCTACCCCATGAGGATACAGCAGGGAAGATGACAGCCTCCCAACCAGAGGACCCTCGGGACATAGAAAACCTACCAGAAACTCGATCTTGGATCCTCTAATGTGGAGGAGGCTCTCCTAACACAACAGAGCTCTCCCACGTAAACTAACACTAGACAGCCAGCGGAGTAGACAGTGCACACAGATTCTCCCCGCTAACACAACGATGTCTTCTCTGCTTTTGTGACTCTACAATCCAGTTATGGTGGACATTGTGTTTAACTGTCTTGACTCACATTTTCTTACACCAGATCTGTTGCCACTCCCCTGTCCTCAGGAGAATGACTGTTTTGAAGAATGCGCTCATTGTCTGCAAAATGTCCTTCAGTATGGCTTTGTCTGATTGTATCTGTCACCCTTACACTCGGGTTCCACATCCCAGCAGAACTTCCCAACACAGATACTGGCGGCACCCTCTTAGTCCATCACTTCGATGGTCTAATATGAGAATTTTCTATTATTGTTGGAGGCTAAGACATGCACCAGGCCCTCCTGGCCCTGGGGGCAAGGATGACAATTCTGGCATCTAGGCACAGGCTGTCAGGACACAGCTTATCTTGTTAGTGGCTGGACCTGAGGCAGGGGCTGCTATGTGGAAGTTGGGTCCTGAAAGCCATTTGCTGTTTCTGGCCACACACCAATCTCTCAGGCAACACTCAGGTCTTGCCCAGACACTGGCCCAGGTCTGCCATTCACATAACCCAACTCTGTAACACTGCCTGTTCTAGGAGAGGTGCTCTCTGCCCAAACCGGCACCAGTCCAAGCCCAAAGGTCTGGAAAATACCACCTCTCTCAACACAGAATCTGCAGCTGCAACCTGGCCCCTCCAGCCTGGGCCCCTGGACCACCTGCCCTGATCCATTTGCTACCCAAGCCCAGGTTTCAGCTCCAGGTAGAACTAGAACGCAAAGCACAAACCTGCCGTGCTAACATGGGCTCTCCTCTCATGGGTCCCTGATTGGCCTCAATTCCACCTTTTCCTTCCAGCAATCCCTCGGGCATGTGCACACATGGTGTTCGGCATCCCCAGTCCCCTCCAGTCCTTGAATGCTGTACCTCCTAAAATTTAGATGCCTTGGAGGGCAGCCCCTGGTCCTGGCACTGGACTCCCCCCAAAAATAAGGTATCCAGCAGTGCTTACTCCAAAATGGCCCTAACAGAGGACCCCAAGTCTTTGGCCCCACACATGCACCCTGACACAGAGTTGTGGGCTTGGCTCTCAGCTGCACCCAGAGTCTGGCCCAGGTACGTGCTACTCGACCACTTTGGAGTCTGAAGGCACTAACAAAGCACGGTCCTCTTGATTTCCTCAAAAATAACCGCCCAGGTGGAGAACATACAGATCTAACTGGGCCTCATCTCCAGGCGGGCCTCCTTCGACTCCTAATTTCTGCTGGGAAAGCCAGGGGTCACCCCACCTAACACCAAAGCCCGCACATGCGCATGAGCCAGTAGCCGTACCCACATGCAGGGATCACATGCTCAGGCTTGCTCAGAGGCTAAGGATGCCACAGCTCCAAACCCCTGCATCTGCACTGACTACGAACCAGGCATCTTCTGATGGGGTCCTCAGACTTTCCCCGTAGCAGCCCCTCCCTCCATAAAGGGGTCACTTGTCCTGGTTCAGTTCCTTCCCCATCATTTGCTGAACGCAGGAAAACCACAGTAGCGGTGTTGAGAAATGATGGTAATCTGTTAAGAAGACCAAGAGTGCTCTCCTTGCTTTCGCCAGCGTAGTGCTGCTGAAAGGGACTGGAGGGAATGCTGTGGAAAGGGCTCTGCGAGAGAAGCATCAGCACCCCTAAGGACGCTGTTAAAAATAAAAATTCACAGGCCCACCTCAGAAGAAAGACTGTTGGATTTCTGGGATTCTGCAGAACAGACCACAGACACGTGTTATCCTTCAAATATGGGGGATTAAACCAACAGAACACTCATTCTTCTCAAGGGCACATGGAACTTTCTCCAGAATACAGAACACTCCAAGTACGGGGAGGTATGACCCTGAAAGGGGTCCAGAGATCCTGAGGGCTGCCATGGTCACCATGTGCCAGGCTGCCATTGCCCTGGGCTTTGGGGACAGGGCTGCTGCCCAGGGCAGTGGGAGGAGACATGCAACCCAGACTGGCGGGGGATCACTGATGCTCCCGTGGGTCCAGGCAGACACAGCTGCCATCACTGTGGGCCCAGAAGACAGAACATCCAACAAAGAGGGTAACAGTTGACCCCATAATGTAACAGAATTTGCCAGGCTTTTAGGGTCACACAACTTGCTGCTTTTTTTCAATTTCTCCTTTTAGAATGGGAGTGTCTATCGATGCCTGTCCCACCATGGTTTTTTGGAAGCAGAGAATGTGTCTGTTTCAAAGGATCGCAGCTGGATGGGAATTCTGCCTCAAGCTGAGTCACATCTGGAGTCCCACCCACGCTTGATGTAGATAATATTTGGAGGAGATTAGAGAGCAGGGCGCTGGGCCTTTCACTCAATGCTGGGAAGGGTTGAGACGGCAGGGCTGTTGGGATTGGGGTAAAGGTATTGTGCAAGTGAGAACAACGTAAATTTTGGAAGTCCAAAGGGCTGTTGTGGGTTGAATGGTGTCCGCTCACCAAATTCATACGTGATGAAAGATGAGCCCCAAGAACTTCACAATGAAAATGTATTGGGAGATCGGGCCTTTCAAGGAGTGATTAAATTTAAATTAGGCCAACTGGGCAATCCTTAAACCAGTGTGACTGGTATCCTCATGATGAAAGGGAATTTGGACATACCTAGAAATGCCTGAATCTGCATGGACCCAGAGGAAAAACCTTGGAGGAAAAAGTGAAAAGGTGGCCACCTCTGAGCCAAAGAGGGAGACCCCAGAAGAAAGCACACCTGTCCCCGCTCTGACCTAGAATTCCAGCCTGCAGCACCCCCTAGCAGGGCACTGAGAAAGCATCACATTCCGGCCAGGAAGCAGAAGCAGGAGAGAGGGAAAGCCCAGTCGGAGCCTTCACTGCAGCACCCTGAGGGAAGACAAGGCGGGGCAGGACCAACAACTCAGAACCGGCGAGTGGGCCCTGACTGTCCCTAATTGCCTGGTACCTTGTCCTGGGTTGATTTCGGACAGTGGAAATAGTGGCTTAGTGTGTCCGACCTTGAAAAAGAGATGTTGGGGGGGGGGTCTAGACTCTCAATCTGTAAGTCTGCATAAAAAGGGGTGCCCCTGTAAAGGCCTTTCCTATTTCTATGAAATGGTTAGTCATGAGAGAGGCAGCCTGTCGCTCACCAGCAAGGTCACGAATGTCAGAGCACCAAGAATACAGAAAATAAAGCAAATGTAAAGGCCCTGTACTGAATGGATTCCAAATACAGAAATACAAGGTCTAATAAACACACACACACACACACACACACACACACACACACACACACACACACACACACACAGTTAGAGCGGAGCATTTGTCAGAAAAGAAAACAGGTTCTGCAGGACCGTCTGTCCTGTTCTGAACTTCACCCTCCTCTCTCTCCTGCATCTCCCTCCCCAGACCGGATGTGCAGCTCTAGGTCCCCAGTGAAGCCCTGGGCTGACACGAGATGGAGACGGACCCCACGGAGGGGGGGACCCTCCGGCTCTCGGGGATGGCTTTCTGGGTGCCGCAGGTGAGCACTCATCACTGTCCCTGGCTTGAGGTAAGGGGGAGGCTTCTGGTCACTAACGAGTCTGTCCGTGGTCTCTCTCCTGCCCTGGAGCCACTGCTGAGCTGACCTCCTCTGACGTTTACGGTTCGTGTTTCGTGTGTGTACTTGCTTCTTCCCGAAGACTGGGCCGAGATCTGTCTGGTTCTCCTAGCTTTTCGCTGTTTACGACGAGAGCTCTGGCCGAAGTGGATCTGGACTTTTTCAGAGGCTGATTCACGGAGACTTTCTGAAAAGGAATTTCCAGTCGCTGCTCTTCTGGAGTGAAGTCACTGCCGTATAAGCCGAAGCTTGCCCTTTCCATGGCCGGAATGGATTGTTTTGTGCTCAAATATTTCTGCTTTATGTTTGAAAGGATCACGGGAACTCTTCCCTCTGGAATGGGAGATCCTAGTTCTGCATCCTGTCCTTACTACGCTGATTTCAACCTTGTGCAATCATCTGTCCCTCCAACTCGGGCTGAATTCTCATCCTGGATCTTGGGAGCCTGCATCTTTGGGGTGCTGGGATCTAACTACATAGGGTGTTCCCACAGCCTTCCACAGGGCTCTAACAGTGCCTGGGATGTTAGCAGATTTCTACCAAACATGGTCTGGAGATGAGCCAGTGAGACAGTTAAGAGCTGAGCCGCTGAGGAGGGCACTGTAGTGGAACCACTTTGAAACTGGTTCTGGGACTCTAACCTCCAAATCTAACTTCAACTCACCATCAGAACAGCTTGTGGGGCACCTGGGTGGCTTCTGGTCATGACTCAGGTCCCGATCTTGGAATCCTGGAATCAAGCCGCTCAGTGGGGAGTCTGCCACTCCCTCTCCCTCTGCCACTCCCTCTCCCTCTGCCACTCCCCCTCCCTCTGCCACTCCCCCTCCCTCTGCCACTCCCCCTCCCTCTGCCACTCCCTCTCCCTCTGCCACTCCCTCTCCCTCTGCCACTCCCCCTCCCTCTGCCACTCCCCCTCCCTCTGCCACTCCCCCTCCCTCTGCCACTCCCCCTCCCTCTGCCACTCCCTCTCCCTCTGCCACTCCCCCTCCGCCACTCCCCCTCCCTCTGCCACTCCCCCTCCCTCTGCCACTCCCCCTCCCTCTGCCCCTCCCCCTCCCTCTGCCCCTCCCTCTCCCTCTGCCCCTCCCCCTCCCTCTGCCACTCCCCCTCCCTCTGCCACTCCCCCTCCCTCTGCCCCTCCCCCTCCCTCTGCCCCTCCCCCTCCCTCTGCCCCTCCCCCTCCCTCTGCCCCTCCCCCTCCCTCTGCCCCTCCCCCTCCCTCTGCCCCTCCCCCTCCCTCTGCCACTCCCCCTCCCTCTGCCACTCCCTCTCCCTCTCCCCCTCCCTCTGCCACTCCCCCTCCCTCTGCCCCTCCCCCTCCCTCTGCCCCTCCCCCTCCCTCTGCCACTCCCCCTCCCTCTGCCACTCCCTCTCCCTCTGCCCCTCCCCCTCCCTCTGCCACTCCCCCTCCCTCTGCCCCTCCCCCTCCCTCTGCCACTCCCCTGCTTGTGCTCTAATAAATAAGTAAAATATATTTCTTAAAGAAACAGCTTGTTAACAATGACTTTCCTACTACGTTGGCAACCAGCATTCATGGTGGAGGAGAGTATGGTGTGGTTACTGGAGCGCTGAGTGGCTCCTGATCCCCATTTAACTTCTGAAGGGTTGCCACCACGTCTCAGGTCTTCCTTAATGTTAGCTAAGGGTCAGGGGGACTCTCAGCCTTAACTTCTTCCCTGAACTTCTAACATTCTTGTTGCCTTGGGTGTTGCCATTCCTTACCTACAGTCTGTCGTTCCTTGTACAGCAAACAAATCTGTCCTCTTCCCCAAACGGGACAGTCTCCCTATGATCTAAGGCTTTTTTTCCCCTATAGAATATCTATGAACTAGAGTCCATGATAAAAGCTGCCCGTGCCATTGCCCGAAAGACCTGCACATGCATAGGAACCCATGCAGAACTGCCTCCCAACAATAGCCACCCCTCACTGCCTGACTGTAGTCACGCTTACTTGATGTGCCCATGAGGACACTCTTGGGAAACCACCGATTCACCTGTGGAGCCAGCACCAAATCCACTCAATTTCACTCAAAAATCATTTTATGAAACTACTGTTTTCAGGATGCTAGGCATCAGAATGAGACCAGCTGCTCTATTCCCTTCTATTATGCCCACGTGTGTCCCATCCTGAAGCGGCTGATGAAACACCAACACGCATCAGTGTCCTCCTTTGAATGGCATGTGGCTTCTCCTTACATTCATCACTGACTTTTCCAGAATGAGGAATGAATTCACAATAGGATGGGGCGCCTGGGTGGCTCAGTCCTTAAGCGTCTGCCTTCAGCTCAGGTCATGATCTCAGGCTCCTGGGATCGAGCCCCGCATCGGTCTCCCTGCTTGGCGGGGAGCCTGCTTCTCCCTCTCTCACTCCCCCTGCTTGTTTCCCTCTCTCGCTGTGTCTCTCTCTGTCAAATAAATAAATAAAATCTTAAAAAAAAAAAACCAGAAAAAAAAAACCCAGGATACTGTCCAGAAACATATTTATTTCTTTCTGGTACAATTAAAGGATTTTATGTTCCTTATCCAGGAAAAGCTGAGCCTGGGTATAGCAGAGTCTTGACTCATGAGCAGAAAGGGGCTGACAGTTGGAACACACACAGAAATCACCTCAGCGGTATTCACCAGCCACCAGCGGGGATTATAAATAAAAGCAATACAAGCATGAAAGATGGAGGAAAGGAATTAAAAAGACACAAAGGTGGTCACCAGGACAAGGATACTCTGGGTGGCTCTGGACTCAGCAGAGGATCTGGGGGAGACATTATTAGGCCTGTGAATGTGTTGGACCCGCTGCCTGTGCCTGTGTAGGATGAAAACCATGGAGCCACAGGCCCAGATCATGAGCCCAGAAAATGGAACTTCAGAGAGTATTATCAACAGTGCATACCCTGGGGCTGTGATTGTCTCATGGTCTATAGTAAAACAGTACCGTAAATCGCCTTTGTTTGTGATGTTTCTCATGCTCCATTTACCAGACACATACAACACATACACATGAAAAATTAAATTTACAAATATGTACATGATCCAACAGAGGGAGATGGAGAGGCCAACAGACTTTGGGGCTTTGACTTTAAGATCCTCCCAACAGGAGTTCATGGCGCTGATCACAATGGTCTGGAACACACTCAAGAGGCAGATGCTACTAATGGACACGCCCCTGCTCACTCTCTGAACATACAAAAGAAGTTTGCACCCAAATTTGCTGGAAAAATGCTTCAACCCAAAAGTCATCATTGTCTGGGGGACTCCTTTAGAGAGAATGACCAAGGAGTTGGATATAATCAGGTGCTTGAGAATGAAATGGGTACACCTCACCCCGCATTTGGTGTGGAAAAGGAACAGGTAATGGTAAAGAAGGAAGAAATTACCCACAATTCCAACTATCATCAGTGACAAGAAGATGATTCCCATTATCAAATCCCTGGAAGATATTCTGTCATTTGACATGTTTTCCTAAAAATTGTGGCAACAAGCATTCCTCTGAGCAACAAGGCCAAATGAAGTTCTGACACCCAGATTCACTTTCACTGTGCGCTCCTGCTCGACTGCCAAACCGTCAGAGATGGGAAGAGACGGAGAGAGATCTAGTACATTTCATGTAAAAATCAGCAGTAGGGATGGGGGCGTGTTAACCCGGGAGAGGCAATGACAAGGGAGACCAAATGGAAAGAAAGAATAATACAAGATTTTCAGAAGAAGCTGAAATTCGCTAGCCCTATTGGAAAAAAGAGAAAACTTGATCACTACTCGTGCCATAAACCAAGTCAACTGTGAATAGATTGCTGATCTAAATTTCAAAGGCATAATAGGTTTTTTGAGAAAAATTTAAAAAAAACCTTGACTTGGTCTTCGAACAAAATATTTCTTAAACAGCACTGAACATATTACTCCCATGGGAAAATGATTTTATAGTAAATTTAGAGGCGTTTTTCATCAAAACATCCCCACTACACACACAATCTATAATTAACACAGAGAATTCTTAAAGACTATGCAGCAGAATAAGCAACAGACAAACCGTTCCAACAAACACTTAGTGGAGAGTATTATGCTAAATGAATTATGTGGCATGTGATGAATAGTGTGGAGGCTCAGAGGGGAAGGGAGGGAAAACTGAATGGGAAGAAATCAGAGGTAGACAAACCATGAGACACTCTGGACTCCAGGAAACAAACTGAGGGTTGTGGAAAGGGAGGTGGGTGGGGGAATCGGGTAATGGGGTGATGGGCCTTAAGGAGGGCACATGATGTGATGAGCACTGGGTCTTATACGCAACTAATGAATCACTGAACATTATACCAAAACTGAAGATGTACTATATGTTGGCTAAGTGAATTTAAATTAAAACTTCAAAAAAGAGGTTCTTCAACAGATACCACGTGAAAATGTCCAATGTCTGTAGTCAGAAAAATTTCAAATATAACACTACTGCCTGGTGCCATCAAACACTACCCAGAAATCTAAACTCAGAATGAGAGAAATTTCAGCAAAGATATGGATCAACCAAGAATCTCATACACTGCTGATGGGTGTTAAAATGAGTACAAACATTTGGAAACTGTAGTACTATCTACTTTCACTGTCCCACAAATACACTCACCAAAAATTTGTACAGGTATCCCCAAAAGACTGGTTATAGAACTTACATACCAGCATTACTCACTACTCACAACAGCCCAAACTCAGGAAACCCATTTCTCATTAACAGGAGAAGCAATCAATGAATGGTTTCATATTCACGCGGTAGAGTCTTCTATGGCAAAGCCAAAATGCCAACGATAATATGAAACAACACAGATAAATTTTGAAAAGTCATACGGCATGAGAAAGAAGTCATTATAACACATTTCATGCAGGATGAGTCCATTTATGTTAAGTACGGAACAAGCAAAAGTGATTAATCTTTCAAATGTTGGACACTTGTGAACTTATTCCCAAACATCCCAATCCTACAGATACAGCCAAGAAAATGATGCCTATGGGAATAGTGACTTAGTGGGGGGGCACAACAGGATATGTGGGGGTTTGAAAACATTCTGTTTCTCATCTAGATGTGGTCACTTGTGAACTCCCAGTGAGTTGCACAGTTGAAACGTACATACCTTTAATTTTTAAAATACAAATCATCAAAGTAAAATTGCAAGGAGATGAGAAGATTCTTCCTGTGAATGTGTTTGGCCTGCTCACAGAGTCTGTACAGAAAGAAACTTATAGACCTGAAGGCTTAGATTTGAGCCCAACAATGAACGTCACAGAACTGTAACATTGCTACTTAGGGTGAGTCTCAGATTTTGTGCACAGCAGCATCCTAAATCTTTGTTCTTTCTGATGAGTTTGTTGCTCTGTCATAGGAGAAAGGATATTTACCAACACATACAGAGTCCAGTAGAGGAAAATGGAAATCCCAATACCCTGGGGAGGCTTCACGTTTTCACCCACCTGGAGGTCCAGGGCTGCTCCTGATGATTGGAGATGCAGAAGAGGCAGCTGGTACCAATGGACACACCCTGCCCACTCTTGAGGACAGCAAACTGATGTGCGCTCAGAACTCATGGGAGAATGTTTCAATTGAATGCTGCAAATATCCTGAGACACCTGTAAAAGAAAATGACCAATAAGCAACTGTACTCAGATAAGGATCACATCTGGGGACCTCATCTTGGATTCTCTGTAGAAAAGGAAGAGATGATGAGAAATAAGTGAGAAAATCCCAGAATTCCAATCACGGTCTCTGATGAGGAAACCATTGGCTAAACCCATGGCTAAACCCTGACAGGGAGGAGTGGGAGTCCATTCTGACAGATCCCAGTGACTGTAAACTTCCTCAAAATCAGAAGATCCTGCCCTGGGGGCGCCTGGGTGGCTCAGTGGTTTAAAGCCTCTGCCTTCAGCTCAGATCATGATCTCAGGGTCCTGGGATGGAGTCCCGCATCGGGCTCTCTGCTCAGCGGGGAGTCTGCTTCTCCCCCTCTCTCTGCCTGCCTCTCTGCCTACTTGTGATCTCTATCTGTCAAATAAATACATAAAATCTTTAAAAAAAAAAAAAAGAAGAAGATCCTGCCCTGGAACAGGTCCTGGGGGCTACATACATCATATCAACTGAAATCCATGAACTCTGGGAAACATGTTTACTTCAGCATGGCTTTGCTAAGATGCTTCCCACTGTGGAAAAAAGAACCTTCCAACATCCCATAAAATGCATGAATCAGAGCTATCATGCCATAAATTTGGAATCTCTTCTATTTTCCTATCTGCATGATGGAGGCACTGACATTATTTTCATTGTAGAGATAAGGACAACTTAGGTACAGAGGGTAAAGCAATCTAAGTTCACATGGTGGTTAATTAAGGGCCGAGTGGTGACTGGAGCCTAGCCGGCTGGTGCCAAGACAGTGTCCGAACCTCTGTGCTCTATGAACAAGGCATGTCGCCTGTGCTTTCAAATAATCCAGACCTGTATTTCATGTCATACTCTTCCATTTTCCTATCAGTTGTATTTTATTTTATAATCTCAGCTGTAACAAGAATCCATCTTTCACTAAGGATATTTTCTCTGTGAATAAGATACATAAATAAAGTTTTCTATTTTTTTTTAAAGATTTTATTTGAGAGAGAAATAGAGGGACAGAGAGAGGGGCAGCACCCATGAGCAGGGGGAGAGACAAAAGGAGAGAGACAAACAGGCCCCCACTGAGCACGGAGCCCGACGCAGGGTTAGGTCCCAGAACACTGAGATCATGACCTGAGCCAAAGGCAGACACTTAACTGATTGAACCACCCAGGAGCCCCATAAATAAAGTTTTAGTATCATAATGAAGTGTAGATCCACCAATTATAGGCTAATCCTACGTCAAACATCCCTGTGCCGACATATTGGGTAAACACAGTATCTGCTAAACAATACTTTTTTGACAGTATAGTCATTTCCTGTCGCACAAGGAACAAAATTCATGGCTTCCATCACACAAATAAAGCATCATATTACTTTGTTCTCTAAGCAATGTTCTAGGAAATACTACTATTTGACGAAAGAGAAGTAGAAAAGTTATTGATAATTCTGTTTCAAATGTTGAGGTATTTATCAAAACATACACTGAGTCAAACTATTAGCACTAGGGCAAGAAGTGTAACAGATATTAAAATACAGGACTCATATAAAATGGAATCTAAGAATATGGAATTGTGTGCATCATGTAAGTTAAAATCATAATCAGTTCTGAGACTGATGTTAGAATATCACTAAGCCAGAAAGAACGAACCAAGATTCATGTTGTCTAACGCCTCCAGTCTGATCCTGTAGCGATCTTTTCCTTAAATGCTGTCTCTACCTTCAGGAGAAAAAGCAGTCTCTTCCTAGACATGACACCTCGGATGGTTTCAGTAGCGGCACAATTACTATCTCCAGTGTGTCACATATTCAGTGTTAGATTAAAAATAACTTTAAAATACTCTGGAAACAAATTCATCTACATGATCTCTATAGATCAGAAAACTGTGACATCTCTAATCTACTCGGTATTAGAAGCGTGGAGGCATTATAAGTACACCATTAAG
This sequence comes from Martes martes, assembly GCF_963455335.1. NCBI lineage: Eukaryota > Metazoa > Chordata > Mammalia > Carnivora > Mustelidae > Martes > Martes martes. The sequence continues at coordinate 53,783,035 of NC_137905.1, read as the reverse complement.
AAGAATGAAAATTTAATATGATTCCTGTAATGTGAACAAACAGAAGACGGGTTTCGTAACTGCAGGCCTTACACTCGAAACGACTCTTTGCTGTCACCGAGATTTTCATGAGTTAAGTGTCCTCAGAGAGGATTTCAGTAAGTCACATCAGGAGCCATCAGGTGTGGATCCAGGGTCCAGGATCCTCATCTCTCTTTACAAGCTTGGCTCGTACCCAAGGAATTATTCCACCTCCCTGTTCAGCTTTGCCTGAAACCGTCCCGACCCACAGAATCCCTTTTCGAGATGTGACCACTTAGACGTGCTCCCTTACAGGCGCTCTCAGACTGAAAGAGCAAATACTCACTGGACTCCTTCATGGTGAAGGATGGGGCTCAGTGTGGCAATGAGGACGTGTGAGGGAGGGAGGCAGCCAGACCCTGAGATAAGACTTCCCCTCCACTCCCCTCAGAATTGCAATTATCATTTCACACAGGATGGCAGTGAGAGTGCAGGCTTCAGTAGCTGATAATATCTCCGAAAAACTTTCTCCCACTGCTAATTATCAAACCCAGTCACAAGTCTGTGAGTATCTCCAAAGAGACTGCTGTCTGGTTTAAGAGAGGCACCTACTTTTTCATGATCCCTGATGGCTGACAGGGTCTCACGTGGAAGGGGCAGTAAATACTCAAGGGACTGGCGGTGAGATGTACGTGTCTCACGGGTGTCCCTGATTCCCTGAGAAGTTCTGCCACTAAAGATCGAGTTCATGCTTAGTTCTGTCTGCTAAGATGCATCGTTACTAAGAATTTAGAAAAGACATGGAATCAGACAGGGTCCAACAAGTATTTCTAATGAAATAAAAAGGAGAACATGCCATTAATTTTTAAAAAGATTTTATTTATTTATTTACTTACCTGAGAGAGAGAGAGAGCGAGAAAGAAACCGGGGGAGGAGCAGAGGGAAGAGAAACAGACTATGTGCTGAGCTCAATCTCATGACCCTGAGCTCATGACCTGAGCTAAAAACAAGAGTTGGATGCTTAACTGACTGAGCCACACAGGTGCTCCAGAACATAACAATAATTTATGTTAGAAATCATGGTAATCAGGGCGCCTGGGTGGCTCAGTGGGTTGGGCCTCTGCCCTCGGCTCGGGTCACGGTCTCAGGGTCCTGGGATCGAGCTCCGCATTGGGCTCTCTGCTTGGCGGGGAACCTGCTTCCCCCTCTCTCTGCCTGCTTGTGATCTGTCAAATAAATAAAATATCTGGGGCAGGGGAAAGAAATCAGGGTAATCTTTTTTATATCTACATACAAATTAAACTGAAAATGATATGCCAATATCTTAGCAAAATACAGTTTACTAACACTGACCCTCGCAATGATAGGAAGTCTAAAATTGTAGCCTCACGAGAGTGACGTTCGTGTCCCTCAGAAATAAAATAGGATTCAATGATTCAACAAGCAGATTCTACCATTCTTCTATCAGAGAATCCAATCATCCTCTCTCAATTCAACAGTATTAAATGGTTACCAAAGCTCTTCACACTTACCCTGGCTACTTTTCAATGGACCACTTGCTGCCCATTCAATTAATGAAGACATATAAAATTTATGAGCCAAAAGTCATGCTATGGCTTCATCAACAGACAATGATCACAACAAGGTCCACTATCCATTTCCCTGAGAGGGTTTTTCATCCATATGAGAACTTGGAGGAACCACAATCCTCCTAGCACCACACCTATTTTTTTTTTAAACTTAAATTCAATTTAGATAACATGCACTGTATTATTAGTTTCAAGGATAGAATTTAGTGATTCATTAGTTGTATGTAACACCCAGCGCTCATTACATCAAGTGCCCTCCTTAATGCCCATTACCCAATTACCCCATTCCCCTACCCATCTCCCCTCCAGCAACCCTGTTTGTTTCCTACAGTTGAGTCCCTTAATGGTTTGCCTCACTCTGTTTTCATCTTATTTTATTTTCCTTCCCTTCCCCTATGTTCACCTGTTTTGTTTCTTAAATTCCACATGAGTGAAATCATATGGTATTTGTCTTTCTCTGACTGCTTTTGCTTAGCACAGTGCTATCTAGTTCCATCCATGTTGCTGCAAATGGCAAGATTAAGTGTTTTTTTGATGGCTGAGTCATAGTCCACTGGATAGATATACCACATCTTCTTTATACATTCATCTGTTGATGGACATCTGGGCTCTTTCCATAGTTTGACTGTTATGGACATTATTGCTATAAACACTGGGATGCATGTGCCCCTCTGAATCACTATAGTCATATCCTTTGGATAAATACGTAGTAGTGCTATTACTGGGTTGTAGGATAGCTCTATTTTTAACTTTTTTAAAGTTTTTATTTATTTATTTGACAGAGAGAGATCACAAGTAGGCAGAGAGGCAGGCAGAGAGAGAGGGGGTAAGCAGGCTCCCCACTGAGCAGCGAGCCCAATGCAGGCATCGATCCCTGGACCCTGAGATCATGACCTGAGCCAAAGGCAGAGGCTTAAACCATTGAGCCACCCAGGCACCCCTATTTTTAACTTTTTGAGGAACATCCATACTGTTTTTCGGAGTGGCTGTAGATGTTTGCATTCCCACCAACGGTGGAAGAGTGTTCCCCTTTCTCCAAATCTTCGCCAACACCTGTTGTTTCCTGAGTTGTTAATTTTAGCCATTCTGACCAGACCACACCTACTTTTTTTTTTTTTTAATGTTCAATGGGAACACACCTACTTCTGATATGAACTCAAGTTTGGGTTCCTAAAACCATGCACTGTTTTCAGAATTCTCCAGAAGGACTCATATAAGTCACCAAGAGCTGCTGTACTCACCACTATGGTTTATTAATCTGTATCTGAAAGGATAGGATACAGATTAATACTGGACAGGGAAGAAGTATATGGGGTAGAGTCCAGAAAATTATGAAAGAGGTCCAGTGTCCCTTCTGTGAAGTGATGGATGTATTATTCTCCAGACATCGATATTTGACAACACTCAAAAGCATACTGCCACCAGGGATGCTCACCCAAACCCAGGTGTTCACACTTTTTACTGGAGCTCAATCACATACTGACTGGATAGCTGTTTATTCTCCCGTTATAGGGAAGTCTGGCTGATTTATTTCGTGTTCAGCTACTTCAGAAGCGGATCTGACACTGCATGGCCCAAGGTCCCATCATACATCACTATCAGACTGTCTGGCGGCCATGCCCTGAGATAAACAAAGGCAATACTATGAGCATGATATTACAAGGGGTCTAGATTATCTTCCAGGGTGCGATGGATGGCAAAGGACAGACCTCTGTTAAGTTTTGCTAAATTTTCCCTATATTCTTCCTACTGATTCCAATATCCCAGTACAGGAATAGAACCATATGGTTGTCAACCCATTCTGCGAACACACAGGAACATGCATGTACATGCTCACACACTCAAAAACACACACAGTACGCACACTCAAGACAAATACACATGCACATACAGTCTTTCCCATCCTGGCATATACAGGCTCACACCCATAGTCATGTGCACACTGACCACATACATACCCACAATGCACACCCAAACACCACTGTCCTACTCAATTTCACAAAAAACCTCACAAAGTCACTAGGGGTATGCTCCTCAGAAAAATATCTGTATAAAGTAATTCTTCTCCTATGTCCAGGCCTGTGAATGCAAGAAAGAGGAGCCATGTCTGCAACTGCACTCCTTCCGAATGCAGATCCCAGAAGCACATTTTACATGTGTAGCATTTCAAAACTTCTCTAAGTTCTGCTCTGGAAATGCAGGGTATGGTGAAAAATTTGGTGGTGAAAGGCAGTTCATGAGTTGTAACATAGCAGGAGAACAGCAGTAGAGGGGAAGAGAGCAAAGCAATGAAACATGGTGACATGGGACAGTGTTAGTCCAGTAGGGCTGCCTTGACAAAATATCAAAGACTGGACGGCATAAACAACAGAAACTTATTCCTTCAGAGTTTTTAGGGGACAAATCCAAGGTCCAGGGGTCAGTAGGGTTGGTTTTTTCTGAGGCTTCTATCCTTGCTTGAATATGGCCAGCTTCTCCCTGTGTGTTGTTCGCACAGCCACTTTCTGGTCTTGCACATCTGCATTGCTGCTATTTCCTAACTTCCTCTCCTTGTAAGGACGCAGGTCATATTGTATTAGGGTGCACTGCAAGAGCCTCATTTTTAGCCTAATCATCTCTTTGAAGGCCCCATCTCCACATTCTAATGTATTAGTTATTAGGGCTTTGAAATATGAATTCTGGGATAAACAATTCAATTCCTAACAGGAGTATACGGAGTGTGGGAGGTGTGAGAGCATGCAGGATAAAAAGGCACCCAGGGCTTAAAGGGTGCACGATGTTTTGAGTGCATTGCAGGTTTTAAGGGAACAAGGGGACAATGTGCATGGAAGTTAAGGGTGTAAAGCAACAGACATTAGTTTGGGAGCCTAGGGGTACACTAGTCATAAGAACATGGGGGAAAATGGGGAAGGGAGATAATCAGCAACAGTAAGGGGAAGGGTGGGAAAGCCCAGGACAACTCATGTCCATGTGGGCTTAGAGAACAGAAGGCAGGAAACATACATTTCGTAGGATTTCAATGTTATTTGATGATGGACAACACTATGACACGTGACTGGAAGAAAGGCAGAACTCTTTTTTTTTTTTTTAAGATTTTTTTATTTATTTGACAGACAGAGATCACAAGTAGGCAGAGAGGTAGGCAGAGAGAGAGGAAGGGAAGCAGGCTCCCCGATGAGCAGAGAGCCCGATGCGGGGCTCGATCCCAGGACCCTGAGATCATGACCTGAGCCGAAGGCAGAGGCCCAACCCACTGAGCCACCCAGGCTCCCCGGAAAGGCAGAACTCTTAATAACAGCTCCAAAAGGAGAAAGATGCCAGGCAGGACCATGCTGGAGGGAGGGCGCTATATATGGGGACAGGGTAACAGAAGCTAGAGCCACAGGAACAGCTCATGTGTGGAAGCAGAGTGAGAGGAGCTAGTTTTCTAGAGTTCCCACTGAACTGGCTGACTTGAAGCATTTCACAGGTTCAAAACATAAAGCTGTCCCTGGTTGTCTGGTACCTGACCCTGGGTGGTCACGACTGCTGCAAAGTGGCTCAGCCTGTGTGAACCCAGTAATGGAAGTGGTTAAAGCATGGACTGGTCAGCTGCTTAACAAGGGGGAACTGACTGCTTGGTAGCTGGAACCTTCAAATAGCATTGATACAAAAGACAACAAATATGGTATGAGACTATGTTCTCGGAGTATGGATGGGCTGGACAGGGTTAGTGGTCCAGGACAAAGATAGAGGGTTAAAAGAGAGCTGAAACCTTGGTGGAGGGATAATGGTGTTAGGGAAACAAAATGAGTGTGGGTGATGAAGTCGGCTGGGAAGACTGTGGGAATGAAAAGACTAAGGGCATCACCTCAGAGGCAAAGGTTCTAAGTATCTTCTATTATTGCTGATTAAGTTTTCTTATTTGGTTATGGTACCATTTACTAGACCTGTTAATTTTCAAGGTGCTTTTCCCCTGCTTCATTAATAAGTAACTGCTGGAGTAATATATTTTTTATTTTTATATTTTATATATATCATTTATGTGTATATTATATATATATTATATTTATATATATCATTTATGTGTATATTATATATAAATATATATTTATGTATTTTTATCTATATATTTATTTTTAAAAAGATTTTATTAATTTATTTGAGAGAGAGAGAGAGAGAGAGAGAGTGTGTGTGTGTGTGTGTGTGTGTGTATGTGTGCAAGTAAGGGAGTGGCAGAGGGAAGAGAGAGAATCCCAAAAGACTCTGAACTGAGTGCACAGCCTGACTGGGAGCTTGATCTCATGACTCTGAGATCATGACCTGAGCTGACCCAAGAGTTGGACTTAATGGACTGAGGCACCCAGGTACCCCTGGAGTGATATTTTGACATTGTTGGAACAACTTATCTCTCTTCTAAGTATTTTGGCATCTAGTGATGATTTTTATCTGAGTCAATTATCAGATGATGGTTGCAAAATAGTTGTTCTAACATCCTACTACCTTTTTTCCAAGTTTTTATTTAAATTCTAGTTAGTTAACATACACTGCAATATTGGTTTCAGGAACAGAATTTAGTGATTCATCACTGACATACAACACTCAGTGTTCATCAAAACAAGTGCCCTCAGGGTGCATGGGTGGCTCAGTTGGTTAAGTATCTGCCTTCAGTTCAGGTCATGATACCGGGATCCCAGAGAGCTCAGCAGGGAGCTTGCTTCTCCTTCTCCCTCTGCCTGCCACTCTGCCTACTCGAGTTCTCTATCAAACAAAAAACAAACAAATGAACACAAGTGCCCTCTTTAATACTCATCACCCATCTGATGCATCCTCCATCCACCTCCCACCATCAACCCTGTCTGTTCTGTACATTTAAGAGTCTCTTGTGGCAGTTTCATGCTCTTTTTTTCTTTTCCCCCTTCCCATTTGCCCATCTGTTTTCTTTCTTAAATTCCACATATGAGTGAGATCATACGGTATTTGTCTTTCTCTGACTTATTTCATTTAGTATAATACACTCTAGCTCTCTCCATGTCACTACAAATGGCAAGATTTCATTCTTTTTTATGACTGAGTGATACTCCATTGTATATATGTGTAACACATCTTCTTTATCCAGTCATCAACTGATGGACATTTGTCCCTTTCTGTAATGTGGCTGTTGTTGATAATGCTACTGTAAACATAGGGGCGCATATATCCTTTCCAATAGTTATTTTTGTATCTTTTGGGTAAATACCTAGTACTGCAATTGCTGCAGCATAGGGCAGTTCTATTTTTAGCTTTTGGAGGAACTAACATACTGTTCTCCAGAGTGGCTGCACCAATTTGCATTCCCAACAGAGTAAGAGGGCTCCCCTTTCTATACCTCCTAACTAACACCTGTTGTTTCGCATGTTTTTAATTTTAGCCATTCTTAAGAGTTGTGAGGTGATAGCTCATCGTAATTTTCACTGGTATTTCCCTGATGATGAGTGATCTTGAGTATCTCCTCATGTCTCTTAGCCATCTGTATGCCTTCTTTGGAAAAATGTCTACTCATGTCTTCTGCCCATTTTTAAACAGGATTATTTGGGTTTTGGTTGGTATATGTCTATATCAACCAAATATATATCTTATATATATACATATTCATATATATATATATATATATTTGATACTAACTCTTAGCAGATATGTCATTTGCAAACTCCTCTCCCATTCTGAAGGTCACCTTTTAGTTTTGTCAATTATTTCCTTTGCTGTGCAGAAGCTTTTTATCTTGTTGAAGTCCCAGTAGTTTATTTTTGCTTTCATTTCCCTTGCCTCCAGCAAGGTAGCTAGTAAGAAGATGCTATGGGCAAGGTCAAAGAGGTCACTGCCTGTGTGCTCCTGTAGGATTTTGATGGTTTCCTGTCTCACATTTAGCCCTTTCATCCACTTTGATATTATTTTTTTGTATGCAGTAAGAAAATAGTACAGTTTCATTCTTTCCCATGTTGCTTTCCAGTTTTCTCAAAAACATCTTTTTCAGGGCGCCTGGGTGGCTCAGTGGGTTAAAGCTGCTGCCTTCGGCTCAGGTCATGATCCCGGGGTCCTGGGATCGAGCCCCGCATCGGGCTCTCTGCTCCGCAGGGAGCCTGCTTCCTCCTCTCTCTGCCTGCCTCTCTGCCTGCCTGTGATCTTTGTCTGTCAAACAAATAAATAAAATCTTCAAAAAAAAAAAAAAACACATCTTTTTCCCATTGAATGTTCTTTCCTGCTTTGGTGAAAGTTAGTTGACCATGCAGCTGTGGGTTAATCTCTGGGTTTTCTTTTCTGCCCCATTGATCCGTGTGTGTCTGTGCCAGTACCATACTGTCTTGATCACTATAGTTTTGTAATATCACTTGAAGTTCAGAAGAGTGATGCCTCCAGCTTTGGTTTGGTTTTTCAAGAACGCTTTGGCTATTCAGGGTCTTTTGTGGATCCATACAAATTTGAGGACTGATTGTTCTAGCTGTGTGAAAAACACTGATGGTATTTGAGGATTACATTAATGTGTAGATTGCTTTCAGTAATTTAGAAATCTTAACAATATTTGATCTTCTAATCCATAAGCATGGAATGCTTTTCCATTTCTTTGTGTTATCTTCAACTTCTTAAACATACAGCATCATACTGGTTACTGGAGTAGAATTTAGTAATCCATCATTACATATGACACCTAGTGCTGATCACAAGTGCCCTCTTTAATACCCATCACCCATCTAGCCCTTCCCCGACCCATGTCCCTCCATCCACCCTCAGTTTGTTCTCTATCATTAAGAATCTCTTATGGCTTGTTTCTCTCTCAACTTTCCTTCTTCTTTCCTTCCCACATATTCACCTGTTTTCCCTCTTAGATTCCGCATATGACTGAGACTATATGGTATTTGTCCTTCTCTGACTGGAGGTCTGGCATCCGTGCACAGGCTGTTAGCTCCGGTCTACTCCAGCCAGCGTCTGGACCTGAGCACTGGGACTTGTTACATGGATGATGAGTCGTGTGCTTTGTGTGCGGCCAACACCTGCGCCCCCGCGTGGACAGTGGGGCAGTCTGTGTGCAGCAACACTGGTGCTGTACCTGGACAGCAGGGAGACTCAGCCCCACCACCAAGCTGCAGCTGCGAAGGCTTCCCAACAATGCTGGTTCTGCTCAGGTGCAACCTCTCCCGCCGCACACCTGTGCCCAGGTCTCCCGGCCCATCTTGCCCTCGTCAGAACTAGGATCTGCAGTCCACACCTGATCCCCCCACATCTGGACCCTGTTAGGGTCCGTGATCAAAGGAACGAGACCGATGCAAAGCGAAAGTCAAGCAAAGCTTTATTTCGCGCCAAGCATCGAAAATCGAACCGACTGGTAAGGGCTGTCTCTTACGAAGAGATGACGACGATGACCTTGACAGGGCCGCTCTGGACGAGGCTGCTCCCTGATGAGGCCGCTTCCCCGATGAGGCCGCTCTCCAGACGAGGCCACTCCGGACGAGGCCGCTCCCTGGACGAGGCCGCTCCCGACGATGAAGAGGCAATGATGACTACGAGGACAACAGCCCCGATGACACAGACTCTGCTCCCCATGACGCTGCTCCCGGCGAGGCCGCTCTGGACGAGGCCGCTCCAGACGAGGCTGCTTCCCAGACGAGGCCGCTCCCCGGAGGGAGGCTGCTCTGGCAAGGCCACTCCCCCGAAGACGCCGCTCTGGATGAGGCCGCTCTGGTCGTGGCCGCTCTCTGACGATTCCTCCTGCTGACAGCTCTTACTGCTCCGACGAGACTGCCTGCTAGCCTCACACACCAGCTTTTTTATAGAGGCACTTTTAGCCGGGCTATACGTAGGTAGCCAATGAGATTGCAATACACAGAGAAAACTGCACAGTCATGCTAGATCTGCCACACATAAAAAAAACTGCTAGGTTACACACGGGCAGCCAATTGAATTTCAATTTACCCTAGTGGATATACGCGTGCCCCTCTGATAGGATGTCTTCACCCGGCCTGACCCGCCCTTGTATCTAGGCTTTGCAAGGAAGTTCCTTTGGGAGGGGCGGGGTCAATCCAAGTTCACTTCAACAATATGGGTCCCTCTGCTTAAGTAAGCCCTCACATTCCCCCCTTTTCTTTGGAGAATAGTCAAATCCTTGACTTTTTAACCAGTTCTATGTTATACTGAGCATGTAAGACTAACATTTACCGCTTTGTATAACTTTCACTTTTCCTAATTCTGTCTAATTTCCCACTTATACTTCACATAAACAGGTAACAATAGGAGCAACAATAAACTCATAGTTTTTTCAATCTTAGCTTTAGTCCATGGTCAGCGGGGTCTGTCGGCTGCAGCTTCCATCCCTGGGGGGTGTCTTTACTCTCGGCCTGTTTGACGTGAACCGCGTGAATCCAGGCCCTAATGCCTTCTACTTTTACTGCCGTGGGGGTGGTCAGGATAACAGTAAATGGTCCCTTCCAGCGAGGCTCCAAGTTTCCCACTTGATAGCGACGTATCCAAACCAAGTCCCCGGGTTGGTAAGGATGTGGTTCCACCTCCGTCTCCTTCCCAGTGTGGGCAGTCCAGATCCCTGCATGGGCTTTTTAAAGACAGACTGTAATGCCTGCAGTGACTGGAGTACAGACTGATCAGTCATTTCTGCTAGGGCAACCTCTTGTAGCCGAGGACAGAGCAGGGGTGGTCTCCCAAACATTATTTCAAATGGGGTCACCTTGTTTAAATAGGGTGTACATCGTGCCCTGAGGAGGGCGAAAGGAAGGAGATCCACCCATCCACCGCCAGTCTCCAGAATTAGTTTTGTCAAGGTTTCTTTAAGAGTCCGGTTCATTCTCTCTACCTGCCAGGAACTTTGGGGCTGATAGGCACAATGTAGTTTCCAATTTGTGCCCACGGCCTTGGCCAATGTCTGTGAGACTGAGCTCACAAATGCAGGGCCATTGTCTGACCCGATCGCGAGAGGCAGCCCAAACCTAGGAATGATTTCTTCTAGTAGCTTTTTTGCTACCACCTCTGCCGTCTCATGTTTGGCAGAAAAAGCCTCCACCCAGCCCGAAAAGGTATCTACAAAAACTAACATATACTTGTGCCCATATTTTCCGGGTTTCATTTCTGTGAAATCTATTTCCCAATAAATTCCTTGTTCCTTGCCTCTTTCTCTTTTCCCTCTTCCCATTTTAGTTCTTCCCATATTAACTGCCTGGCATTGAGCACATCTATCAACTACATCCTGAACCATACGCCCTAATTTAGAAACCTGGAATTGCTTGCCTATAAGGTCCCTGAGTTTGCATATCCCCAAATGAGTACCCTGATGTATCTGGTCTACTAACTTCTTACCTAATCTTCGAGGAAGAATTATTTTTCCTGCTTTAGTCTTACTTAGCCCAGTCTCCTTCATAGTCCAATTTAACCCACTTCTGTAAATACTTTAAATCTTCTTCTGAATAGTTTGGTTTTTCTGGCAGGGCTGGAGCCGGGAGTGTAACTAATTCTTGTACTGTTCTTCGGGCTGTTTGCTTTGTGGCTCGATCTGCCAATTGGTTTCCTTTTGAAATCAGATCAGTCCCCTTTTGGTGTCCCTGGTAATGCATAACAGCCACCTCTTTTGGGTCCCAAATTGCCTGGAGGAGAGCCAATATTTCTCCTCTGTTTTTAATTCCTTTTCCTTCTGCTGTTAATAGGCCCCTTTCTTTATAAATAGCCCCATGTATATGGAGAGTAGCAAAGGCATACCTGCTGTCCGTATAGAGGTTGGTGGTTTTACCTTTGGCTATCTGCAGCACCTTAGTGAGTGCAATCAGTTCCGCTTTTTGTGCCGAAATTCCATGTGGCAGGGCTGCTGTCCAGAGTTCCCACTCAGGAGAAACCACCGCAGCCCCCGCATACCTCTTTCCATTGACCATGTAGCTACTCCCATCTGTGAACAGAGTCATCTCGGCATCCGGGAGGGGAATGCCTCTGAGATCTGACCTTATTCCTGTGACTTGGGTTAGGACCTTCCCACAGTTGTGTGGGTGGTCAGCCAGCTCCTCAGGCAGCAGTGTGGCTGGATTTAGCACCGCTGGGGGCCGGAAGGTCACTCTTGGTTCGTTGAGGAGGAGGGCCTGATACCCCGTCACTCGGGTGTTCGTCATCCATTGGTCTGGTGGAGTCCGGAGAAGGCCCTCAATAGCATATGTGGTGGTTACGATGAGATTCTGACCCAAAGTCAATTTACTTGCATCCTTGACCAAGAGGGCCGTTGCAGCAATTATGCGGAGGCAAGGGGGAAACCCAGCTGCCACTGGATCTAGTTTCTTGCTAAGATAGGCCACTGGCCTTTGCCAGGGTCCTAGAGTCTGAGTTAAAACTCCTTTGGCCACCCCTGCTTTTTCATCCACATACAAGTGGAAGGGCTTGGTAACATCTGGGATGGCCAATGCTGGGGCACTCAGTAAGGCTTTTGTAATTCCCGAAATGCTCCTTCTGCTTCAGTTGTCCACTCTATCATAGTGAGCCCTCCTTTTGCCAGTTTGTAGAGAGGTCGGGCAATCTCTGCAAACCGCAGTATCCACAGCCTACAGTAGCCCACCGTCCCAAGAAACTCCCTCACTTGCCGGGACGTGATGGGGCAGGGGTATCGGGTGATCACCTGTTTCCTGGATTCAGACAGTGACTGCACTCCCTCGTGGAGATCAAAGCCTAGATAAGTGGCATGGCTCTGACAGAGCTGTGCTTTCTTCGCTGACACCTGATACCCTTTTTCCTGCAGAGTCTGTAAGAGAGCTCTCGTCCCCGCAAACATGATTCATAGTCCTCAGCTGCTATTAGCAAGTCATCAACGTACTGTAACAGAGTGACTCCCGGGTTGGAAGTTCTATACTCACGAAAATCCTCATGTAGGGCCTTGTCAAAGATAGTTGGCGAATTCTTGAACCCTTGGGGAAGTCTGGTCCAGGTGAGCTGGCCTTGGAATCCTTCCTGTGGGTCGGACCACTCAAAAGCAAAAAGGGGCTGGGATTCCCTTGCTAAAGATATACAGAAAAATGCATCCTTGAGATCTAAAACGGTATACACAGTTCTTTTGGGGCCCAAGAGGGAGAGTAGGGTATAGGGGTTAGGCACCGTCGGGTGGATATCTTCAACCCATTTATTAACTTCCCGCAAGTCCTGGACGGGTCGGCACTCCCTAGTCTCAGCCTTTTTGACAGGCAGCATGTGTTCCATGGGGATTTGCAAGGAACTAGAATCCCGTCTCCTCGAAGGTGGTTAATGTGTTTCTGATCCCTTCCTTTGCCTCCCGGGGAAGGGGATACTGCCGAACGTGAACAGCCGTAGCTGTCGCCTTTAATTGTACCACCACTGGAGGTTGTTCCTTGGCCAAGCCAGGGGGCTTCCCTTCTGCCCAGACCTGGGGAAACTCGTCCTGTAGGATTTGGAGAAGGCTCCCCTCCTTCGTCTCCTCTGGTTTTGAGACTGGCTCGTAAAGGAGATATTCATCTACTGCTGCCATAAGCACCTGAACAGTGGGTTGTCTCAAGGTTACAGTCGTGTCTCCTTCCGAGAACTGAATGCCAGCTCTTAACTTGTGGAGGAGATCTCTTCCCATCAAGTTATATGGGGCATTAGGGAGGACCAAAAATCGATGCTTAACTATTCCTGAGGCCAAATTCAAAGTCCTTTCTGTTGTCCATTTATGTCTCTCTGTGCCATTTGCTCCTTGTACCCAAACTTCCTCTCCAGACAGTTTTCCCATAGGTTTAAGTAATGATGAAAATTGGGCTCCCGTGTCTACCAAAAATCAACTGATTTCCCCTCCACTTCAATTTCTACCCGAGGTTCGGGGAGGGGCTCCGAACCATGGCCCCTTCAGTCTCTGGTGGCAAGCATTGCTGTCTTCCTTTTGGGGCACTCCCTGGCCCAATGTCCTTTTTCCCTACAATAAGCGCACTGATCCGAACCTAAGTCTTCCTGTCTGCCTTCTCTGTGCTTAGGCTTTTCCTTCCATTTACTATCCCCTACCCGTCTTCTCCCCGCCTGATGCAATGCCAAAACCTTAACCAGTTTTTTTGTCTGTTTTTCATCCTCCTGTGCATCCCTGTTGTTAAACACCTTTTCTGCTATTCCCACTAACTCAGTCAGGTTCTTCCCTTCGAATCCTTCAATTCTCTGAAGTTTTCTCCTTATATCTGGGGCTGACTGACTGACAAAGGCAAGATTCACTGCCCTCTGATTCTCGGGTGCCTCAGGGTTGATCGGGCTATACATTTTGTAGGCTTCAATTAGCCTTTCTAGGAAAGCTCCTAGCGACTCATTCTTACCTTGAGTCACTGTACTAATTTTAGATAAATTTATGGGTCTCCTCGCAGCTGCACGGAGGCCTTCCAATAGAGCCTGGCGGTAGAAACGTAAGCTCTCCTTACCTTCAGTTCATCTAGTCCCAGGTTACTAATTCTGGTTTAGTCCAAATGCAGCCCTTACGTCTGTGAATTTTTACCCATTTCAGTTCCCAGGATTTTAACATATCAAAGACCTGTATTTGTCCTGAACGGCTCCCATTTAACTTTCCTTTAGGGGGGAATTCATCTTACAAGAGAATTTCAACAATTACAAATGACAAAAAAAACTCAGAATAGATATGGTTAAATATCAAGTGATGACCCTTATCAAAACATTGAAATTTTAGGAGATGTATAGAACCTCTGGAGTAGTTACAGCATTTATCCAAATGTAACCCAAGGTTTATCATTGATTTGGCAGTACTCCCTGCGTAACTTAGCATATCGAGGAAGCCTTATGAGCCAAAGAGAACTCATTTACAACTCTGGGCAGGCAAAGAGAAAACCATTTACATTTCAATTGACCGAAGAAAACTTTGCCCTTTTAAACAGAGAGAAAACCAGCTTTTCTATACCAGTGTCTTTCCTTTTTATTTTTAAGGGTACAGTCTTAAGATATGAGTTTTCTGGGTTTCCCTCCCATCGTGAATGATGTCGTAGACAAAGGGAGAGGGATCTTTCAGATGCTGTCCTGCTCGCGTCCCTCGCGGGAACTTAGGAGCGTCTTAGCTAAGGTCTGTCCGTATAAACCCCGGACCAGGCTACTCCGTGGAGTAGATGACCGTTATGCCATATGACGCCCCGCGAGACTCAGGGTGCAGCCCACTCAGACTCCGTAGCCGAAGCGGTGGAGCCATACAGACACATCCACACAGTCGGGCACTCTTCAGATTCAAACAGGTTGGACACCATCCCCTTTGGGTATCCCTGGCTAATGGGAGGCAATCAGTCTCCCCTTCCATTCTTCACGAATGGATCTAGCTCCGACAGTGGCCTCAGGGCTGTTTTTCTCTCTTATTTAAACAGGATGAGGCATCAGGTCTTTTCTCTTTTACATATCTCCTACTTTTTACAAACAGAGTTGCTTTTCTCATTCCCATCAGTCTTAATTACACTTAACAGAATTTTGCATTCTTAGAAATACCTTAACCTCTACTGAAGATTAAATATAAACCAATTGTGAGCTGTTACAACAGCAGTTAAGCACAAAACATGTTTACCAACAGATTTCAATAGCACCAACCCAGTTGCAGCAACCAGCGCCCTAGCACTTCATCCCACTTGTCATCCAAGCAAAGCTTCAAAGCTTCAGGTTACCAAAGACTCCGAAAGCTACTTTAACAATTACCCTTTAAAAACCCTGAGACAGACAATTAACCATCAGCCCAGCCATCCCTCCGCCCACAGACCTCATGTTCCACCTGGGCCCATTCCACTTCAGACGCCATGCTTTCCCAGCCAGCAAGTGGGAGGGGCTAGGCAGTCTACGTCGGGCCAGAGAAAGCAACGAACATCCCCGAAACAAAATTTGTTTTGGCAGCTGCTTGGGAACATTCCTTAAAGTATCTGTCTCGAGTTAGACTAACCCCAGCTGGTTCCAGTTATAGCCCTAAACACACGAAATGAGTGAGGGAGAAGCCCCACATCTATTAGGAGGAACGGAGAGATGAGTCAGAGTCCCCCTACTCTCTGCTTGCCCCATTCCTTCAATCATAACAAACAACACAACAGACAACAAAAGACAACCGCAAACCCAGTTGTCCTGCCACCGGTGGGGATTTTCTTGGTCCCCGGTGACCACCTAGGGGGACCCTAGCTCCCCCCGCCGTCCAGGGGGACTCAAACCCCCTGGCCACCACCCAGGGGGACTCGAACCCCCCGGCGACCGCCTGACCGCCCAGGAGGACTCGAACCCCCTGGCGACCGCCTAGGGGTACTCAAACCCCCTGTCGATCTACCAGCAGAGGGATGGGGCGTCCCCGCATCCACTCCAGCCCTGGGGAGCATGGCTGCGTCCAGCTTCTCCCCGGTGGGCCATACCCTGGAGCTCCAACCAGACAGACAGACGAGATCCCAATACCTAAGATCCCAATACCTCCGGAGGCTTTTCCCAAAAATTCCGATGCTGGCTCAGTTCTCGTCCTTTGATCCCGGACAATGTTTGATCCCCCAATGTTAGGGTCCGTGACCAAAGGAACGAGACTGATGCAAAGCGAAAGTCAAGCAAAGCTTTATTTCGCGCCAAGCATCGAAAATCGAACCGACTGGTAAGGGCTGTCTCTTACGAAGAGATGAACGATGATGACCTTGACAGGGCCGCTCTGGACGAGGCTGCTCCCTGATGAGGCCACTCCCCAGACGAGGCCACTCCGGACGAGGCCACTCCCCAGAGGGGAGGCTGCTCTGGCAAGGCCACTCCCCCGAAGACGCCGCTCTGGATGAGGCTGCTCTGGTCGTGGCCGCTCTCCGACGATTCTTCCTGCCTGCTGACAGCTCTTACTGCTCCGACGAGACTGCCTCCTAGCCTCACAAACCAGCTTTTTTATAGAGGCACTTTTAGCCGGGCTATACGCAGGTAGCCAATGAGATTGCAATACACAGAGAAAACTGCACAGTCATGCTAGATCTGCCACACATAAAAAAAACTGCTAGGTTACACACGGGCAGCCAATTGAATTTCAATTTACCCTAGTGGATATACGCGTGCCCCTCTGACTGGATGTCTTCACCTGGCCTGACCCGCCCTTGTATCTAGGCTTTGCAAGGAAGTTCCTTTGGGAGGGGCGGGGTCAGTCCAAGTTCACTTCAACAATATGGGTCCCTCTGCTTAAGTAAGCCCTTACAGACCCCTCCACCACCCATGAGACCCAGCTCCTCCCCAAGCCCACAGACCAGGACTCAGATTGCCCTCTTCGTGCAAACGGTCCGAAGCACAAACCCTTCTCTCTCTGGCCCTTCCCTTGCTCGTGCTCTCTCTCTAGATTAAATCTAAAAATAAATAAATAAATAAATGAAGCACAAACCCATCTTCTCATTCCCACGTGTTCTGGGTCCCAGAATTCCCTCTTTCCCACCTCCTCCCAGCCCAGGACCTTGCGCATGCGCCCCACGGGGTCCCTTGTCCCACCCCCGGGACCTGAAACCAGTGGCCCCTAAACTCTAGATGCCCTCGAGAGCGGCACCACGGTCCTGGGACTCGTCACCGAATACACACGGTTAACGGTGCCACCAGACTCTAGTCCAGAACAGTCCCTCTCACGGGACCCCGACCCCCGCCTGTCGCGCGGTGCAGGCTCTGGAGCCGCTGTGAGCTCTGAGCGGAGCGGCCGGCAGCACCCAGTCCCCTCCACCACCCTCCCCCGGGGCCCTCAAGCACTACCACACCTGCATCAGCCCACACTCCCTGACAACTGACCTCGCAGAAGGAGAACCCGCCGCTATGACGCGGTCCCTCAGGCGGACCGCGAAAGCAGCTGCAGCGCGGAAGCCAACGGGGAAAGCGCGAGGTCACCTGACCTTGGTTCCAAGTACGCACGCGCAGGGAGCCAGTAACCACACCCACATTCGCGCCTGCGCAGAGGCCACCCACGAAGGCCCGCCCCGCCTAGGACCTAGACCTTGCAAGTTCTCTGTACCCTGCCTTGGCGGGTGGGGTCTTCAGACTTTTCGCTATAGCAGCCCCTCCTCCCTACCGGAACCACCGGTTCTGGTTCCGTTCCTTCCCCTTCGTTTGCTAAATGCAGGGAACCCACAGTATTCATGTTGAGATGTGACGGTAGTATGTAGGGGATTGGGTGTGTCCTGCTTTCTTTCTCTGGTGCTACCGAAAGAGGGACCGGTGTGGGGGATGCTGTGGAAACAGGCTTCTGGGGGGAGAAGCATCAGCCCCTCAGAGACCGTGCTGACAAGGCTCATTCGTGGGCCCTACCGCGGCTGTGTCTCAGTCTCTTAGAGTGGGGCTCTCCTATAGATTCGGTTTCAACAGGAATTCGGGAGATTCACAGAACAACCCTTTGAGAGGCAATGTCTGGCTAAGCGGTCCTCGAGGCTGGATTCCCATTAGGACCACCTGGGAGGTTCTCAGAACGACCGTCTCCTGCGCCCAGCTCTGCTCATAGATACCATCCTACCGCTATGTACTCTCACGGCGAAGGGGCTCTGTGGGGTCGTTTTTTACAACATGAATGTTCTCATTCACGAGAGCTCGTCTCATCACTTATGCATCGCCCCAAACCCCCTCTCCAAATGCAATCTTACTGGGGATTAGGTTTCACCGTGTGATTTGGGGGTGGGGAGAAATAAATATTTAGTCTGTTGCATTGATATTAACGCCTTAATAGATGTTTAACAACAAGATACACATTTATTTTCAAACAGTAATTACATCAAAAACATGTGGGACCTTGGCTGGGTACTCTGATTAGGGTCACCATCTGACATCAGGGTGTCCCTCAGCCTGGGTTTCAATCTCCAGAGCCTGGGGAAGAATCCACTTCCATAATCTTTTAGGTTGTTTGTACAATTTATTTCCTTCTTACGGTTTCTACGTGTGCTCACCTACACTTCAGCTTCAAAGTCAGCAAGTCTGTTCAATCCCTTGTATGCTTCAAATCTCTGATTTCTTTCTTTTTTTTATAAAGATTTTTATTTATTTATTTGACAGACAGAGATCACAAGTAGGCAGAGAGAGAGAGAGGAGGAAGCAGGCTCCCTGCTGAGCAGAGAGGCCGATGCGGGGCTCGATCCCAAGACCCTGAGATCATGACCTGAGCTGAAGGCAGAGGCTTTAACCCACTGAGCCACCCAGGCGCCCCAAATCTCTGATTTCTTCTTCTGTCAAATCTGTGTGTGTTCTCTCACTCGAGGACTCATGGAATTACTTGGGATGCATCAGAAAATCTGGGATAACATCTCTTTGTAAAGGTCACCTCATTAGTAACTCTCAACTTGCCATATCTCTTCTCCTTGGTGTCATAACTCAACCAAGGGAGCAACCCCCAAATTGGAGATCTGTATTAAGAAATCAGTGGAATTTCTGCAACGAAAAATAACTTAGACATTATCAATCTACAACTCTATTACCTGTGATTCCTTCTTCTTGTGGTTTCTTTTTTAAAACCTTTTTATTTTGTTATGTTAGTCACCATATAGTAGGTCATTAATTTTTGATGTAGTTCTTATGGTTTCTTAGGATGAAAACACCTGGGGGAAATATCCTTAAAATTTTCAGGTAGCCCATGGTTTATTTTCTTACAATAAAGCCCATGAATAAGAGTTACTAAAGCTCAGATAATTAAAGTGCTGGATTTTACAAATGTCACAACACATAAAGGAATCTTCATCAGAATGAGGGTTTTGGAAAAAATGAAAGAAGATGGGATTGGGAGGGAGACAAACCATAAAAGACTCAATCTCAAAAAACAGACTGAGGGTTGCTGGGGGGAGGGGGGACGGGAGAGGGTGGTGGGGATATGGACATTGGGGAGGGTATGTGCTATGATGAGTGCTGTGAAATGTGTAAACCTGGCGATTCACAGACCTGTACCCCTGGGGATAAAAATACACTATATGTTTATTAAAATAAATTAATTAAAAAAAAGAATTAGGGTTTTGGAGGGGAAGGGATGGGGGGGACGGGTGAACCTGGTGGTGGGTATTAAGGAGGACACATATTGCATGGAGCACTGAGTGTAGTGCATAAACAATGAATCTTGGAACAATGAAAAAATAAAATAAAATTTTAAAAAATGATATGCTGGGGCATAAAATTTCTTTGACCCATAACAGTTTTTCAGTAAATATGTAGAGTTTGGGATGGGTCAGGTCATCCCAACACTTGCAATGTGGAATACCAGTAAACAGCCTCTCCAGCCTGACCCATCCAGGTCTCATTCTTTACCTGATTTCCCAAGGAAGGGCTGAGTTTTGTTATCCAAAATGGCACCTTCACTCCTATACTATATTTTCTATTTGACGATGTGGTGGAGCATTTTATATGAGCAAGAGTTTTGCCACTTAAATGAAGTTAGAAGCTTGCTTGACACTTGTGAATTAACCATGAAGCTGGAATTAATGAATGGGGGTCAAAGAGTGGATTCCAATGTGTCCTGTGCCACCACCATCCCTCCTAGCTCCATCATTCCTTTGCCCCACCCCACATACCCATCTCCCACCTAGATACTCGACGACCCCACCTGGGGAGCTGGAGTCACCTGATAAACCTGCATGCACCCATCACTTGTGCTCAGCCCCATCAGACTTCTGCATTGCATACCACCTCCTTCTTGTCATCTTCTTGATACTGTTCCTACATGATCACTATCCCAGGGATTCCAAGGTGACCCTCCTCCCTTTCCATCACTCCCACAAACCACACCATTCAGACTCTTCTTTGTCTTGCCAAACATCCACTCCCAATTCCAGTATCTCCCCCTGGGTCCTCTATGCCCAACACCATCCAGTGTCCCAGTCTCGACTCCTGTATGAACCCAATCCACACCCACACCCATTACCCCACCTCTATCACCTTGACCCTTTCTCCTGGCTCCCTGGTTCCCTCACTGTCCTGTGCCTCTATTGCCTATCTCCTCATGTTCAAGGTCTCTTCTCCTAAGCTCTTCTAACCTTCTCTATCTGCCATGGACCACACTCTCTTCCTTCAAGATCCACCTAACCCCCACATATTCCCTTCCTCCTCTCCAAACAAGTTTTAAATCCTATAAGACCTTGTCTCCTGTGAATTTCACCAACCACAGACCATAAATATCTTCCCTACAAAGTGCCCATCCCCATTTTCTCCTTCATTCCCATGAAACCTCACTCCTCTCTTTTCCCAGATCCCAATATACCCCATACCTTCACTTCCTGGCACACTTTGTGTCCTTGTACCCTCAAATGTGGCAGTGTTCTCTGTGACATCAAACACACTTGTCTTTTATCCCTCTGCATTCTTTCTTCTCCTACACTCTCCTCCCCTTCAACCCAAGACCTTGGCATGACTGTCTTGTCCCTATGCCCTTCTTTCCCTGTGCCTTCTCTCTCACCTACTCTATCAGACTCCCATGAACTACCCCACCCCACATACTCCAACATTCCTACCACATGATATGACCTAGGGTTGTAATGCTCAAAGAAATTTTTAAGGCTGTGTATTGAAAATATTCTCCTTGTGGATTGTTGCAGGCTTGGAAGACTACAAATGATAAAAGGGGCCCCCATTTCTGGCATCCAGAGGTCTGGAGATATAACTCTTCTTCTGTATATGAACATGTCATGATGAATGTGTTAGCCAATTGTGTGATAATGAATGTGAACTGTTTGTGTGAAGGTGTGGTGAACATTCAGGTCGATGAGAGTTAGCTTGTATGTGTTCAGTATGTGCCTGAATGTAAGTTTCAACTGCTGTTGTGTAAGTACATGAGTGACTATATATGTGTCTACTACTATGTGAGTATATGCAAATGTGGGTGTGCATACACACGTGTGTTTCCATCTGCATGTAAGTGGATAAATGAGTTCATGTTTGTGTGCAGTCTTAGTTGCCCACCATGATGGCTCTGACTTGAAAATGACAGCTCATTGCACAGTGAACTTGCATCACATGTAGGGAAAACGGAAGGATCAGTTTCAACTCCTAATTTGTATATCTTCTTACCAAAGCGGCAAGAGCTCATTACTGAAAATTCAAACACAACAACAACAACAACACAGTAAAGAACTGTTGTAACCATGTGATCTTCTTGAATTAAGTACGTGAGGGTTGGCTCATCCAAAATCTTGTAAATCTTGTAAAATCTTCTAGTTGAGCCATCTGGTCTGCTGTTTTAAATCTGTGAAACACTGTTTTAGAAACTTCATTCTTTCTTCTGTGGATATTGTTCTGTCTGTATTTCTTATGAAGAGAGGTCAGTTATGGTAAAGCACACGTTCCTAAACAATGATCCTATTAACTGGCACTGAAGTGTTCAAACAAGGTCAAATTCATTAACTTTGATTTGTGAAACAATTTCTAACTGTGTTGTATACATCATGTTGCTTCTTTTACTTGTATCTCTGAATATTCTTCCCAGGTATTTTGTCTCATTCTGTAATTGATGGTTCAGTTCAGTGGTCAGAAGATTAACAAAGTTTCGGGGTAGAGAATCTTCTCTGGGAAGTGAAGAATCCAGTGAGACACACAGACCTGGCCACCAGTCCCTCATGTGTCAGAACTCAGTATTTCCTGCTGTCCTTCAGAGAAGACCCTGTCTACACAGAGAGACCAAGGGAGATAAAAGAGCCTCTCACAAATACTCAAATAGTCTCCTATGGGGTTCTAACTAGAAACTTTTAATTGTTTTTTGTAATTAACAACTGGGGAACTTTTTAAGAAACATCTTCAGTTCCCAAACCCATATTCCCAGTGCAGCTACAAATGAAATAATTGCAGTTTTGAGGGCAGGGACCTCACAGAATCATGAGCTTATATCTCAGGGTCTGGCTGCCCCCCTCCCACACACATACTGGCTGCCATGCCCTTCACAGTGAGTCCCTCCTGGCAGCAGGAAGGTGTTGGTGAGGATTCCTACTTCAAACTGAGAGGCGGTGTCCGTTTAAGAAAAGGCGTCTCAAGCATCTGGGTGAGTGATCATATCAGAAAAGGGCAATGTTCTGTGTATCACCTGATTCATTCTGAAAGCCATGCAGGAAGGTGGAATAATTCTGAGGCTTGGACTCAGCTAGTAAAGAGATGGGGTCCTAGACCTTCACCAATCCTTGATGGCTCCTAATGCAATAAAGTAATCTTCACTCATAGTGACGGTTAGTGTTTCATGCAAGTATGAATACTCATTGATTCTTAAGTCCTTAAGGACTGAGCTGTAAAATCAACCTTCTGTACAGCCCACATCCTAGGAATTGTAGACTAAATGCTCAGGGTTACTAGAGGTGCACCTGTAACACCTCCATGCTTGTAGTGAAGAATATGATGCACATACGGGAAGCATGTGATCCTGTGAGGAAAGTGTATCATCCAAATGGTAATGGCTTGAATGGACAGGGGTCCTCTAACTCTGGATCTACCACTAAATTTTGGGGACGCTAACCGAGTCTGCACTGGAAATCTCCATAATCTGTCAGTGATAGTGAAACATTCATTTTGAAGGTTAGGAAATGAACAAGTAAGGAACAGTTGACATAACGGTGATGCATTACAGATGGTAGCTGTCAGGTGTATATCATTTTCTCTCCACCCATTTGAAAATTATTCAGGACGCCTGGGTGGCTCAGTCGGTTGAGCATCTGTTTTCGGCTCAGGTCATGATCCCAGAGTCCTGGGATTGAGTCCCACATTGGGCTCCCTGCTCAGCAGGAAGGCTGCTTCTGCCTGTCACTCTGTCTACTTGTTCTCTCTCTCCCTCTCTCTCTGTCAAACAAATAAATAGAATCTTTAAAAAATTATTCTACCGTCAATATAAAAGCCCAGTGCTTGGACATAGAGAGTGCATAAAAATATACGCCTTACAGATGCCAATTTGCAGTGAAGTATCTCATGGTAACATCATTTACAAATCTGAGTGCGTTGTTAATAGCTTTACTTAACTGAGGTATTACTAAATGGATAAGTATATCATTTGAAATCAATACTAATTTCATTTCTGCCTTACACTATTATTGTTTTATCATGTGTTAGTGCTTTATGTCCCAAAGTTTAAAGAATTACTTGTGATTATTCAACAATTCCTGTGATTGCTACATTATACTTCGTTCCTGACATAAAAGCAAATGAGTCTTTCTGTGGCCATCTTAGTATCAAGCCAGTCTTGCATGCACTACATACAACTTGTAACAGGACAGGTTCCTGCAATATTCTGCTGCCAACAGTGCGTGTGCATTTACTAGGGTATGGAAAACTTTACCCATAATTGATATTGTCCTGTTCAATAAATCAT
This sequence comes from Martes martes, assembly GCF_963455335.1. Classification (NCBI taxonomy): domain Eukaryota; kingdom Metazoa; phylum Chordata; class Mammalia; order Carnivora; family Mustelidae; genus Martes; species Martes martes. Next base: position 53,759,218 of record NC_137905.1, on the reverse strand, counting down.
CACAAGTTAATGGGAACTTGTAATGAAAATCATAGAATATCACCACTCTACAATCAACCATAAGGTGGCAAATCAAAACTTACTGTAGATCTGGATTATTTGATGAACACAACTACCGAGCTTTCTTTCTTTTTTTTTAAGATTTTATTTACTTGAGAGAGAGTAAACATGAGATAGAGGGAAAGAGAGAGAGAGGGAGGGAGAATGCACACAAACCAGGAGAGGGGGCAGAGAAGCAAACTCCCCGCTGAGCAGGGAGCCAGATGTGAGGTTAAATCCCAGGACTCTGCAATCATGACCTGAGCCAAAGGCAGACACTTAACTGACTGAGGCACGCAGGTGCTCCAGCAACCTTGTTGTCTTGCAGACCATGGTCGCTCACTGAACGATCCCCATTTCCAGCCCAACCGATTCCCAGTCCCCACACAGTCTGAAGGAACAGATGTGGAAAAATAATTGGCTTCTCTGTATGTCTGTTCTCTTCCTCTTTTAGTTACATCCACAGTAGTCCTGGCCTCATAGGGTCGTGAAGCATGAAGAAGTTCTCACACGAGCGCCCTCACAGGAGAGATTTTACATTATACGCGCTCTTAAAAGTTCTATGTTCAGTCCCGGGAAGGCTGTGTTTCCAAGGGGGAACGAAGGGAAGGGGGAACATACTGGAATTCAGCTGACGTGATACAGGTGGGCCATGCCTTGCGCTCCCACGAAGGACATTTTAGCTCAGAAGGCAACTAACAGTGACTGGGAACAGAGAAAATGGCCAACAGGGAACTGGTGGTAGGACTGATCTTCTTAACAAAGACGACGGTTGGCATCCTGGGCAATTTCTCACTTCTTTATCATTATATCCTCCTTTCCTTCACTGACTACAGGTCGAGGCCCACAGATTTCATTCACAAGCACCTGACTGTGGGCAACTTCTTAGCCCTGCTCTGTAAAGGAGTCCCCCAGACCATGGCAGCACTTGGGTGGAAACCTACCTTTGGCCACTTTGGATGCAAACTTCTTTTCTTTCTTCACAGGGTGGGGAGGGGAGTATCCATCGGTAGCATCTGCATCTTGAGTGTCTACCAGGCCATCACGATCAGCCCCACAAACTCCTGGTGGGCAGAGCTTAAAGTAAAAGCTCCCAAGTTCATCGTTCCCTCAATTTTCCTGTGTTGGATGCTGCAAATGCTGGTAAATATCATTTTCCCTCTGTATGTAATTAGTGCATCGAGCGACAAAAACAGCACAAATGAAAAGAATTTCGGATACTGTTCTTCAGTTCGCCACGAAAGAACCACAGACTTGTTGTATGCAGTATTGCTCTCATTCCCTGACGTGCTATGTTTGGGGCTCATGCTCTGGGCCAGCGGCACCATGGTTTTCATCCTGTTCAGGCACAAGAAGCGGGTCCAACATATACGAAGGACTGTCTCCGCCAAGTCCTCCCCGGAGTCCAGAGCCACCAAAGCCATCCTTCTCCTGGTGAGCACCTTTGTCTACTTTTACACCCTCTCCTCTGTCTTTCAAGTTATTTTGGCTCTTTCTGATAATCCTGGCTGGATCCTCGTGAATGTCACTGCGATGACAGCTGCGTGTTTCCCAACTATTAGCCCCTTTCTGCTCATGAGCTACAACTCCAAGGTACCCAGGCTCCTCTTTGCCTGGAGAGGGAATATAAAATCCCCTCATCTTATGAGAAATATGTAAACTGTATGTATATCTACAAGGTACAGTTGCCAATTCATTCATCCCCCTCAGGGTCCTAAATAAAATGAATCCAAGACACAGTAAACAGGACACGCTGAGCATCTTCTTCAAAATAAACAATAAATCATGACAATATTGTAATGAAACACCATTATCTTCTAAATACTTATATAATTGAAGTCTTCCTAATACTGCCAGTAAAGGAGTACAGAATTGACACAATAACAAACACCAGGACTTGACACAACCTGGATATTGCAGAGAAGTCTTCAAGTGTGTGGCTTTCAATCTAATGAAATAAATTTCCAAGAATGGAACCTGGCACACAGTTTCAGGAAAAGGTATATGAACATGGGGTAGAGCATGGTCCTGTCATTCCTCCAACTGAAGAAGACAGTGTCCCCACTACATACAGAATAGCCTGAGTGGGGCTGGAGGAAACATCCATTCTCAGGCAGTGGTGTTTCTGGGAGCCAGTTATTAAGTTTTGTAGGTAAGTCACATCCTTAGAGAGAGGGCACTGATTTGTTTGAAATATGAAGTGATGAAGGGAGATGAGCATGTTTACCATATTTTCATGTAGAAATGGCCAGATTAAAGAGGAGCAGGGAAAGGAAAGTACAAAAACAAAAATGTATTTCTGCTGGTCTTTAAAGATAATCAAGTGAGTGCTGACAACATAAACAGACATGTGATGAGATTCGGAGAAAGCAGAGTTTTCTCTGTAATGTTAAGGTGACTTGGGCGTATTGGCAGGAAGGTGGTCTGGAGACCCAGACTCAGGTCTCCTTCAGGGCACACATAGTCCTTTGGGCCATTTACACGGAGCCTGAGCTGGGAATTTGCATCCCGAGCTCATCCTCTTCTTTCACGTTTGTCCAGACACATGGAGAGGAACTAGCCAATGTTATCATGTTTATTAGTTATCTAAAATGGTGTGCAAGTGTCAAATACATGTCCATCCAGACACTTCAGATAATTACTTCTTTTATTTTTTAAAAAGATTTTATTTATTTCTTGGGGCAGGGGTGCGAATGAGTGAGCAGGGGATGGGGAGGAGGAGAGGGGGAAAGAATCTGAAGCCGATTCCGTGCAGAGCATTACTGGAGTCAAAACCAAGAGTCAGATGCTCGACCAACCGACCGACCAAGCCATTCACGCACCCCGATACTTACTTCTTTTAAATGGCTTATAAGGAGTGTCAAGGGCAGATATTCTGCAATGTGCTCTCACTGCTTTCTTTTACAATTTCTTTAAAAGATTTTACTCCTTTATTTGAGAGAGAGAGAGAGAGAGTGTACGAGAGAGCACACAAGCAGAGGGAGCAGCAGAGGGAGAGGGAGAAGCAGGCTCTCTACTGAGCAGGGAGCCTACATAAGGCTTGATCCTAGGACCCTGGGATCATGACCTGAGCTGAAGGCAAATGCGGACCTCACTGAGACACCCAAGAGCCCCTCTTTTACAATTCAAAAAAAAATTTTTTTAGATCTTATTTGAGAGAGGGGGAGACAGAGCATGAGAAAGAGCGAGAGTGAGCGCACATGGGCTGGGGGAGGGGCAGACGGAGAAACAGACTCCTCGCTGAGCAGGGAGCCTGACGTGGGGCTCTATTCCAGGACCCTGGGATCACGACCTGAGCCAAAGGCAGATGCTTAACCGACTGAGCCACCTAGCACCCTTCTTTTGGATTTTAAAATCTAATCAGATTATAAAGCCACTTCTAGAAACCCAAGAACCAATTCAGAAAACTCATCCTTAAATCTGTTTCTCTTGACCCACTCTTGGTCATAATGGAATGATAGTTGGATATTTCTAAAATGGAATTCTATACAGCAATGCCAGTGGATGGGCCACGACAACATGCAATCATAAATTCTCAACTTAAATGAAAAAAGTCAAATACAAATTTGACCTTACATGCTCTATTATTATCTTTACATTAAATACCAAACAGACGATAATAATGTGTGCTGGCAGAGGTCATAGCTGTGTTTACCCTGTGAGTCGTGACAGACAGGGACAGCAGATGGGAGGTTCCAGGGGTCTGATGATACTCTTTGCACTGATATGAGTGCTGTGTACAGAGATGTGATCAGTTTCATTATCTGTGCACTGTATCTGTATTTTTAAGTTAAAAAAAACACGTATCACCAATAAAAACCATGGGATACAGTGAGTACATTTATGCATAATGTCCTTGCATTGTGAAGGAGGAGTTTAAACCTATTCAAGAAAAAAACTCTGATTAGTTTTTCAAATCATGCAGAAATTTTTAGGTTGAAAACCTAACCAATGGTAAGTATACAACTTCTAAAGAAAAGAGGTCAAATATACACTTGTTTTTAAAAGTTTCCTCTCGACATACAGGAATTGAAGTAGAAAATAAGAGTAAAGTCAACAATAAGCACTACCAGATATTTACCCAAAAGATACGAACATAGTGATTTGAAGGGGCACATGTACCCAACATTCATAGCAGTAATGTCTGCAATTGCCAAAATATGGAAAGAGCCCAGATATCCATCGACGGATGAATGGATAAAGAAGACATGGTCTATATATACAATGGAATATTGCTCAACCATCAAAAACAATGAAATCGTGGCAATTGCAATGACGTGGATGGAACTAGAGGGTATTATGCTAAGTGAAATAAGTCAATCAGAAAAAGACAAATATCATATGATTCCATTCATATGTGGAATTTAAGAAACAAAACAGATGAACAAAGAGGAAGGGAAGGAAAATAAAGGAAGATGAAAACAGAGAAGGAGGCAAACCGTAAGAGACTCAACTCTAGGCAACAAACTGAGGGTTGCTGGAGGGGATGTGAGTGGGGGATGGGGTAACTGGGTGATGGGCATTAAGGAGGCACTTGATGTAATGAGCACTGGGCAGCATATGCAACTGAGAAATCACTAAATTCTACCCTTAAATTAATAAAAAATTGTTAAGAAGGTAGATATCCTGTGTTCTTACCACTATAAAATTAAATTACATTAAATTAAAACATGTGGTCCTGACACCTCTTGTCTGGAGGTCCTAATTATAAAGTTATCTTTTCCTTAAAGGCTGCTTCTCCAACTTCAAGAGAGAAAGTAGCCTGTTCGTAATCATCAAGTCACAGATGTTTTCATTAGAGGCACAATTACTGTTTTCATGAAGTGCATCCTATGCCCAGACTTAGAAGAAAAACAGCTGTTGTAGTCCAGAAACAACTGCAGATAGGTGGCTCCTGCGTAGGATAAAGTAATTCTTATTGGTTTCATCATACTCTTTATTATAAGCATGGTAGTACTGTAAGTACACCTCTAATAGCACTGAAAATTTAATATATGATTCTTGGAAGGAAATGTGAGCAGTCTATTTATTTCATAACTATAACATTAAAGCACCTTAAAAGTCAGATTTAGTTTATCACTGAGTTTATCAACAGTTTGTCAACAACTGTCTTCAGTGACAATTGTACTACGTTGCACTAGGAGCCATCAGGGTTTAGGACCCCCATCCTCATTACTCGCTCAACGCTTCACTGAGGATTTATTCCACCTCTCTGTCTGGCCTTGCCACTATGTCTCTTTCTCCTCCAGACATGAGCACTTACTCAGACTTCCTTCCTTGCAGATTCTGCCTCCGGCTGAAATTAAAAATACTCACTGGAGGGGCGCCTGGGTGGCTCAGGCAGCTAAGTGTCTGCCTTCAGCACAGGTCATGGTCCCACGGTCTTGGGATCAAGGCCCACGTCGGGCTCTCTGCTTAGTGGAAAGCCTGCTTCCCCCTCCCTCTCTGCCTGTCGCTCCCCCTGCTTGTGCTTGCTCTCTTTGTCAGATTAATAAATAAAATTTTTAAAAAAATTTTTTAATAAAATAAATAAAAGTACTCACTGGAACCCTTCCTGCTGTCAGGACAGTTGGGTTGGTGCAAAGGTCAGGACAGCCAGTACATGTGGGGGGGGTAGGCAGCTAAACTCAGAGAAAGGTTTGTGAATTTGTGATCTCACCTCCTCTCAGAACCGCAATTATCGTTTCTCCTGTAGGTGTAATGACAGCACAGGCTTGGGGACCTGGGAACGTTTCTGTAAAACTTTTTCCCAGTTGCGAATTACTTAAAACAATTACAAGTTTCTTCTGAGTATCTCCAAGAGACCATTGTAGTGTTTGGGAGAGGCTCTTATTTTTTCATGAACCATAAAGGCAGAAAAAGAAGGAAGGACTGAGTCCACAGGAAAAAGCATGAAGTCGGATGCTTACCTAACACCATATACAAAAATTAACTCAAAATGGATCAAAGGCCTAAATGTAAGACCTAAAACAATAAAATTCTTAGAAGATGACATCAGTTGGAATCTTCATGATACTAGATTTCACAATGATTTCTTGGGTGTGACACCAAAGGTACAGGTGACAAAAGAAAATATGGAAAAACTGGACTACATGAAAATGTAAAACTTTTGTGCACCAGAAGTCACCATCAATGGAGTGAAAAGGCCCAACAAAATGGGAGATAATATTTGTAGCTCATTTATCTGTTAAGGGGTCGTACACAGAATATACAGAGAACTCTTAAGACTCGTCAGTAACAAAGAAAGAAAGAGAAAAAGTTTGGTAATTGGTAAAAGGACTTGAACAGACATTTCTCCAAAAAAGATATACAGACAGCCAATAAGTACATGAAACCTCACAATTCGTTAGGGAAAACACAAGTCAAAACCACAATGCGACACCACCTCACATCCATCAGCATGACTACTATAAAACAACCAAACAAAAAAAAATTAGCAAGGACAGCAAGGATGTGGAGAAATTGAAACCCTTGAGCTCAGGCAGTGGGAATGAAAATCACAGCCACTAGTGCCGTTTGGGTGGTGCAGTCTGTTAAGCGTCTTACTCTTGGTTTTGGTTCAGGTCAGGATCTCAGGACCCTGCTGAGATCAGGCCCTGCGGGGGCCTCTGCACTGGGTGGGGAGTCTGCTTGGGATTCTCTCCCTCTCCCTCAGCCCCTCCCCCCACTCACACTCTCTCTCAAAAAACAGTGATTAAAAAGATAAGTCACTGTAGAAAACAGTTTGACAATTCCATAAAAAATTAGAAATAGAATTACCACAGGTTCCCGCAATCCTACTTCCAGGTGTATATTGGGAAGGATTGGAAGCAGGGGCTTGAAGAGGTCATTTGTGGACTCCTGTTCGCAGCAGGATTGTTCACAATAGCTAAAACACGCAAGCCACCCAACTGTCCAACAGAAGAGCGGAAAAGCAAACAGAGGAATATTGTTCAGCCTTAAAAAGGAAGGACATCCTGTCACAGGTGAAGCCATGGATGAACCCTGAGGACACTACGATAAGTGAAATGAGCCAGTCCAAAAAAGACACATCCCGGGCCACCTGGGTGGCTCTGTGGGTTAAAGCCTCTGCCTTTGGCTCAGGTCATGATCCCAGGGTTCTGGGATCGAGCCCCGCATCGGGCTCTCTGCTCAGCGGGGGGCCTGCTTCCCTTCCTCTCTCTCTCTGCCTGCCTCTCTGCCTACTTGTGATCTCTGTCTGTCAAATAAATAAATAAAATCTTAAAAAGAAAAAAGACACATCCTGTCTGATCCCACTTATAGGAGGGGCTTATAGTAGAAAATCACAGAGAAAGTAGGATGGTGGGTGCGAGGATCTTGGGGGAGGAGAGATGGGGAGTTGGTGTTTAATGGGTAGAGAGTTTCAGAAGTGCAAGATGAAAAGAGGTCTGGGGATGGACGGGGTGATAAGGTTGCACAAAAATATGAATATAATTAACCACTGAACTGTACGCTTAAAGCAGCTAAGATGGTAAATTTGTTACATTTAGATTTACCATCATTTTAAAAATTAGGGGGAAAAGTTCTATGAGCTCTGCCACATGAGGTGAAGGTGGGGAGTGTGGGTATGACTGAGTATGGCGGTGACAGAGAGAAAACAGGGTCAGGGACATACGGGTCAGATGGCGGGGGTTCATGAGCATAGGGTTTGGGGGCTCTGGGGTGCGGAAGGAGAGAGTACAGAGGGTGAGAGCATACAGGGGCTCAGAGGTGCTGTGTGTTTAGAGTGCAGAGGCATCCGAGGACACACAGAGGGTAAGCATGCAAAGCAGGGAAAGGTGGAGGTCATACTGGGCCCCCTGTGACAAGGGCTACAGCAGTCTTGGGCACAAAGGGAATCTTTGGAAAGGGACAGTGGCAGAAGAGAGGAAGGACAGGGACGGGCAAAAGGCACAGGCAAGTTCAGGTCCATAGCGGTAAAGAACACTGGGGAAGGAGGGAGGGGACTGTGTTTTAAGATTTAAAGACTCTTTTGAATGTGGGGTACAACAGAATAACACACACACACACACACACAAATGGAAGGCAAAACTCTATTACTTATGGTTCTGCATGAGAGAAGGACAGACAGGCAACACAGGGGACTGCCCCCGGGGAACCGCAAGCTGAGGCTGTAGGGACAGCTTCTGCATGGCTAGTGGGATGGGGTTAGCTAGGGTTAGAGGGAACCCTTTGAACTGGCTGATTTAAATAATCTCCGATGTTCCAGAGCATAAGGGTTGTCCCTAGTTGTCTGGTACCTGACCAGAAAAGCCACTCCCTTCTCTTCTTTTGCCACTTTTTATAAGCAGCTGACCAAGCCTAACCTCAGCCCCTGTCCTAACTGGTACCTGAGTGGCTTTCTCAGGTAAATGCTGAGTCCCAGGGTGGATGCTGTGCTCTTTCTCTCTCCTAAAATGCCATACCTTTTCTGTTTATTTTTTAAACACTACACTCAATGTGGTGCTAGAACTCATGAGCCTGAGACTGAAACTCATGTACTCTTGACACTGAGCCAGCCGGGCGCTCCCGCCATACTTTTAAACAAAAATTTATTTATTTGTCAAAGAGAGAGAGAGCACAAGCAGGGGGAGCGGCAGGCAGAGGGAGAGGGAGAGGCAGGCTCCTTACCGAGGAGGGAGCCTGATGTGGGGCTTGATCCCAAGACTCTGGGTTCATGACCTGAGCTGAAGGCAGACACTTAATGACCGAGCCAGCCAGGTGTCCCTGCCATACCTCTTTTTATATAATTTAAAAAGCACTACTTCTCTGGAATGGAGGTACTGAGCCAAACAGAATGGTGTGTGGGGGGGGGTGTGTGATTTTTTAAAAGATTTTATTTATTTATTTGACAGAGAGAGAGAGATCACAAGTAGGCAGAGAGGCAGGCAGAGAGAGAGGAAGGGAAGCAGGCTCCCTGCTGAGCAGAGAGCCCGATGCGGGACTCGATCCCAGGACCCTGAGATCATGACCTGAGCTGAAGGCAGAGGCTTTAACTCACTGAGTCACCCAGGTGCCCCGTGTGGTGTGATTTTAAAAAAGATTTTATTTGAGAGAGAGAGAGAGAGAGCGAGAGAGCATGAGCTGGAGGAGAGGCAGATGGAGAGGGACAGGCAGGCTCCCCACTGAGCAGGGACCCCGATGCAGGGCTCCATCTCAGGACCCTGGGCTCATGACCTGAGCCAAAGGCAGATGCTTAAGGACTGAGCCACCCATATGCTCCTGCAGTGAGATTTTGATACAAGTTCAGATACGTTCTGGAACTGCATAAGGATACACGTCAGTGATAAAAATAGTAACATCTGGAGATCATGGGTAATTCATGAATACTTTTATTCTATTACTTAAATATTTTACCATTAAAATTGTTCTCCAACCTTCTTCCCATCACCTTTTTGACGTCTGTCCCTACATGACCACTACTCCTGGGACTCCAGTGCAACTCTACTCACCTTCCATCACCCCCTCAAACTACACCATCTGCTCCCTTTGTCTCACTGAAAATCCACTCCTAATTCCAGTATCTCCCCCCTGCTTCCTGGGTCCTCTACACTCCACACCTTCTGCAGCCCCAGCCTCAACTCCTGCACAAACCCAATCCGCACCCACATGCACTACCTTTCTCGGGTCACCCCTGACCCTCTCTCCTGGAGCCTTAGCTCACTCCCCTGTGCCTCTTTCGCCTCTCTCTTCACGCTCAGTCTCCTCCAGGGTCGCTCTCCTCTACTGATGTTGTCTGTCTTGGACCACGGTGTCTTCCTCCAAGGTCTGCCTGCTGCACACACCCTCCCCCACCCTTTCCCACCATGATTTTAACCCCTCCAAGACCTTGTCTCCTGTAAATTTCACCAACCAAAGACTATGAATATCTTCCCTGCGAAGTGCCCATCCCCATTTCCCCCTTCACTTCCCTACATACTTTGTCTCCTTGTACCCCCGAATGTGGAAATGCTCCCTGTGACATTGAGCACAATTTTGTCTTTTATCTCTCTGCCTTTTCTTCTCCTGCACTCTCTTCTCCCCTTATCCCAGGACCTGTGCACCACCATCTATCTTGTCTCTATATCCTGCTTTCCCCACGCCCTCTTGCTCACCTGCTCTGCCATACACCTATGCACTGCCACTTCCCCACGCACCACAATATTCTTACCACACATCCCAAACTAAGGTGGTAACGCTTACAGCACTTTTTAAATGCTTCATATTATAAATACTGCCTTTGTAGGCTGTTGCGGGATTAGGATTATAAAGGATGGAAAGAGAAGGCCCCTTCCCAGGTATCCAGAAGTATGAAGATATATTCTTCTGTATAAGAACGTGCTATTGAGATCCAGACATGCCTGGTGACTGTGGTTTTAAGAAAATGAGTAACTGTGAAGTTGTGTAAATGTCACTATTGGTGTTTATGAGAGTAAACTTGTGTGTGGTGTTCCAGAATGAGTGTGGAACTAGGCTGGTGTCACATTAACTATGCGTATATGTGAGTGCATGAGTATTTCACCGTGTGCATGCACGTGTGTCTTTGCCTAAGTGTGTAAATGAGTTTGTGTGTGAGTCATCTGGATTGCCCACATTGTAGCTCTGAAGCCTGACTTGAACATTGGGGGTGGCTGGATAGTAAATCTGGATCAAACTGTGGATTTGTTTGTACAAAAAAAATCAAAGAACCAACTTGAATTCTCTACTTTTCTTAATTACCAAAGCATCAAGTGCTCAGGCAGCAAATTTAGCCAAAATAGGTGTGGAGAATTGGTAAGCATTTGCTATTTTGGAATTAGGTTAGTAGCAGTGGCTTATCTGATAGTTTCGGGAATGGCAGCATCTACCTGTTAAACCCTCTGATCCTAGCGCTTATACCTGTTAAGGGCTCTTTTAGAATCGTCTTTCTTCTGTAGATACTGCTCTGTGTCTCCTTCCTACCATTAGAGGGAGGCAAACAATGATAAAGTATATTTCCTATAAAATTTCCATTAATAATAGGCACTGATTATGCAAATGAGCCCCAAATAGTTGACTTTGACGTGGGCGAGTTCAATTTTTTTTTTAAAGATTTTATTTATTTATTTGTCAGAGAGAGTGAGCACAGGCAGACAGAGCGGCAGGCAGAGGCAGAGGGAGAAGCAGGCTCCCCGCTGAGCAAGGAGCCTGATGCGGGACTCGACCCCAGGACGCTGGGATCATGACCTGAGCCGAAGGCAGCCGCTCGACCAACTGAGCCACCCAGGCGTCCCGAGTTCAATGATTTCTAATTGTAAATTGTTGGCGTCATGTTCTTCCATCTATTTGCATCTCTTTGCAAGCCCTTCATAAGTATTTTACTTATTCCATTTCTCTGCCAACACTTTAAATGAGGGCTCAGCTCAGTGGGATGAGGACTGGGAAAGAACTAGGCATTGGGGAGACTTCTGGGGGAAGCAGAGCCCAGTGAGACACACATAATCGCTGCCAGTCTGTCACACTGCAGACCTCAGCGTTTCCTGCTGCTCTCCACGTGAGACCCTGTTTGCCTCGAGGGATAATAGAAAAGAAAGAGCCTCTCAAAATTACTCTAATAGTCTCTTAGGAGGTGCTAACTAGGAACTTATAATTGTTTTTGGTAATTAGCAACAGGAAAAAGTTTTCAGAAATATTGTCAGCTCCCTAGCCTACACTCCCAGACACAGACGTGCAGACACAGATGAAATGGTAATTGGGGTTCTGAGGGAGATGACCTCACAGAATCACAAACCCCTATGTCAGGGTCTGTCTACCTATGCTCTGCCCGTAGCGACCACCACACTGAGCCCACCATCCTGGCAGCAGGAAAGAGTCGAGTACATATTTTCTATTTCAGTTGGAGAGGCACAGTCTGTAATGGAAGGAGGCATATTAGGATTCTGCATAAGTGATCGTATCAGAAAAAGGCATTCCCTCATTCTGAATCTGGTCCAGTGAAAAAGCACGCAGGAAGAACTAATTCCTGAGGAACAGGGTGAGCTAGTAAAGAGAGGTGGGAGTCCTAGACCCTACTGATGGCACCTAAAGCAATGTGATACAATCCTGTCGGACAGTGATTTTTCTCTATTATGTTCTGTTAGCCAACATCTAGTACACCATTAGTTTCTGATGTAGTGTTCAACGATTTATTACTTGCATGTAACACCCAGTGCTCATCACAACACGTGCCCTCAATACTCATCACCCGGTGAGTGTTGAAGTTGACGTTTAATGTAAGGAATAATAAAACCTGATTTTTAAGGTGCTCATGGTTGTAGCGGTAAAATCAATTTGCTGTTCAGCCCCATTTATAGGAATCAAAGACCGAACTTCAGGATTACTAGAGGTACATCTACTAGAGCTCACAATAATGAGTGAGATTAATTTATCGGAATCATCTGATCCTGTCCAGAAAGTGTATCCAAACAGTAACGGCTTGAATGAAAAAATTTTCTCTAATCTGGAGACATTAATGGAGACCATAATTGTCTCTTGAAAACACTACAGTGTTGGGGTGCCTGGGTGGCTCAGCGGGTTAAGCCTCTGCCTCCGGCTTGGGTCATGATCGAACCCGACATCGGCCTCTCTGCTTGGAGGGGAGTCTGCTTCCCCCACCCCCGCCTGCTTGTGATCTCTCTCTCTGTCAAATAAATAAATAAAAGAAAACACTACAGTCTATTGATTACAGTAAGGCTATTTTCCCTCTTAAATTTAGGGGAGGAACATCAAAGGAAGGACTAACATAATAATTATGTGTTTCACACAATTGTCTGGCTCATATCAGCTTGTTTTCACCTGTGATAATATTTTCATCGACTGTAACAAAGGTACCATTCTGGTACCTTTTCTTATGTACCATTCTGGTACATTTTGACAGTCAGGGAGGATACGGGAAATTGCTGTACCCTCCACTCAATTTTGCTGTGAACCTAAAACTGATGTAAAAAATAAAGTATTATTTATATTCTCATAGCAATCCAAAAATCTACTATATCAACTTATAAAATCACAAAATTTTGTGCCTTACATGTGCCACTTTGTATGTCATATCATTTATGAATATTGCATTGTTGCAAGTAATTTTACATAATTCAGGTATTAGTAGGTAAATATGTGATCTAAAATTAACAATAATTTCATTTCTAGCCTACAGTATTTTATCATATATTAATGTTTGATGTCTCCCAATATAAGGTATGATGTGATTATTCAACACTTTCTGTGATAGTTACCTTTATACTTATGTTCTTGATATAAAAGCAAATGAGTCTTTTTGCTGCACCCTAACATGAAGCCAGTCTTACGCCCATTACACACACCTTGTGATGGAGCAGGTTCCTACCGTATTCTACTGCCAGCAGTGCATCTACATTTATTAAGATAGCTAAAGCCTTATTCATAACTGATATTGGCCTATACTTCTTTACAAATAAGTGGAAACTTGTTACATCCAGCACTACAATAACAAAAATCCAAAGTCAAATGACAAAGTGTAAAATCAAAACGAAATACAGACCTGGATTATGTGATGAACACAAGGGTTCATTAGTTGCATATAACACCCGGGGCTCATCACCACAGATGCCCCCCTTGACACCCATCACCCATCACCCAGCTACCCCATCGCCCACCCCCTTTCCTTCTGTAACCCTCAGTTTGTTTCCCAGAGTCCAGACTCTCTCTTGGTTTGTCTCCCTCTCTGATTTCTTCCCATTCAGTTTTCCCTCCCCTCTCCTGTGGTCCTCTGCGTTGTTTCTTAAGTCCTACATATGAATGAAATCATATGATAAATTATCTTTCTCTACTTATTTCACTCAGCATAATCCTCTCCAGTTCCATCTGTGTGGATGCAAATGGTGGGTATTCATCCTTTTCAATGGCTGATTAATATTCCATTGTATATACGGACACCTTCTTTATCCATTCATCTGTTGAAGGGCAGCTCGACTCCTTCCAGACTAGCTATCGGGGACACTGCTACTATGAACACTGGGGTGCATGTGCTCCTTCTTTTTACTACATCTGTATCTTTGGGGTAAATACCTAAGAGTACAAATTAGCTTTTAGTAGAGGATGGTAATTTAATGCACTATCTTTGTTACCAGCAATGAAATTAAATATAAAATGGACACTGGACTTAAAAATTCCGAGGAGACAAAACCCTTTAAGCCACATAAAAAAAAAACAAAACTAAAATCTAGCTTATTTCATGAACATAATAAGCAAAATGTAGGTTATTTCCTGTGAATGCCTCTGATAATCGTAAAAATTTATCTTCCTAAAAAAAGGCATAAGATAGTAATTTTAACCAATCCCTTGTCATCTGGAAAGCCCCATTGTAATAACCAATCACTGTAATCACTTTATAAGCGATCCTGGAACATTATGCCTCTGACCTTCACAGGTTTTAAATCTGAAAACTCCCTGGTCATCAACAGTTCTCATATGCACGATAAATCCTTACTCTTTGTTGACTAGGGTGTTTTAATTTTGCTATTTCTGCAATTTTGACACAGCACAACCCATTTTAAGTCCCTGCTCTGCCCTAAGCAGTAGATTTTGACAAATACAAATACTTAACCTCTCTCTGTATCTGTTCTCTACATCTTTTAGTTACAACGACAATGGTGCCAGCCTCATGGCTTCGTGAAGCATGACGTTCTCCCACGAGTGCCTTCACAGAAGTGATTTTACATTACAAAGACCCTTTTAAAAAAGTTACACATTCAACCTGTGGAAAACTCTTAGTAAAAGAAAAACATTAAGTCAGCATTTCTTAGTGGAACTAATAGTTTTAAGTGGAGAATAATGGATCCCAGTTGACATGATACACCTCACCAGGGCCCATTCAGGATCCTTTAACTCAGAAATACACTCAGTCACTGGGAACTGACAAGATGACTGTCGGGGATCAGGTGGTGGGGGCGGTTTCATCATATACTATGGTTGGAATCCTGGGCAATTTTTCTCTTCTTCACCATTACATCATTCTTTATTTTACTAGGTGTGGGCCAAGGTCCATCGATTTGATTCTCAAGGCGTTGATTATAGTCAACTCCTTGGGCATTCTGCCTAAAGGAGTCCCCACACAATGATACCTTTGCATGGAGACATTTCCTCAATGACAAACTTTTTTTTGCATGTTCACAGAGTGGGCAGGGTTGTGTCCAAGGGTAGCAGTAGCCTCTGGTGTGTCTTCCAGGCTATCATGATCAGTCCTAGAATTTCAGATAGACGGGGCTTAAAGTGAACTCCGAAGTACATAAGCACGTCCACAGCCCTGTGCTGGATCCTGCCCAGGCTGGTAAACACAATTTTTCTTATGTATATCACCAGGAAATGGAGCAACAAAAAAATCACAAACGGATTTAATTTTGGATACTGTTCTTCAGTTCGTCATGACAAAGCCAGAGACTCGATGTATGCAGAATCATTACCATCCCCCGACGTGCTATGTTTGGGGCTCATGCTCTGGGCCAGCAGCTGCACGGTTTTCATCCTGTTCAGGCACAAGCAGAAGGTCCCACATATTTACAGGACCAATGTCTCCTCCACATCATCTGGGTCCACAGCCACCAAAACCATCCTTTGTCTGGTGAGCACCTTTGCCAACTTTAATATCCTCTCCTCCAACTTTCAAGTCATTTTGTCTGTTTTTGATAATCCCAACTGGATCTTCCTGAGCATCAATTCAGTAATCACTGCTTCTCAACTGCCTGCTCGTAAGCCATGAGCACGCACCGTATATCTATGCTCTGCCTTGCCTACATAGTACACAGTCCCTCAGCTTGAAGGAAAATGTAAACTGAGTGTTTTCACCCAATGTTCAGTCACTTATCCACCCATCTCCCTTAGAATCGTATGAAACAGTGACATTACAAGAGTGGTGGGAAACACACACACTCGCACGTATTTGTGTATTATAGAATGTGTGTGTTCGCACATTCATGGTGTGTTCCTATCAATCTGATTATGATCACCCATCAGGCAATAGTATTGGAAAACTATTAGAATGTAAAGTTCTTAATTTAAAATACCTATCTTTATCCTACCCTTCTAGCTGATCTTAACATACATGAAAGGTATTTTTCATTTACCTACTTTAGTTCTTATGTCCTAGTTGTATCTCTTGAAAAAAAAAATCTAACTGAGTAATATTTATAAAATAAATAACATTTGACTTTTAACAGGATTAGTGTTTCATGTTTAATAATGGGCAAACTTGGAAAGCATTTACCAACTTATTATGGGTGCTTCATGATACCTGTTCTATTTTTTTCTGTGTTGACGTCTGTGTTCTGCTTTTGAGGTGATGTAGATTTAGTATCTTAGACTTCAACCCAGAATTTGCACAACACTTGTAAATACTAATCACAATATAGTTATTTAATACAGTTAACCTCCACCTTGACAATACAAGGTCACTGAATACTAACCTATCTACCTTCTTATAACTAACTTTTTTAGCTGCTGATATGTACTGAAATTTTTTTATGCATAGCTTATGAGTACACTGCTCAAATTTCACAAACTGAACACACATGTATATAGATCTGAGGTTAAAAGAAAACACTGACAACCTTAAAAGATGTTTGTTTCCTCATGCCCTCCCAGTTACTATCCCCAAGAGAAACCACTATTGTGACATCTAACTGCATACATCAATTTTACTTCTTTGTAATTCAAATGAATGGAATCCTACTGCATGAACTCCTTTATATTTGGCTTTTAAAATTCCTTATGTTTGGGGGCACGTGAGTGGCTCAGTCCACTGTGTCCAACTCATGATTTCAGCTTAAGTCATATCTCACGGGCTGTGGAACTGAGCCCCATGTCAGGCTCTATGTTCAGTGGGGAGTCTGCTTAGGATTCTCTCTTCCTCTTCCTCTGTCCCTCCCCCTACTTGCATGCATGCCCACTCTCTCAGATAAATAAATCTTTTTTAAAAATTCCATGTTTGTTAATTTATCTGTATTTTTTCATGCTGTTTGTGATAGAATTCCACTGTGTGAACATCAATTTTCTTTCTATCAGTCAATCAATTTAATCATTCTTCTGTCCATGCGTATGTGTGAGTTTCATTTCGGGGCTATCGTGAATAAACAGTACTGGTATGTAAATTCTAGAAACTGGTTTGGTGGTACATGTATGAATGTCTGCTGGGTACACATATGATAGAGGAACTTTTGGGCCACAGGTTTACATCTACTCAGCTTTTGGAGACAACCGCCAGCTTTCCGAAATGTTTGTACAAATTTCATACCTGTCAACAGTGTATGACACACCTGGTTTATACACAACTTTATCCATGCTTAGTAATTTTTATCATTTTCCCCTTAGTCTTGTGGTTGGTGTATGACGCTAAACCAGGCGGTGAGAGGCAGGCCTGAAACAAGCAGCTTCACTCGTTTGTCATTTAAATACCCTCCTTCTGGCAGGATAACTGAGGACTTATCAAGGCTGATAGGGAACTGGGTGAATGAAAAGCATTAAACCTTCATGTCTCTTACCAGTGAACAGCCGAAGGTTGCTGGAAACAAAAAGGAAATGTGCCTGTGAGGGTGGGGCCAGGAGAATAGCAGAATGGGAGGCCCAAAACCCTCCTTTCCCCAGCAGACACAGTGATTCAACAACGGTAACAGATGCCTTTCTTTTGTTTGAAATCCATAAACTAGTTGAGAGGTTCCTGCACCCTGGGTGAGCATCAAACCAGTCACACTGAGACCGGTAGGAAAATTTGAGACACTCTTGTCATAATCCCTACCCTTAGCAGAGCTCCCAGCTTCTGGAGGGAAGAAAGAGCTATCTCACACATCCAAGGTTCCAACTTTTCCAAGGGCTGCCCAGGGGACTGGGTTGTTTTCTGTCTCAGAGGGCTGATGGAACCTGGCATACTCTAGATGCCTAGAGGCCAAAGGAGTAAAGTAAGGTTTAAACAAGCATGTAAGCAGACAATGAAACTCCTCTTCCAGCTCAATGCAGTGTGAGCAGAAGAAAAAGTTTAGATTCCACATTCTCCCTGGGCATAAAAGGGCTGACTTTATGTCCAAAGTCCCAACTTCTCTGGGGATGCCTGAAAGACTGGCTTCTGTCTTACCTGTCTCAGACTGACAAGACCCAACATATTTTAGATGCCTGGGGCCACTACAACAAAGATGGTAGTTTGGACTAGTGTGAAGATTTGGGAGGCTCCCAAAATCTACACGCCCAGTCCCTGAAGACTGGTACAGGTGGCAATTTTTTTTTTCTACTAATGCACAACACATTAATAATTAACAGTTAATAATTAATAGTCAACACAGAGTCAAGGAAAATGATGAAACACAGAAACATGTCTCAAACAAAAGAATAGATAAATCTCCAGAAAACGACTCTAATGAAATGTAAATATCTGATTTACCTGACAAAGAATTCAAAATGACCATCATAAGGTTACTTAATGCAGGAAAACAATGCATGAACAAAGTAAGAATTTCAACAAAGAGAGAGAGAAGTATCAAACAGAAATCTTGGAGCTGAAGAATTAAAACAAAGAAACTGAAAAACTTACTACGGGGGTTGAACAACAGTCTAGAGCAGAAGAAAGGATGCACATAGGCTGAAAGTGAAGTAATAGAAAAAGACATTCCATAAAAAGGGAAACCAGGGGCGCCTGGGTGGCTCAGTGGGTTAAAGCCTCTGCCTGTGGCTCAGGTCATGATCCCTGGGTCCTAGGATCGAGCCCTGCATCGGGCTCTCTGCTCAGCGGGGAGCCTGCTTCCTCCTCTCTCTCTGCCTGCCTCTCTATTTACTTGTGATCTCTGTCTGTCAAATAAATAAATAAAATCTTTAAAAAAAATAAAAAGGGAAACCAAAGAAACTAAGAGCAGTCATACCTACATCAGATAAGACAGACTTTCAGTTAGCATCAGTCATAAGAGACAAAAGAACATCAATATATAGTGATAAAGGGGTCAATTCATTAAGAGGATACAGCAAATATACATACATATAATCCAGTACTAGAGTACCTCAGTATTTAAAGCAAATATTGACAGACCCGAAGGGAAAAATGGACAGTAACACAATGATAGTTGGGGACTTCAATACCCCATTTCAACACTGATGCATCATCCAGACAGAAAATCATCAAGGAAACAGCCAACTTGAACAACACTATAGACCAAATGGACCTAACAGACATATATAGAACATTCCATCCAATAGCACTAGAATAATATCTTTTCAAGCATACATGGAGCATTTTATAAGGTATATTGCATGCTGTGCTATAAAGCAAGTCTTAACAAATTTAAGAAGACTGAAATCATATCATGTATTTTTTCTGAAACACATGGCATGAAACTAGAAATCAATACAAGGAGGAAAACTGGAAAATTCACAAATATGTGAAAATAACACACTTCTGAACCA
Organism: Martes martes; assembly: GCF_963455335.1. Classification (NCBI taxonomy): domain Eukaryota; kingdom Metazoa; phylum Chordata; class Mammalia; order Carnivora; family Mustelidae; genus Martes; species Martes martes. The sequence continues at coordinate 53,739,811 of NC_137905.1, read as the reverse complement.
ACAAGGAAAAAAAAAAAAGTCAAAAGGGGAAATCAGAAAGTATACCGAAACAAATGAAAATGGAAATACAATATACCAAAAGTTACAGGATGCAGCAAAAGCAGTTCTAAGAGAAAGTTTATAGTAATAAATATCTATATTAATAAAAAAAAGTCTCATATAAGCAATTAACATTATGTCTCAAACTAAAATGAAAGAAACAAACCTTAGTAGAAGGGAGGAAAAAATAAAGAGAAATAAATGTAATAGAGACAAGAAATACAACAGGAAAAAAAAAAAAGCCTGAAACTAAGGTTTTTTTTTTTTTTAAAGAAAATAACAAATTGTTAGCTAGACAAAACAAAACAAAACAAAAAACAGAGATAGAGAGAAGGGAGGGGGATGCAAAAAATTTATAAATGAAAGAGAAAACATTATAACTGATTCCACAGAAATACAAAAGATCATTAAAAAAACTATGAAAAATAATATGCTAACAAACCAGGCAATCTAGAAGAAATAAATTCTTAGATACATACAGTCTACCAAAATTGGATAACGAAAAAACAGAAAACCAGAACAGACCAATAACGACTAAGGAGACTGAATAAGGAATCAAAAACCCAACAAAGAAAATCCCAGGTCCAGATAGTTTCACCCATGAATTCTACCAAACATTTAAAGAACTGACACCAGTTCTTCTAAAAATCCTCCAAAAAATGAAGAAGAGGAACACCCCCAAACTCATTTCACAAGGTCAGCATGACCCTGATACCAAAGCTAGATAAGAACACTCTAAGGAAACAAAACTACATGTCAATTTATCTGATGAATATTGATGCAAAAATCCTCAACAAAATATTAGCAAACCCAATTCAAAAGCACATAAAAAGTGCAATATTAGCAAACCCAATTCAAAAGCACATAAAAAGCACACCATACTCAAGTAAGATTTATCCTTGGGATGTAAGGATGGTTCAATATATGCAAATCAACAAATGTGACAGACCACATTAACAGAACTAAGGATAAAAATTATACAGTAATCTCAGTAACTGTTGAGAGCACTTTACAAACTTCAATATCCTTTCATAATAAAAACTCTCAACAACCTGAGTATAGAAGGAATGTACCTCAACAAAACAGAGGCCATATATGAAAAGCCCACAGCCAATTATCACATACTCAAGAGTTCCAAAAAAAAAAAAAAAAGCAGTTCTAAGAGAAAGTTTATAGTAATAAATATTTATGATATAAAAAGCTTTTCCTCCGAGATTAAAAACAATGGTCCCAACTCTTACCACTTCTCTTCAACACAGTACTGGAAGTCTTAAAAAGAGTAAATCTGTAACTAAAAAAAAAAAAAGGCATCCAAATTGGAAAGGAAAAAGTAAAATTATCTGTTTGCAGATGATATGATCTTTTATGTAGAAAAGCCTAAAAATTCCAGAATAAAACTGTTAGAATAAATGAATTCACCAAACTAGCAAAATGAAGTCAACAGAAAAACCAGGTGCATTTTTACATGCTAGCAATGAACAATCTGAAAAGGAAATTATAAAAACAAGAATAAGCAATTAGCCAGAGGTAAGAGACTTCTACAAAGAAAACTACTAAACATTTCTGAAAGAATTTAACATAAAAATAAAAGGAAATGCATCCCATGTAAATGGATGGGAACACTTACTACTCCTAAAATGTCACTACCACTCAAAGCAAAGCAACCTACAGATTCAACGGAATCCCTATCAAGACCCCAACGATATCTTTTGCAGAAATAGAAAAACCCATCCTAATCTTCATATGGAATCTTAAGGGACCCCCAATAACCAAAACAATCTTGAAAAAGAACAAAGCTACTGTACTGAACTCACTTTCCTGATTTCAAAACAAAGCCACTGTAATCAAAGTAGTGTGGTACTGGTCTTTATGATCAAATGATTTTTTTTTAAAGATTTTATTTATTCATTTGACAGAGAAAGATCACAAGTAGGCAGAGAGGCAGGCAGAGGGGGTGGGGGGGAAGCAGGCTCTCTGCTGAGCGGAAAGCCCAATGCGGGGCTCAATGCCAAGACCCTGGGACCATGACCTGAGCCGAAGGCAGAGGCTTTAACCCACTGAAAAACCCAGGAGCCCCAATACTTCATTTAAAAAAAAGATTTATGTATTTATTTTGTGAGAGAGAGCCTGAATAGGAGGAGGAGCAGAGGGAAAGAATCTCAAGCAGACTCTCTGCTGAGCAGGGAGCCCTACACAGGGCTCGATCTCATGACCCCAAGATCATGATCTGAGTCAAAATCGAGTCAGACGCTCAACCAACTGAGCCATCGAGGTGCCCCAACCCTTCATTCATTTTTTTTTTAATTTATTTATTTGTTTGACAGACAGATTACAAGTAGGCAGAGAGGCAGGCAGAGAGAGAGAGAGGAGGACAGGCTCCCCACTGAGCAGGGAGCCCAATGCGGGGCTCGATCCCAGGACCCTGGAACCATGACCTGAGCCGAAGGCAGAGGCTTTAATCCAGAGCCACCCAGGTGCCCCCCTTCATTCATTTTTATGGCTAATATCCATTACATGGATACTCCTCCACATTTCATCAGTTGGATACTTGGGCAGTTTCCACATTTTCGCTATTGTGAAGAACGCTGTGTATTTGTGTGTATTTCTTATAGGGACATAGGTTTTCAATTCTCTTGGGTATATACTTAGGAGTACAATGGGTAGGCAAAGGGTAACTGCCACATTGTTTTCCAAAGTGAACACACCATTTTCCATTTCCACTGGCAATATATGAGGATTCCAGTATCTCCACATCCTTACCAACACTTGTTATCTGCCAATGTATGGACATAATTACTTTTTTATATTTGTGTCCTGCAATCTTACTGAACTTTTTTTTTTTTTTTAGTGGATTCCTTAGGATTCCCTATATACATGATCATGTCATCTGCAAATATAGTTCTACTTCTTCCTTTCCAATCTGCATGCCTTTTCTTTTTTTATTTTTCTTGCCTCATTACCCTGAACTACTACTACGATGTTGAATAGTGGCAGGAGTGGGTATTTTTGTCTTATTTATTTTATATGTTGAGTACCCAATCTTTCACCATTATTATAGTGTCTGTGGGTTTCTGTAGATAACCTTTTATCAGGTTAAGGAAATTCCTTTCTATTTCTAGTTTACTGAGTGTTTTTATCGTGAAAGTGTGGGTTTTGGTAAATGCGACTTTTTAGCATCAATAGAGATGATCATGTTGTCATCTACTAATGAGGTGTATTACACTAATGCTAGCCTTAGAACGAGTTGGAAGTGTTCTCTTCTACTTTTGGAAAGAGTTTATGAAAGATTGGTATTCTTTTGATGTTTTGGTAGAAAATCCACTGAAGCCATCTGGGCTCAGACTTTTGTGGGCAGTGTTTCGATGACTAATTGAATACATTCCATATGTTCCTAAGACACAGATATTTCTGACTGTGATGTGTATTCCATGCAAGAAAGATTAAAAACTCTGAAGTCTTAAGTTGGGTTTTGCTACTATAATAGTTCAGGTCAGATCAGATTTTGCCCCCAGTGACTCATTACAAAGCCTACCATGGATTTCTACATTTTGCATCATAGTTAAGAGATTAGGACTCCTATTTTCTGTAGGGCCAGCCACGCCCTGCTTCTTCTCTTCCAGCTTGTAGGGCCAGCTTCCCGTCCTTGGTTGGGCCCTAAAAGGATCTTAAGCAGAATTTCCTTAAGAGAAAACTAAGGCATTTTTTTTTTCTTCTGAAGAGATTGTTGAGTTCTGATCTGGTAAGCCCATAAGAAACCGCATTAGACACCCAAAACACTGTGGGTCTGTGTTCTCATCTGAAAAAGTTTGGACAGGGAAGAACTAAAAGGGAATGGCTACAGGGGGGATTTCCTCGAGACAGGAGGGCTGATAACAAGGCATGTGTTAATACTTCATGTTTTGATTAATCTGAGACTAGGAGAGCAACAGGGCCTTCCTTCCAGCTGCTTCTTTCGTAACTTCCCATGGGTTTGAAAAACAGAAGTGGCCTCAAGTCCACCTCCTCAATCTCTCTGCCTATTCTCCTCAGCCCCAGACCCAGCTGAGGCCCTGCCCCTGCCCCCTAAGACGATCATCCCAGCCTCCTCCCCAGCACCCTGACCTTGTCTGACCCTGGAAGAATCTCCATCCCTATCCCCCGCCACCAAGTCTTACTCGATCTTGTCCCTCAGGGTCACATTCAATCCTTTCGAGGTATCTGGAGGCTCTTCAAGATCTGGCCCCTACATACTTCTCCATGCTTACCTATGCCACTCCGCCTCTTTCCTTACTCTCCATACTGGATTACTTCGGTTTCCCAAGAAGTGAGGAGAGAAAGCTTTCCAGGTAGATGTTCATGTGAAAGGCTGGAGATGTTGAAGCACATGCGGGTTTATAGGAACCCTCCTTTCCCAGGGAGAAGCAGGTGGTGAGTCTCAGAAGACTTGAGTCCTGGTTGCCAAGATGACTGCATCCTTCCCTTTACTCCCCTATCCAGGTGTCACCCAGTCCCAACCTGTCTTCTTGGGACGCTTTGTTTCCCCTTTTTACCTATGACCTCCCCAACTCCACGGTACCTGCCTCCAGCTCAAAATTCCTCTCTTGCTGAGACCATATCCTCCCAGGTCTCCTGGCCTCAGGTCTCCCCCTTCAATTCTGATACTGTCAGTCCTTTACCAAAAACCCCTGTGGCTGCTCTGGCTTCAGGATAAAGTTTACAACTTCAGCTTGCTCCAAATGCTCTATACGCTCTGTAATCAGCCTCAACTCCGTAAGCTGTTGATGCCCCACCTGTCTGTAGCAGAGCTAAGATGGAACCCGAAGTTTCTCTCTGGCCCACGTACAGCTGACCGTCACACTGGCACTCCCCAGGGAGCCACGGGACTCGTCTCAGCTTGTGGTGCAAGCTCTCATAAACCGGGCCTTGCTCTGCTGGAAACTGCTTTGGAACCCTGAGCTATCAGACAGAGATCCAGCCACACTGGAGAGGCCACAGTGAGAGATGCTGCACCAGGCCTCAGCTGAGGTGGTACCCCCAGACATGGGGGTAAAGAAGTCATCTTGAACGTTCCAGCCCCAGTAGATACCGTATGGAGCAGAGGAATCTTCCAACTGAGCTGAGCCCAGACTGCAGAATTATGAGGAATAATACATTTTCATTGCTATAATCACTAATTTTGGGGGGTGGGTTGTTATGCAGTAAAATGTAAGTGAAACACAATGGGTCATTAATTCAATGTTCTTTCAGCCAATTAGTGGTCGACTGCCAACTGAACTTCAACATTCATCAAGCTGAAAGTGACCATACTGCCCCACCCCCAACCTCATCAATTCTTCACTCAGTGAGTCCTTCAAATATCTGTATCCTAGGAAAGTACGGTACATTTGTGTTGGGTGCAGGGTGGGGGACCGAACTTAAACCACAGGTCTTCTCTTATGAAACGAACATAAGCCAATAATGGGAGGGACAGGATCTCCTTCACCCTCATCCCCCAGGACTCAGCTGGGCGTAACAATCAGTAGGAACTCAGTAACGTGAGGGCTGAGCTGGTTAAATCACCTTGCCACCCAGTACCAATTTCCCCTCCACCCTGCTGAGCAAAACTGTACTCAGTATCACGTCCTTTGTGAAACCTTACACGTACCACCATCCACTAAGTCTCCTGCTTCTCTCTCCGGGGCTCTTTGGCCCCTGCATCAGTTAGAATTCGGGTGACCTGCAAGTGATGAAACCCCAAATGAACAGTCACTCAAACAGTTTAACTCTCCCAGGCAACCAACATTGGTGTGGGTTTTCACAGCATCAGGGACCCAGGCTCCTCTTATCTTGTTCTGCCACCTTGCTGGGCCTATGCTCCTAAGACTACTTCCTGGCCCAAGATGGCTGCTCCCACTCCAGCCATCTGGTCTACCTACTGTGCAGAGTGTAAGACGGAGGAAAAACAGGGGGCGTATATCTCCTCCCTTAGGAACACTTCCTAGAAGCAGCACACACCACTTTTGTTCACATACTATTGGCCAGAATTTAGTTAGAGCACCACACCAGATGTCAAGAGACCTGGGAAAATGCCTTGAAGCCAGGCCGACATGTGCCTAGCTACACACTGCAGTGTCTCTATTAGTTAGTGAAGAAACAGGAGAACACATGTTGAGGGACAATGGGTTCCATCTTGCCAGTCCCCCCTCCCGTTCCCTGTTACAGCCCTGATTTTCCTGGGACTTCCTCTGGGACATAGCCTGACCTACAGGGAGTTCTCCAGCAAGTTACAGCTGACCCCAACTGCTTCTCGCGTGCCATGAAGCACAGTTACGCACTCTGCATGTTTTAACATTTAGTCTTCACGTTGCGATTTAGATTCTACCATTATCTCCATGTGATGAAGTACAAAACAGAGTCAGAGAAACCGGGTAACCTACTCAAGGCCACACAGCCATTAACTAACAGAACGAGGATCTGGATCCCGGCAGCCTGGCTCGAAGGCACCTGCCCTGAACCACCACAGACTCGACTGATGTCTGTGAAACTAAGCTGCACCACAGGACTCCCCTGGCCGGAAACTGCGCGGACCCGCTCTCCTGGAGGCCAGCCGCACTCCTGGTACGGCACCCCTCCTCCACGCTATTGACTAAAACCAGAGGACCAGCTATTTCTAGACCTTTATTTCTCTGTGAAAAGGGAAAACAGGAATAAAATAAAAACGGCACAGTTGACACACACAAAAAAACCACTGAGGGGGAGGGAGAGAGGAGGGAGGAAGGGAGAAAGGAGGTGGAGAAGTAGATGGGGTAGGGGGTCCCCATTACAGCAGCGGGAGCCAGTGACCTGGGATGCTCACATCTCTCCCCTGCGGAAAAGAGTGGCCCCTTCCTCCCAGGGTCACTGCCCTGTCCCACCTCGTGCTCCCCCAAGCCTCTCGGGAGGTGGACAGTGAGAAGTCGGATTCCCAGGCTGGGGAGAGGAAGAACCGTGCTGAGGGAAGGGGCCTGGGGTCAGACCATGCACAGGGAGTGACAGCCGAAGTCCCCCCACTGTCTCCCTGAGGAAGGGATCTGGGTGGGGGAGGAGGGTGGGTGGACACCAGAGGCCGGCGTTGGCTCCTCTTCCAGCATCAGGCGAGAGACAGAACTGGGGGAACAGGAACAGGCGGGAGTCAGAACCACAGGCAGCCCCCCGCCCGCAACTGCTCCTGCACATCCCCCTCCCAGGAGCTGCTGTTCTCAGGCCTAGGCCGATCCTTGCAGACCACCCTCCCAGTGGGGTCTCCGAGTTCACGCCTTACCAGTCAGAGCTTCCTGGGCAAAGTATTTGACATCCACGTCCTGGTCCTGGGTCAGCTTCTCTAGGATGGGCTTGACTTCGCTCTGCAGTGTGCTGGAAGGAGAAAGGGAAGGCAGAGAAAGGGATGAGCCAGGCTGGGAGGTGCACACGAGGCAGGCAGAGGGCTCCTGGGCAAGGAGGGGTTCACATACACAGACGGCATGTGAGCCCAGAGATGAAGTTACTTTGCAGGCTGGAAACAGAATAGAATAGGCAAAGGGAGGTCAGCCAGTCTGGGAGAATGCGGTACAGAAAAAGAGAACCCCAAAGTCTCTGAGGCTCAGCAAAAAGGTGTCTTTACTTATCGTGATTACTGAGGCCTACTCTGCACTGGGTATGAGTAGAGTGGCAAACCCAACACCTGATTCTTGCTCACGGAGAGCTTGGGCTAGGAGGAAGACACAGACCAAACTGACCCTAAGTGACAGAGAAGTCTCAAGGGCCAGAGGAGAAGTGCCTGGCCTGAAGGGAGCCAAGGGGGTTATCTGCTCTTAAGGAAGGGGCCCTAGGAAATCTATCCGCACTGAAAGTCAGCCGTAGGGGGAAATGAAGGCACGTCCCCTTCCAGTTAACAATTTGTTCCTCTGCCCCACACAACTACCATTCTTAACTTTTACCATCTAGATCTGTTATGCCTGTTTCTGAGCTTGATATAAATGGAATCACGGACCCTGCTTTCTTGGGTCTGGCTTCGCACCGAACACGAGGTTGGTGAGAATCATCTGTTGTTGAGAAGCAGAGCAAGTCTTCATCACTGAACAGTCTCCCACTGCAGGAACAAACCAGTGTATCCACTGCACTGTGGACAGGCACTTGGGCTGTCTCTAGTTCACGGCTAATATGAAAGCTACCACAACCGTCCTGGAAATAATTTTGCTAGAAATAAGCACTCACTTCCCCTGGATATACGCCCGGGAATGGACGTGTTGTGCCGGCTCACAGCATACATACCCTCAGCGTCTCTAGATTCTACCAGTTTTCAGAGTGACGGCGCCCATTTCCCACCTGGAGCCCCACCTGCTGTGTATGAGAACTCCAGACATTCTACCAACACCAAATGACCCTGAGTTTTTTTTTGTTTTTTTTTTTTTTAATTTTATTTATTTATTTGTCAGAGAGAGAGTGGGAGAGAGAGTGAGCGAACATAGGCAGAGGGAGAAGCAGGCTTCCTGCCAAGCAAGGAGCCCAATGTGGGATTCGATCCCAGGACGCTGGGATCATGACCTGAGCCGAAGGCAGCTGCTTAACCAACTGAGCCACCCAGGCGTCCCGACCCTGAGTTTTTTAAGGTTAGCCATTCTGGGGTATCCTTTTCTCTTTTAAAGATCTGAGACAGAGAGAGTGAGGGAGAGTGCAAGGGGGGGGGGTGGCAGGGAGAGAGAGAAGCAGTCTCTCTGCCGAGGCTCTCAATCCCAAGACTCCAGGATCACGACCTGAGCACAAGGCAGACGCTTAAACGACTGAGCCACCCGGGTGCCCAACGGGGTATCTTTTCATTTACAACGTCCCAATGGCTGATGACGCCGAGCATCGTGCCATGTGCATATTGGCTACAGGAGATCTTTTGGAAGTGCCTGTTGCCGCTGGGTTCTGCCCATCTTTTTTTGGGCATTTGTCTTACTGACCAGTGGGAAAGTACTCTGGATGAGTTAGTCCTTTGTCAGAAACACAGATTACAAATACGTCCTCCCCACCAGTGTCTCACCATTTTACTCTCATAATGTTCTCTATCGATGAAGTTCTTTCACTCAAGGTGAACTCATCAGCCTTTCCCCTGGGGAGCTATTTAACAGATCTGAGCAATTAAACAAATCTTTGCAAGTCTCAAGAGGTTGTCCTGTTTTCTTCCAGAATCTTTTTTTATTTTTCTGATTCTGGCTGTTATCTCTAATTCACCTGGACACGGAAGTGAGAGGTTCCCAGTCACACCCCACAAGCACAGCTACCTGACCCAGCCGTCTATGAAAATACCTACACTTTCCTTCTGAGCTGCAGCAGCACCTACTGGCCCTACTGTTACGTACACACGGGTCTGTTTCTGTGTCCTTGACTCTGTTTTATTGGGCTATATTACTGTGCCAACACCTTACTTTTTAATTACTGCGGTGTCATTAAGTCTTGGTATCTGGTAGTAGAAGTCTTCCAACTTTTTTCTTTCTTAGGACCACGTTTCCTACTCCAGATCTTTTCATTTCCGTGTTCATTTTGGAGTCAAGCTGTCAATTTTTCAATAAAGAATCTGCTGAGACTGACTGAGATTAGACTGAATCCATACTTACATTTGGGGAACATCCCATCCATAAATGTTAAGTAGATCTTTAATTTCTCAAAGCAATGTTTCATAGTTTTCACTAAAGATGTTATACATCTTTCATTAAATTTATTCCTCAGTATTTGACGATTCTGGTGCAGTAACAAATTATGTACACATATATACAAAAATAATTTCTATTTCTTAATTTTATTTTCTTTCTTTTTTGAAAGATTTTATTTATTTGACATGGAGAGAGACAGTGAGAGAGGGAACACAAGCAGGGCGAGTGTGAGAGGGAGAAGCAGGCTCCCCACTGAGCAGGGAGCCCAATGTGGGGCTTGTTCCCAGGACCCTGGGATCATAACCTGAGCTGAAGGCAGACAACTGAGCCGTCCAGGCGCTCCTGTTAATTTCATTTTCTAACGTGTTGCTACCAGTATACAGAACTGCCCCTCACTCTCCCCTCCTACTATGAGACAGGACTTGAGAGTTCTCAGTCCACATTTGAGGAAACTAAGACTTTGGGAAGGTGAAGAGACAGGCCAAGCTCACACAGCAAGCGAAGAGCCACACTGGGTCTCAAACCCTAGACTCCAACTTCAAAGGTCAAAGATTAAGATGCCTAGAATCAGCCCCACCAGTGTGTGAGGAAGGATCCAGGCCTCACCTGTTGTCCAAAATAGGCCCTATCTTCTGTAGGGACTTGGCCACATTGAAGCGGACATTGGCGACAGGGTCCCCAGCCATACGCAGGACTGTAGGCAGCATGTGCTTGGTGGTGATGTCCTGCCCACAGACCTCAGACAGCACCTGGGGGCGGTGTGTGACAGAGGGGTGATTATACAAAGTTCATGGCTAACTCCCACTTCCCCCTTCCTCTGACCAGGCCTCCTCAGAGATGACTAGGCCTGGAGGTGACACTGAGCAATATGTAGGAGTCTAAGCCCAAGGTCACATGACCACCCCGGGGTCAGCTGATTCTCCTGAACGACCATCTCCATCACCCTCCTAATGCCCTAATACCACTATCTCCCTGTCCTAGAAACCCCCAGCCCAGACCATCCTGGTCCCATTTCCCCACCCTCAGAATTCTCTTTATCTTCTGGAGATGCGCTTGAATCCCAACCCTTGGGATGCCTTTCTTAGTGTGATGGTCTCCAAAGGGGCGGTGTGGGAAGACATCATCAGAACACTCAGTTCTATCTCTATGTTTTTAAATTCTATCTTTTACTTTCCTGTTCCGTGTATGGTTTACTTAAATGAATAGAAAGGAGCCCTTGCTCTGTATAAGATAACTGCTCTAAGCCCTTTGCATGCATGGCCAGATTACTCTTCCCCACCTCCTGAGTAAGGTACTGTGGTTACCAGCATGAGTGCTCTACTGGTTAAGACAACTAAAGCACTGAGCAGTTAGGAAATGTCCTAAGGTCCCTGACTAATACACGTTAGAGCTAGAATTAAAGAGAAAGTCTGACTCTAGAGCCTGCACACAAAACCAACTATCACAAACAAATACACACATACACTTTGTGGAGGAAAGGGAGGCTCGGAAAGGTCTGGTAGTCACTGCCCAGCAAGGTCAAGCCTCCCTAGTCCTGGGGTTCCCACCTACCATGTAGGCCCCCACCCTGTGGGCCTGGAGTTCCCCAGGGACTCCTCTCTCCCCCGCTCAAACCTCACCATGTCCCCACTCCCAAGCCAGACGTCTTCCTCAGGACCCCCTCCCATCCCTCCTCTCCCAGGTACTCCAGTTCCCTGCTCGGGCCAGCGGGCAGGCGGGGGTGCTCACATTGATGCAGAAGAGTGTTGTCATGCGGTGCAGGTAGTTGGGGTCCCCAGACATGGCCAAGACCTTGGGGATGATAGTGGCATGGGCCCACTCCTTCCCAAATTTCTCGACCAGCTTCTTCAGGTTGCTGGTGGCCGCCTCACGGATGGCATAGACTGCAAAAGGGCAGGGATTCAGGAGGCGGAGCGCTGAGCAGGCAGGGACTAGCAGTCACTCGCAGACCCGGGCACTAGGCTGCAGGTGAACCAGATGGTCCACTATGTGCTACGGGCAGGCTACCTTCCCAACGGCTCCAAGACACAGGTTTCACGATTGGTCTCCTTTTATAGATGGGCACAATGCAGCTCCCAGAAGCGATGTGCCCAAGCAAATCATTCAGTAATTAATACTTGGGATGGCACGGTACAGACAAATGTTAACTTTAATTTTTACCCATCAGTGAAAGCAGTGAGTAGTTCTCACAATGGCCCTGAAAGATTGAGAAGCCCCCTATCTCAGAAAGGAGAAAGGAATGTGCCTGAGCCTCCACAGCCAGGGGGCAGGATTCCGGCCCAGGTCATCTGCCCGGTGGCCCTCACACTCTCTCCACGGTACTCACACTCTCTCCACCCCTATGTGATCTGCTCTGGCCGCCACCCATCCTGTACCTCTCCAGGATTCTAAAAAGCAGAGGAGTTGGTCCACATAAGCAGCAGCTGGCCTTGGAGAGTGACTCCACACCCCTCCCGGCCCGGGCCAATGTCCATCTATCCTTCCTAGAGCACCAACATCCTCCCCCATCCTGTTGGAGAGACTCACCATGATCCACAAGCCAGGCCATGCACAAGGAGTTGAGCTTCTCATCAAAGAACTCTACCCCCTGCAGGAGAAAAGAAGGTTAAGCAGCGACACTCCAGGGAAACACACCCACCCAAACACACCGGATACTTCTCAGCTTCACCTGCCCGGCTCCTCTCCCTTCTCTTTTCTAATTAAAGTCTACTCACCTTTATAGGCCCATGCCCCTTCCTCCTACTCCCCAGAGAGCCGGACAGGCCCCAGTGACACTGTCAGAGCCCTGGATGTGCTGCCCACGAGGCCTGACTCCCCGCCACCACGCTCACCAGCTGTCCGGCCAGCAGGGGCATGTACTCAATGATGGCCAGCCGCACTCGCCACTTGGCGTCTTCGGCCAGCTCCACAATGGCCGGCAGCAGGGACTGGGACAGCTGCCGGATGCCGATCACCTCATTCACGCAGTCCAGGTTGGAGATGATGTTCAGCCGCACCTCCGGGCACTGAGGAGAAGACAGGGGTCTGAGAAGATGCACCTGGCCCAAAAGAGGGCTGAGAGAGTCGCACTGCATCAACTCCGCAGGAGCCGCACTTCCGGAGGGCCTGCTACTCCGCCGGAGCAAGCAACGTGGGTTATTAGGGGAGGCAGCTCTTCACATCTCCCCAGAGCACAGACATGTTCAGTCATTCCGAAGAACCTGCAGGAATCACTGCAGAAACACGGCGCTCTGGAAAAAAGACACGTGGTAACACTCCCGCTCTGCTGCGTGCCAGCTGGGAGCCCGTCGGCAAGGGACAGCACACCCCTGGCCATTCACCGGTGACAGGGAAGCGCCCATCCAGCCTCAAGGGTGGCTGAGGTCATTAAAGTGCCTGCTGGTGTCTGAGCCCCAGGAGGTCTGATGTGTGGGAGCCCGTTAGCACCACGTCCGTGATCTCTCTTCTCCCTGCTAGTCTCTGGGCTCTTTAAGGAGCACGTGTCACTCATCCTCATGTCCCCCGTACCTGCGACAGTATCTGGCCCACAGCAGGTGCTCAGCATTTCCTCTTCCTCTTCTTTTTAAAAATATTTTATTTATTTGGCAGAGAGAGACACAGCAAGGGAGGGAACCCAAGCAGAGGGAGCGGGAGAGGGAGAAGCAGGCCTCCCGCTGAGCAGGGAGCCCGATGTGGGGCTGGATCCCGGGACCCTAGGATCATGACCTGAGCCGAAGGCAGATGCTTAACGCCTGCTTGAGCCACCCAGGTGCCCCGTCAACACATTTCTGCTGAAAGAATGCACAAAGGAATAAGGGAGTATTTCTGAGTTGCCAGCTGACTACCAGTATCATGAGCACTGACTTACTGTCATGTATACACATACATGTATGTTACTATACATGTTTACACATGTACACACATACGTACACCTACTTCCATAAAGCATGTGAACTTGTAAGAAAAGGTACATAAACATAATTAGTTCTTGTTAATCATAACAGAAGCCCTACTAGATCCTTGTCTTAAATGACATGCTCCTAGATGGCAGACATCACAAGTAGTTCTAGCTTTAACAAAGTGAGAAACCAATCGCTGAACCAAGTAAACAAAGTACTTTGCAATAAAGGGTTAACTCAGCAGGTCCAGGCTGCTCAAACCAGGCACATTCCAAACAAGGGCTGGGCTTCTCCAGCTTCCAGGAGATCTCTAAGCCCCTGGTATATCCTGTCTGATGACCGTATCTTTGTGGTTACCTGGGAGACTTGGGCTGTGCCAGACACTTCGCTAACAACGTGACTTACGTGACTTACGACTTACGGAAGAACCGTAAGAACCGAGCTATCAGCCTGACCTCTGGAGGGCGGGCAGACAGTCTAACTGACGTCAGCCATGCAGGCGGCTCCAGTCCATGGGTGTGTAACCAACCCCCCGTAAAATCCCTGGAAACCAAGGCACGGCTGGCAATACTCTGTGGGTGCTGTCACACGTCATCCACGGGACTGCCCGGGAAAGGACACCTGGAAGCTCACCCCGAGTCTCCCCTGTGTACCTTTCCCTCACTGACTTTAATCTGTCCTTTCACTGTGACCAACAGCAACCCCACGTATAACAGCTTTCCCGAGAAGGCTGTTCTGGCACGTCACTGAACCTGAGCACAGAGGTGGGGACGCAGACGCAGAAAGCAGCAAAGAGAAAGGCAACTGCAGAGAGGACAGGAGGGGCTCGGCTGGCACTGCTCTAGCAAAATCCCCAGAGTCCCGACGACGAGTGCCTCTTTCCTTCAGCAAACACAGTAAGACTTTCATTTAGGAACAGAAGACAGACAACCGCTTGCTATAGTCCAATGGCTGAAGAAGAACCTTGAGAACCAACACCATTTCCCTCCCTACATGGTATCAATTTCTTTCCAGAGCCAAGGATACTGAGGGAGGGAGGAACTCTCCCAGTACTGACCACCCTGCTGGTTTCCTTTTCCTGTGACAGTTGCTTTAAATCTTACAGTTGCTTTAAATCTTACAGAGTGCATTTCAGCATTTGTGAAACACTGATTACATAAATTAAATCAACTCATGTAAATGACTGAACATTAAGTCAACTTTTCTTTCTCTCTTTTAAGAGACAGAGTGTGGGGGGTTGGTGGAGGAGGCCGAAGGAGGGAGAGAACCTTAGGCAGGCTCCACACTCTGCGTGGAGCCTGATGTGGGGCTTAGGGCTTGATCTCACAACCTGAGATCATGACCTAAGCCATTCTGACCTAAGCCAAAATCAAGAGTCAGATGCTTAACCAGTCGAGCCACTCAGGTACCCCTCAGCATTGCTTTTCTTAAAGGGACATTGTGCCCAATGTTTATAAAAGCCCGAACTGTCACAATGTTAAGAATCTGTACCTATTCCTTCTTTTCCTAAGAAAGATTTCTGGAGTGGGAACAGCCCCACCTGCCACCCTAACGTGTGTCAGAATCGACTCCAAGAGAATGTAATGAAGACAATCCAAGTCAACTCGGCGGGCCAAGATGCGGTCAGAGTCCGGGCTGGCAAGGGTGAGGAGAGAGCCTTGCCTTATCGCTCACTTGGAATGAAGGCATCTGCAACACCCAACATAAAGAGGGAAATTTCTTTTTTGAATAAACTGAAAATTAACCGGATTGAGGTCTCATTCGAATAAAAAACATTTGAAATGCACATAAAACCACCGCGATGGGTTTTCTGGACTGTGTGAAGACCCACGTGCTGTGTCTGGCCTATTTTCAAATACGAGGAAGAATTAAGGGAGTCAGCACCTGTCCAGGGCTGTGAGTGGAAATGTCCTGACGGTGAAGGAGCTTCTTTCCCTTCCCTGAAGGTTAGCCAGACAGATTCCACCAGAATCCTCAAGGTGGAAACTACTACACGTACTCACACGGGAGTCTCCCCTCTGGAGACAGGAAGAAACGGGCACCCGACAAAGCACCACCGGACTGAGTATGGGCTCTGCAGCCGCCCAGGAGCCAAAGCAAGCCTCCTGTGTCAACGGGCTCACCTCCCGCAGCTGCCAGGTCACTCCCTGGTGCGGAGCATCAGAAAGCCCATCTCAGAAGGCCCAGAGGAGGAGCTCTGGACCACAGCCGAAGGGCAACCCTTGCTGGCGCATCGGAAAGGTCAGGCTAATTGTGAGACTCCATGTCGGCCAGAGACCAGAGGAGAAGCCTTTGTCAAATGAGGGCTTTCCCACAAACCACCACTTATCCTCGGAAAGGGCAGAAAACTATTTCCTTGTTGAAACTATTCTGTTCCTAAAACAACGACGAAACACTGAAATAAGCCAATAAACCAAGTGAGCAAGGGTGTGTAATGAAGGGTTAACTCAGCAGGCCTAGACTGTCCGAAACCTACGCTTTTCAATGACAGGGCTAGAGCTCCTGGGAGGTCACCTCTGAGGCCCTGGTGCAAAAGGCACAGTGCCCTGAACACATGAGAAAAGAAAGCACAAGTCAGCGCCTTGTACCATGTAACTTCAGGCGTACCCAGAAAAAGGCCTTTTTATTTGGGTAAGTGTATAAACCTTAATAGATAGAAAAAAATGAAGTTTACAGATTTAAACCTGAAATCTCAAATACAAGCCAGATGACTAACTCACACCAAGAAAACTGTGATTTTTTTCTTTTCTTCTTTGCTAGAGAAGCTGCGCTGGGACAGACCATGGCTGCAGGAGTATGACTGCCACACAGCACTTGCTAACAGTGTAACCGGCGCCAAAACCGGCTCTGGCTCCCACACTGTTCTAGCACATGTGGCCGCACCTTCATACTTGAGCTCAGTGTGGATCTCTCCTTGATGCCAGAAAGCAAAATGCTCTCCCAGACCCTGATGATGGGTTAAAAGGACACGAAAGCCAATTCGAGGGTCTCTCACCAGCCAAGCTGTCCCCATTTAAACATCAGAAATGAATACAAATTACAGCTACAAAAAGCATGCTTATTAAAGAAAACACGCGTGAAGCACTTTACTTGGGTCATAAAATTTAAGTCATTATGAAAGTTAATTATGGTTTAAACTGTAACAACAACAAAACTGATACAAATAAATGACCAAAACTAAGATTACTAAGCTTTTCTTTAAAAGGCACACTATTGGGGTGTCTGGGTGGCTCAGTGGGTTAAAGCCCCTGCTTTCAGCTCAGGTCATGATCCCAGGGTCCTGGGATCAAGCACTGCGTCAGGCTCTCTGCTCAGCAGGGAGCCTGCTTCCTCCTCTCTCTGCCAGCCTCTCTGCCTACTTGTGATCTGTCAAATAAATAAATAAAATAATAAATTAAAAAAAAAACAAATAAATAAAAGGCACACTATCTTCAACATAAGAAACCCTAGTCTGTAATTCTGGGGCTGAGAGATCATCCCTTCATAGCAGAATTTAAAAACATGACATTTTGGGGGCAGCGGCAGAGGACTCAAAGCTGACGTGATTTCCTAGCACTAGATGTGCTAGGCGGGGCAGGGGGTGGGGAGTGGGGGGGTGGGGAGAGCAGGGAGGCAAGGAGGCTGAGGCCTTTGGCAGCATGGAAGTTACAGACCAGCAAACTGTCTCCTCACCTGCCTGGTCGCCACCATGACACAAACCAGGAGCCTGCAAACCACCCCTACCGCACAAGGTCCTGTCCACATCTCTGCAGCCACACCTCTCCCACCAGTTTGGTCTTCCTGTACCTCTTCTGGCCTCTTTACTGCTTTCTTTCTTTGACAGTACCCTCAGGGTTCCTGACCCAGATCTGTTCCAGGGCCTCCAGCTCCCCACTGTTCAAGTCCAGACTCCTCCCTTGGCTGTCACCCCATGACCCGTCCAGCCTTCACCCAGCACAGGCTCATCTGTACTCCAGGCCAACTGAACAGCAAGGAATGGCCACATGACAGGCTCCGGCCAATAGGGTGTGTGGGATGGGAACAGGGTGATGGGTGCTCTCTTTTGCATCTTGCCCTTACGAGGACCACACTTCCTGCTGTCTAATACCTTCTGCCTCGGTGTTGGCTGGGGGTGGTAAAATCAGAACAGCTGTCTCAGACCCAGAGAGCGAGAGATCAGCAGGCCTAACCCTCAGTATAGGCCCACCTAGCTCTGAACCGCTGTGAGAAAAACACCTATATGAGCCACTGTATTTTGGGGATTACAGCATCTTTGCCTAAATCCTAAAAAACATGAACATATCACAGTACCTATGTGATCATGGAATCATGGAACTGCCCATCTGTCTCTCTCCACTGTCAGTCTATGAACGTCTCTGAGGAAGTGCAACCGTCTTGGGGTGTTTGGTATCCCTGACACCCAGAAAAAGCAGCAGCACAGAGCAAGGGCATGCAAAATGATTGTCTAATAAGTGAATGAGTGAACGCACAGGCCGCGGTGCCCACCAGTATTCAACTCCTTCGGGGCCTGCGTTGTCTGTTCAGATTCTAGGAGATTCCTGGCCAATCTGGGAAAGCAGCTGACCCAACCTGTCCCCTCTGCCCACCCGGAGCTCAGAGCCTTCACACACTCTTACCTCATCCTTCAGCTGAGCCAGGAAGAGGGGCAAGAGGTGCTCAATGGTGTTGTCTTTGCCCAGGATAGGGGAGAGGCCCATGATGACTGAAGCCAGGGCCGACTTCACGTGTTGGTTGGCATCTGACACCAGCTCCTGGGAGGGAGAAGGAAGGGGGAGCCACAGGGTCAGAATGAGCCCTGCAGCAGCAAGGAGCCGAGCAGACGCGCACCTCCTCCAAGGCCTGAGCCCTGGCCTGCTTTTGCCCTTCTCCGCACGGAGCAGCGACGGTTTAGGGTACAAAGGTACAAGGCAGCTCCTTACCTGTCCCACCTGCTTCGAGCTCCATGAGCCCTGTTCCTGGAAGCCCCCCACCCTTAGGCCAAAGCTTCTGGAACTTCTGAGGGGAAGTACTCCCACCCCAAGCTCAGGCCCAAACCTCAGATTCTGCCTGCCCTCAAGGACCCCACCTGCTTCCCAACCCAAGACTGCCCGGTCCTAGAAGACTGGGGACTGTCTGCCTCTGAATGTCTATAAAGCCCAATGTCCACCCCTGCTCTTCAGCAGGCCAAGATCTGCCCTATTCCTCCCACCAAACTCCTGTTACCTTGATGCAGGGTAAGATCTGGGTCATGATCACATTCTCCCGACAGTCAGCAGAGAGATTTTCACAGAATTCTGTGGGAGGGGGGAAGGAGGGAGAGGAAAGTGAGACCCGATGTCCTGGTTCTGCCTTGGGCCCTCGGACGCCCTCCCATTTGCTGTGTTCTGGTCGCCAGCACCAACCTTTGACCTTGTGGGAGGCTGCGGCCCTCACCTCGGCCTCACAGTCTTTCATCAGGTTCTGGAAGGCGGGCACCAGGTCTGTCTTGGTGATCTCAGGCCCCACTGCTTTCTGGAGCTGCAGACAGAAGGCAGGGTGAGTGAGAGGGCTGGGCAGTACTCTCGCTGGGTGAATGAGAGCAGAATCAAAGTTAAAGGCACCAGCACTGGGGCAAGAAGAATGTGGCCCTTGGGATCACTGCTGAGATCTACTCCCAGCACCACAGGGTGAGCCCAGGCAAGTCTCCAAACCTCTCTGAGCCTGGTTCCTCAAAAGCAAAATGAGGGCCACGAGAGTACCTACGGCGTCGTGCTGTCGTCTTCGTTAACGACACTAACAGGTCTCCTTACTGCTCAGGCTACTTGGAGGGGTTTTGTTATCTGATCCAAAAACATTCTAGTGATATGGCTCTTCCCTTCTCATTTATAGTCTTCTGTGTTTTCCAAATTGGTTACCCGACCCTGTATTACTCTCGTAATGAAATTAAACACATGGCGTCTGAGGGGGAGGCGGCATGCCGGGGAAGGCTCCTGAAGACCGAGCAGGGAGCAGGATGGCTCGTGACTAAGAAGGCAACAAACAAAAACTCTGAAGGGCCCAACGCTGCCCCTCAGACAGACCCCGGAGTGTCTCCTGGGCACGGAGCACAGCTTGAATCTAAAATCCCTGCCTTCACTGAGCTCTTATCTAAAACCCAGTGTGATCGATCCAGTTCACGCTGTCCAGAGGCCGAGGACGGAAGAACCGTCTTCAACCATGGTGCCGAGCCTCCGGGGAGCGGCCGCGCTGTGCTAACATCCTCACCGGGAACACGGACGGTCCGGGAAATGCTATCCCAAGGCTCCGAGTCCTTCCAGCAAACACCACGGAAATAAGCACACTCACAGGAACAGGGAGCCATGGGGTTTAAGAGCACCCAAGCCTCAAGCCCCGTGCCTCTCTCCAGCTCTCTCACATGGGGCCCCAAGGGCAAGTCTGGAATGTTCTCACTCGCACTGGCTCTGGACTCCCAGAGCTCCGTGTACATGCTGTCCTTCTGCTGGAACACAGTCCTATCCCCACTCTCAGCTACCCATCTTCTAGAACCAGCGGCAGCCCCACCTCCTCTTCTCAACGCCCCACGCAGGTCTGTCGGCTTTGATGCTGACAGCTTCCCTCTCTCTCAGCGGACCCTCCCGTTCAGGCTGGGAATGTGCTGAATTCGCTGGATCCCCAGCACCCACAGAAAGAGCAGGTGCGCAACAAACACGATGGTGGGGTAAGCCAACGTGGTCTCTGAGTGAGCACCGTCTAGGATCTTGTCCCTGTTCTGCCTGCCTGGCCGTGTCACCCTGACCAGTTCTGAGCTGTGCTACAGGCTGAACTACTGTGCCTCCAAAATTCCTACGTTGCAGACCCAACCCCTCAGTACCTCAGAGAGGGACTGCATTTGAAGACAGGGTTTTAAAAGAGGTCATTAAGGTGGGCCTCATCCAAAAAGATGGGAATCCTTTTGCGGGGGCGGGAGGGGATTAGGGCACAGGCACGCACAGAAGGGAGACCATGTGAAGATGTGAGAAAAGACCAACCACAAGCCAAGAAAAGAAGCCTCGGAGGGGCGCCTGCGTGGCTCAGTCAGTTAAGTGGAAGATTCTTGACTTTGGCTCGGGTCATGATCTCAGGGTCCTGGGATCAAACCCGCCGGTGGACTCTGTGCTCAGTGCAGTCCACTTGTCCCTCTCCCTCTGCTCCTCCTCTCTCTCGCAACAAACAAATAAGTAAGTAAAAGGTTAAAAAAAATTAGAAGTCTTGGAACCTCCCCTCTCTCTCAACAAACAAGTAAGTAAAATCTTAAAAAAAATTAGAAGTCTTGGAACCTCCTCTCTCTCTCAACAAACAAATAAGTAAAATGTTAAAAAAAATTAGAAATCTTGGAACCTCCTCTCTCTCTCAACAAACAAGTAAGTAAAATCTTAAAAAAAATTAGAAGTCTTGGAACAACCTCCAGAACAGTGAGGGAATGAAGTACCCCCAGGCTGTGGCACTTTGTCATGGCAGCCCCAAAACTAATAAGGCTATGCCCTCCCTTTTGTAAAAGAGAGAGTCTGATTAGGGCAAGAGCACACTCATACCAGCCTTGTCTGCTCTGGGACTCTCCACAGACCCTGAACTTGGCTTCAGAACCCTTCCCAACACAGCACCTCAGTTGTGACAGTTACTCAACCGGGGCTGCCACTATGAAGTGAGACGCAGCCAGATGATCGGAGAGCTTACTGCTCAAGCACCCAATGATTTGTTGGATTTAACCAAAAAACCCGGTTTCTACGTGTGGCCCCTGAGGGCCTCAGTCTCCCGCTCTGTGAGTTATCAACAGCCCCCACCTCTGTGAACTTGTCCGCCACCATGTATCGGACGCGCCAGGACTTGTCCTCAGCAGCCTGGCGCAGGGTGGGCATCACCAGGGCCTCCAGATCCTCCTGGGGCAGTAGCTGGGCGATGTTCACACATGCCTCCACTGCCAACAGCCGCACCGAGTCCTGGGGAGACGATCAGAGCAGAATGAGGGCAGCATGGGATTCCCTCTGAGACACAGGGTCTGCCAGGGGAAGGGGATGGAGGAGGGGCTTGGGGTTTGGAGAGCAGAACCCACCTGCTCGTCAGAGGCCAGGTTGGAGAACATGGGGATGATCTCACTCTTGACATTGTCCAGCTCCAGCACCTTGGCGAACTCCCCCAGCTTGGAGGCTGCGGCCCGCCGCACCATGGGGGTGTCATCTGAGCACAGGTTCCGGAAGTACCTGGGGGTTGGAAGTGGGACTCAGGAGGAGGAAGGCCTAGGAGCCCACAGCAGCATGCAGAGGCAGAGAGGAGAAAGCACTGACTTCGCAGTCACGCCAGTTCTGGCTTTGCCTGAGTGACCCCGCACAAGCCATGAGCCCTCTGAGCCTTCCCAGGCCTATAAAATGGAGCTGATAGTGATCGTTCCCACCACACAGGGTCCTGATGAGGTTTAAATGAGATACGGTGTGTGAAAGCAGAGCAGCCGGTCCGCACATAGTGAGCCCTAGTGAATGGCAGATTGCGGACTCTATCAGTCTGATCGTATCAAGTGGCTGAGCTAAGATGCTGCTCGGGGCCCCTCAAAGGTTTTACTTTTCAGGAGCGTGGGGCACCCACGTGTGCACACAGACCTCTAAGCACACGTGGGCAGCTGAGCACCAGTATTCCGTCATGTGCTCGAGCTCAGGGCCCAGGCTTGCTGCTCAACAGTCCCGGGAGCTGGTGAGCGAACCAAGTCCAGAGGGAAGGGAAGAAACACGTACTACTGGGAAATTTTAACCCAGTTAGAAGCATTTCCATTCCCTGTTCCTGGAGAGGAGTCTGACATACAAGGAATTCTTTGGGGCAGCAAGCCCAGGGGGAGGAGGGGGGCGGAGGCGGCCAAACTGAGCCAGCATATCTGTGAGGTTTCTGGCCCGGGGGCAGGCCTGAGCTGGCACCAGCCCTCACGGGTCGAGTGCTTTTACGAGCCAGATCTGTTCTGAGAGCTCTGTGTGCGCTCACTCTTGTAAATCCTCATGATGCCCAATGGGAGGAAGGAGCGATCGTTTCTCCATTTCCTAAATGAGCAAGAGGTCGTGTCTGGACCAGGCCCGGGACGCCGCTCCCTCGGGGGCCGGAGGGGGTGGGGAGAAGTGGGGGCTGAGCCTGAGAGAAGGGGTCCAAGCGGCGGGGAGGCTGGGACTCACTGCCGAAGTTCTGCCTTGACGGCGCTGGACACGCGGGGGTAGCAGACAGAGAAGAGGCCGCAGGCCGAGGTGCGGGAGGTGAACCAGTCGCCGCCCGCCAACCGCTTCACCAGTGGCACGAAGTGGGCCTCGAGGTCTGAGGGTGAGTGCTCGTGCGAGATGGCCCGCAAGGACTCCACCGCCTTATCCCGCACAACCGTCTCCTCCACCGTGGCCAGCGACTCCAGGGGCGGCTGAGGCACAGAGCACAAGGTCACCGCAGGTCACCTCCCCACCGCCCCAGCCTCGAGCCCCACCCCGTGCCCCTCGTGACTCATCTCCGGAGAAACCTTCCTTGACCTCCCCATCCGGGCCCAGCAGACCTTCCTGAAGAGTCCGAACACAGAACCTCACACAGACGCCCTTGAAGGAGCTCACAGTCCTACGTATCACTTTCTAGCAGAGGGCCACAGCTGTCACCAGCGCCTCACAGTGCATGGAAAATCGTGGGTGTTGACTGGAACATCTATTCGGTGGGTGTCCTAAGCAGGGTCACTGTGTCACACAACTTGGGACTGGAGGGCGGGGGGAAGCGAGGAACAGGGGACAATGCTGATGCTACGAAGCAGGTCCCGTGACGGTCTTCATATTACAGAAGAGGAAACCGAGGGAGACAAGTCAAATAACTTGGCCGCACTAGTGCTAGCTAGTGCTAGACAGGATCCAAACCAGGCCACCTGGTGCCTGAGCTTGCAAAAGGACATGGCTGTGCTTTCTGACAGGCGACTGCCCCAGGAGCTCATGGCACGTGACTGGCAAACCTGTGGCTTGGGACTGCAAGGCCTGGATGGGTCGTGCTCCTTTAGGGACATCTGACTCGCTCATCACAATGTCCCCAGAGCCCAGCAGAACATCTCAGACAGGGTGGAAACTCAGCAATTACTGACTGAATAAGGGGAGGCTAACGTGATTCTCGTCTGTTCAAATAAAGGTGTGGAGACCTGCAGTCCGAAGTCCAGTGTGGCCTGACAGGTGTGGGAGGCAGGAAGAAACCCTACATGGAAATGCCTCCAGGGCCCCAGCAGAATGGAGCAAGGAGCCAAGGTGGTGGGTGGGGACAATGGAAAGAGGCAGCGACTGTGGCACGTAGCCTAGGAAGGACAGCAGCTTTCTAGCTCCGTCAACTGCCACCACAGGAAAACAGAGCTGGTAGAAGCGATCAGTTTTCCAAAAGCAGCCAAAGAGGCCAGGGGTGAATCTCACTGAACACACGCCACACCATGGATGAACGCTGAGGATATTATGCTGAGTGAAATAAGGCAGTCAGAAAAGGCCACATGTTGTAGGATTCCTTTATATGAAGATCCCAGAGTAACGAAATACAAAGATGCAGAGAGCAGAATGGCGGGCCCCAGGGGCAGGGGAGCACCGGCTATGGGCAGTTACTGGTTAATGGTGACAATTTCCGTCTGGGACGATGACAGATGGTGGTGGTGGCTGCACCGCAATGTCAACAGACTTAATGCTACAGAACTGCGGCATTAACTTAAAAATGGTTGTATATTTAACCACAATGAAAATAAAAAATTTCATCTGCAAAAGACTGACAATGATTCAAGAGGAAAATGTGACACTGTGCCAGCCCAGGGGTCGCTCGTGTGTGGCCTCTGCCCTAAAGCCATGCCATCGCAGGGTTTCTGGTTCTGGACCAGCTCACGGAGTGTGGCTGAAGGTGGTGTCACTGGGCTACAACAGGGACCGTTTTCCTCTTTGTTCCTGGTCTTCCTGCTTTCCACGCTGGCAGGTGGGAGGTGGGTACGCGATCGGTACTCGCCATTTACCTGCTCCATTCAGAGTAATCAGTCCTAACAAAGACCTGGGGAACAAGGCCACGCAGCACTTAACGTCACGCCATGGTGCCCTGCTGCAGGGCCTCGCACAGTGACGTCTGTGATCCCCTGGGAGGCCTAGCTCAGCACAGAGCACAGAATCAGACTCTTCCGGGTGGGGCCTGGGAAGGGCAGGTTTAGGAAGCTCCAAGGGACGCTTTCCTGCAGTGGAAAGCCGTGCTGTGGGGCCTCTAAGAAGGAGCGAGGGCGGAGTTCCTAATACCAGAGAACATGTGGGGGAGGGGAGACGTGCAAACCTCCAAAAGTCACTATACTTTCAGGAGAGGCTCTAGAGTTTGCAGCACATTTCCAAAGGGATCCAGGACTCCAAAAGGGTTAAGAGCTGCGGATACAGAATCGATCCTTGTGCAATCCTACAGGTCCCCGTGAAATTAATTCCATTTCATCTCTACAGAGAGGGAGGGCTGGGATTGGCTCTGATACACCCCTGGGTTCCCAAGGCCCTTGGCTGGTACTCATGTGGGCGAAATGAACAAGCTGCCCAACAGCCATCTTCCATTTCTCTTTGTCAAAATCCAGATCCACTGCCACCTCCTCCAAGAGGCCTTCGTTGCCAGCTCCCCCTTTCCACCTGAAACAGGTTAGGTGCCTTCTCCAGGTTCTAATGTCCTCCAGCTTCCCTCTTGTCCAGCTCCAATCAGCCGGTAGAGCAACTAAGAGCCCTTGGCAGGACAGGAGAGAGGAGTGGCAGTGGTTAAGAGGCAGGGGCCTGGGTTCGAATCCTGACTCTGTCTCTTCCCAATTCAGGCAATTCACCTAATCCAGACCTCGAGCCTCAATCCTCATCTGTGAACTGGGGCTAGGGGACACGACAGGTGACTGTGCAGAAGGCACCTGCAGGCACCAAGGAGCACCAGCATTCAGACCTGACCGGCTTCCGGGTTTCCAGCACTCCCTTACCCAGGGCCCTTAGAATGTGTGTGCCAGCTCATGTGACCATCATGAGTATCGGTCCCAGACAACACGTGACTTCCCTCCCAAATAAGTGTGGGATAATCCTGACCGGGTAAGGGAAGGATTCCAGGGTTTCTGTCCTGCTCCCCGCCAAGCCTGAGTCCTACACCATCTGAGGGCCCTGGAACCCCTTGCTGAAGCTACAGCATCTGTGTTTTTCTGCTCCGAAGTCCTCTGAGATGCTGCTGAAAACTACAAATTTGCTCGTCAGTAAAACTGAGAAATTCCAGGGCTTGCAGAAAGTTCCATGAGGCTCAAGGGACCCCTTTTTCAGGCTGGCCCCCAGACCTCATCATGTTCCTCGTGTTAAGCAACCCTAATCTGTGTAAATATAAGAAATTGTCTCATTTGCATACCACTGTCTGCATGTACATACACATAAATTATATACGTACACACAGATGAAAGCTGACAGACCAAAATTTAATGACAATTATCCCATTTCTTCAGAAATAACACTGCTTAAAAGAAAAGTTACCGTATCTTTTCAAACCCCCAAATCCCCCAATTTTAAGAAGTGCCGTGATTTTATATACCACTAAAAGAAGGCGGCTGCTAACAAAAATTGTTAAGACATCATTAAGCGCAAATGCCAAATATAAAACTGTGTCTTTAGAAAGCATGACACAGGGGTTACTGGGGACCTGGGGCTCTGAGGAACAACAAAAACCAAGGCACTCGGGAACCCGCGGCTCCCCGTTCCCGGACGGCAGCACAGGAGTCTTGCCCTGGTGACAACGGAGTCCTCCTTGCTCTTCTCACGAAGAGCAGTTACTATTAGTATCCGACCCATTTCTGTGTCCCTAGAGTCACCAAGCACATGGGCGCACAGGCAGGCACCTGGAATCGCAGCTCTGCTACTTATTATCTGTGAGGCCTCGGCCAAGATGCTTAACCTCTCAAGTGCGCCCAGTGGCTCATCTACAAAAGGGAAATATCCCTACCCCAGAGGGTGGACATAACCTCGTAACGTATGGCATAATGATCCTGGTGGCTAACACCTCATAGTCCTTACCATGTACCGAGTGCCATGCCAAGGGCTTAAATCAACTAAAAAGATACATTTTAATGACTCCCATTTTACAGATGAGGAAAGTGTAACACAGAGGTTAAGTGACTCTTACAAGTCACACAGCAAAAAAGTGACAGAACTCAGAATGCCTCCAAGCCCAAAGCCCTTTATGCACAGTGCAAGGCAGGGCTTGGCACCGGTCAGGCCAATGTTCAGCGAACTGGAAGGAAAACAAGTACACTTTGCGTACTGCTACACGAAACGCCACTACCGATCTGCTGGATTCAGGGAATCTCTGGGCTTGCCTGGTCCAAGAACGTGACCCCCCCAGCTTCTCTTGCGTTCTTCCTGCCCTTCTCCTAGTAGGGCCATGGGTCTGACCTGCCGGGAAAGGGGAGAGGGGACCCCGCCCGCCTCCCAGACTCACCAGCAGGCAGTGCACGTACTCTGGGCCTCCCACCAGTGTGGTGAAGGTTCCCAGCTGTTCCGCCAGGGCCAAGAGCACCTCATCCTCATCGTAGATGGTGTCTGCGGAACCAAGACAGACTCTGTTACAGTCCCACCCCAAGTGTGACCCCAGCCCCCGGGTGACCCAAGGTGGGAACGAGCAGGCTCCATTCGGCTTCCTCCAACCGTAGCCCTCAGGCTCCCCACCCCTGGCCCGGGCTGGTGCAGAGATCAGGGTGCAGGCCTGGCTCAGAGGACAGCACCGAAGCCCCTCTTCTGCCCTTCACTAGGTGAGGGACACTGGGGGAGTGAGACCAGTCTGCAAACCCACCTCTGTGCCTGGAGAATGGTGCTCATGTCCCTCTCAGGGGAGGGAGAGTGAGGGGCAATCCAGACCACACATACGAGCACAGAGCTGGTCAACGGGGGCTCTTCTCTGTGGTCCAGCCTCTACCCTCAGCACCACCTTCTCTGCCAAGAACTAATCTTTCTCTTCAGCCTGAGAAATTTTTCTCCATCCTTCAACACTCAGTTCAGGTTTCCTGACCAGACCAGACCAGACCAGACCAGAGCAAGTCCCTTCTCTACGCTCCCCTCAACCCCAATCTACCTTTACCAGCGTCCTTACCTTAGGAGTCCAGGACTGGCTCCTTTCTGTGCCCCCGTTTCTACCAGAAATGAGCACAACAGGAGCTCAGTCCAGGTGCTGGAAGAGCGGATGACTGTGGAAAGCCAGAGCTGCTGGGTCCTAATGCTCAAACCAAAGACCTTTCTCAACACCCGACCAGTACGGCAGAAGACGCTTCCGGCACGAACTGCGGGCCTCTGTGGCAGAAGATGCTAACATCCTGGCATCTACGCTGGCATTTCCACTCTGAGGTTAAGCCAAGCATACGGCAGCCCAGCCAGACGCCTCCAGGCTCCCTTGCGGCTGGCACGCCATGGGGCCCTGCTCTGGCCAGTGGGGTTGAGAAGTGGTAGGTGCAGGCTCTGGGTCACTTCGCCACCACGCTCTCTGCTCAGGAGGCTGTCCTCCTCCTCCTTACCCCGTGGGGGGCTCTCTGCTCTACTGCTGGCTGGGTGTGAGGCCATTCACTTCACCTCTGAGTCTGTTTTCTCACCCCACATCCCGAGAGAACTGTGTGAGACCAAAGTGATGTCTTCTGTGAGGAGCTCAGTGTGGGGCCTGGCCCAAGTCTGTGCTTCAGAGAACGCAGGCCAGTGTGGCTCCGGGCCCACCAGGCCTTTGGGTCCTTCCCAGCCTCAGTTTCCCTGGCCTTCCCTGTACACCCTACCCATTTTCTCAAGCTCCCAGAGACCTCAACTTGTGGATGGCCTCACTTGTATTCAACTCAGCCCTCAGTTCAGACTCCTTGGCCAAGCCGTGTTCCTGAAAGCCAAATGTGTGGAATCTGCCAGCACCTATTTTCACGGTCCCCACCCCTACAGAACCGCCTTCGCAGCCTCCCCAGCCTCCTCCTCAAAGGCTTAGGGCTGCCTCCTCCCCACCTCTCTGACGCAGACCTGTCCACCTTCCACCTCACTGTCATCTGATGACCACCATCTCTTGCCTGGTGACTACAACTGCTCTCTAACTGGTTTTCCTGCTTCTGCCCTGGCCCCCAAACTACCCAGCCTCCTTCCAGAACACTGAGTGATCCTTTAAATCATGACACTCCCCTACTTCAATCTCCCAATGGTTTCTAAAAACCATGAATTAAACTCTAGACTCCATAAACCATGAGCCCACGTGATGTGGCCACTGTACCAACCTCCAACTCACATCTTCCCACCAACACTGTGCCCATCCCATGCCTGCCTCTTCCCGCAGCTGGAACA
This sequence comes from Martes martes, assembly GCF_963455335.1. NCBI lineage: Eukaryota > Metazoa > Chordata > Mammalia > Carnivora > Mustelidae > Martes > Martes martes. The sequence continues at coordinate 53,710,996 of NC_137905.1, read as the reverse complement.
TTCTTCCCCCAAAGTTCTACAGGGTAGGTGCCATTCAGGTCAAACCCCCAGGAAGACCTGCCCTGACCACCACTGGAATATCGCTTAACCTTACTTCCACCTTGTGTCTCTCTCCGCCTCAGCACTACTTACTCCCCGACTGGAACAGAAGCTCCGTGAAGACAGAACTTCGACCTGTTCTCCTCACAGCACACAGTGCGCATCAGATGTTTATGAAACATGCCTACAAACAGCTGCCTTCCAAGTATTTTCTAACTGTGCTGTGTAACGGCTTAAATGAACCCAGATCTTTTAAACAGAAAACACTCTTTCCTGAACTTGAAGAAATGCCACGGCCACGACGAAAGGCAGTATCAAGCCACTCTCCTCCGCCTCAGGGAACCTCCATTCGTACACCTTCCCAACAAAACCACACGGTGTGTTTAAGGCAAATCTGGGATTTCTGAGGACACTTTTCACTGATGTTTGCCTGGGTACAAGTCTTCAAATGGCAGGTGACTTTTCAGCCACGGGCACACACAGGTGACTTGACTCACCTTGGAACCCATCCACATCTCACTATGGCCGAAAAACTACCAACAACTGTTTCTAACCCAGCGCGGCATCACATGGTGACTTCCCCCTCATAACACCGACTGTGAATGTTCTGTAGGTTTGAGCTCAGAGAGGGCTTTCAGCCTGTTCTGAAACAGTAGCACCTTTCCTGAAAGACGCAGTGGTATCTACCATTTGCTGTTTTGAACATTTTGCAGTGGGTGAAGCCCAAAGGACAGAAAATCTGCCACCACTTAACGAAAGCAGCCCATAAAGATGACACGTATGTTAGATTTACTGAATCTTGGGGCTCCCAGGTGGCTCAGCTGGTTAAGCGTCTGCCTTCAGCTCAGGTCATGATCCTAGGGTCTTGGGATTGAGTCCCGCATCAGGCTCCCTGTTCAGCGGGGAGCCTGCTTCTCCCTCCACCTGCCACCCTCCCTTGCCCCATGCTTGTGCTCGCTCTCTCGTGCATTTTCCCTTCCCCCACCTCTGTCAGATAAATAAATCTTTAAAAAATTCACTGAATCTTAACAATGGCCCACGTATTAGATGATGATTTCCGTTTTACAGAGGAAATGAAGCATGTCCTAGCTGGGACTGAACCAGGCGGCCCAACCCCAGGGTCTCTACTCTTAGCCACTGGCCCCAAGTCAACTGCCTCTGCTGTTTTCCACCCCCCCCACCCTTCAATAAAATGCTGTGTGCACAGGAGGTTTATTTTCTTTCTTTTCTTTTTTTTTTTTTAAATTAGAAGGCAAGGGTAACTTGCACTCTTTTTCTTTCTTTTTTTTTTTTAATTTATTTATTTGACAGATAGAGATCACAAGTAAGGAGAGAGGCAGGCAGAGAGAGAGCAGGAGGTTTATTTTCTATATGTCATCCGCCCACCCTCCGGCAGCTATCTCCAACGGCTGCCTGCCTTCACCTACAGGATTAATCGCAGACTGCCGCCTGGCCCTCGGAACCGGCAAACCCAGCCCCCTACCACCCACCTGCCCCTGTGCCTCTCCCTGCATCCCATCACCACAGTCAATCCTGCCTCCATGTGCTGTTTACTCCTGCCGATCCCCTCCCCAGCGGCCTTCCCCACTACCTCACTACAGAGGGGCCAGCAGCACGTACCGAGCGTTTTCTACACACTCAGCTCTGCGTGGAGCACTTCATCCTCAACAGCCCTGTGGGTTAGGTCTTCCTCCCACCCTCGGACAGATAAGGGAGCTGAGGCCAGGGGAAACAGAATGGCTTACCCAGGCTTGCCAGCAGGCTGGTGGCACAGCTGGCCTCAAACCCAGGTCCCACCAACTTCTTTACCCACTTGATTTTTTTTTAACCTTTTATTTACTCGAGAGTGAGAGTACACGTGAGCAGGGGGTGGGGGGGATGGGACAGGGACGGATGACAGAAGGAGAAGCAGGCTTCCCGCTGAGCAGGGAGCTCAAGGTGGGGCTCAATCCCAGGATCCCGGGGTCATGACCCGAGCCAAAGGCAGACACTTCACCGACTGAGCCACCCGGCACCGCTTTACCGCGGTTACACCACCGTGCCACACATCACACTCCCTGCACCCAGCTGCCCCGTCTCAGCACTCAGAGCTTCCAAGTCCTGCCCACAGTTCACCAACGGAAGCCGCTCGGTTCAGGTCACCTGCTCAGTGTCACACAGATACCTGGCGTGCCCAGGCAGATAAATCTGCTCCGCAGTCATTAGCCGTTGTCACCATGGGCAATCCCTGTACCTCTGTAGGCCTTCATGTCCCCATGTGTCAAGAGAAGGAATAACCATCTCCGCTCCCCTCCGCCCCGGCATCACCACTGAGCCCAAATTACAGGATCACATAAGAGTTTCACTAGTGACTCTGAGCCTTCAGCTGCCATTTCAATTAGTATAAAGTAGTAGTGAGAACAGTGGGACAGAGGATTTACCTCCAACTGCTGGTCCGGTGTGCATCGGACACCGTGCCGAGTGCTCTGTGTGCATCTTCAGAGAGGGGTGAGTGGGGCGGCCGAACCACTAACACTTAGCAGTTCTTGCCATGTGCTGAGCGTGAACCGCATGAGCGCGTCACACGGCATCTTATTTAATCTTCGTATCCGCTTACACAATTAGGCCCATCTCACACACGAAGAAACAGAGGCAGGCAGATGGGAAATACCCTGCCCCAGGCCACACAGCTATTAAGTGGTGGGGCCTGGATTTGAACCCAGGTCATCAGGACCCCGAGTCATTAACCAGGGCGGTCAAGTCTTCAGCCAGCATGACCAGACAGACAAGCCCTGCTGAGTCACCTCCTATCGCCGCAGGATCTCAGGCGAATGCACTCCTTCACCTCTTCATCCTCAGGGTCCTCACCTATAAAACGGGGGCAGGGCAGCAGGACTCCCCACCTCAAGGCGCTGCTGTGAGATTAACAATGGGGACTACCACCGATGTGTCCTTACTGAGCACAGGCCCCCATTCTGAGGACCCTGAACTAACCCAACGCTCACGAGAGAGGGTCTGGAGCACTGCCCGGCACGTGGCAGACAGAGGACACATGTCAGCAACCACTCGTACTGTTAGTCCACGCTCGTATCAATGCCACAGCGCATGTGTGCTTACCTGTACTTGGTACGTAAAAACTCCAAAGAACGGTTAGGTTAAGCGACTCACCTCACGATACCGGCTGTTAGCTGTCGGTGCTGATTCAGAGCTGCCCCCAGCTGCCTCCAGACCCCGCTGACCCATCCCGGCCCCCACCCCGCCGTGCCGTGCCCCACTATGCCGTGCCTGGCACAGGGCAGGCGCTGTGGTATGTTAGATCCCTAACGAGCCCTCTGTCGCCTAACAAGAAGCAACCCCCGACAGTCCCCACTCCACCTGGACCCCAGGAGTCCACCTCTTTACCTGTCAGGAAGGGCAGGAGCTCGCTGCGGGTCCTTTCCACGCCCAGGGCCAGGGCGATGGTGGACAGTTTCTTGATGCTGTTGAGACGAAGCTGGTGAGAGAACGAGAAGAGCAGGGGAGAATGTCAGCCCGCCCGGACTTAGGGGTGTGTGCCAGCTCCGGACCCAGGCAGCCTCTGTAAGCCGAATGTGGCGCGGTAACTCGGCACCCACCTACCGAGTGACTGAGTCACTAAATTACAGTGTTAGCAGCGGCCTCAGCGAAAGCACCCACTGAGGCCTACTGAGCAGACACCCCCGCAGTGGTGTTTCCAAGACCGCTCTCTACAACTGCACACTGCGTCCCCACACGGCTGGTCCCCCTCCTCTGCTTCGTGCCCCCCGCACTCAGCATCACCTGACATGCTCCAACAGGGGCGGCCACATTCCGGCACGTTTACTCTGTGCCAGGTCCTAGGCTGGGCACTCACACGTACGGGCTCTCGCAACAACCCAGAGGTCCGATGTGTTATAAGCCCCATTCTGCATAGGAGGAAACAGGCTTAGGGAGCAAAAGTCCCTTTTAAGGGCCACTCAGTTCAGATGCTGTGGGGCAGGGACTGAAACCCAGGACCACCAGCGAGCAGCGATGACGACAGAACAAACAAGGTAACAACACTGCTACATAAGCAGGAGCACTGTTAGCAGTAGTAACAGCACCAGCATAACGGGTTGAAGAGTGGTCCCCAGAAGATATGGTCTGGTCCTAACCTCCTGTACTCAAGAATGTGAAAATAAGGACTTTGCAGATGTAATTAAGTCAGCATCTCAAGATGAAATCACCCCCAACTTAGGGGGGGAGGCCCGTGAAACAGTGAAACAGAAAATACATTTAATGGTCTCTGCCCCTGGTTCCTGCCGAGAGCTCCTAAAGCCCTTGGAATTTCCTGAGCGACAGCACTGTCTTTCGTTCCAATGAAGCGTATCTTGGTGGGCTCCTGGATGGGGACTGGTCACCAGAAAGACCAAGCCATCATCAGAAGCTTGGAACTTTCAGTGCTACCCTCAACACTGGGAAAGTGGTTGGAGATGGACTTAATGATCAATCATGCCTACGTGATGAGCCTTTCATAAAAATCCTCAAAGTACAGGGCTTGGGGAGCTTCTAGGTTTGTGACAACATCCAGGTACCAAGAGGGCGGCACACCTCAACTCCAGAGGAACAGAAGCCCCTGCGTGCAGGACCCGTCCCGATCTCACCCTGCGTCGCTCTTCATGTGCGTGTTCATCTGAATCTTTTATTGTATCTTTTATTAGAAATAAGCTGATAGGGATGCCTGTGTGGCTCAGTGGGTTAAAGCCTCTGCCTTTGAATCAGGTTATGATCCCAGAGTCCTGGGATCGAGCCCCACATCGGGCTCTCTGCTTCGCAGGGAGCCTGCTTCCTCCTCTCTCTCTGCCTGCCTCTCTGCCTACTTGTGATCTCTGTCTGTCAAATTAATAAATAAAATCTTAAAAAAAAAAAAAAGAAAGAAGCTGATAAATGTTAAATGTTAATGTTAAATGATAAATGTTAATGAGTTAATGAGTTCTGTGAGCTGTTCTGGAAAAGCATCAAATCCAAGGGTCATGGGAACCTCCAATGTGTAGGCAAGGCTGACAAGTTGTGGGTAACGTGGGGACCTATTACTTGAGACAGGCACCTGAAGTGGGGGCGGTTTCGAAAGAAGCTGATAAATGTTAAATGTTAATGTTAAATGATAAATGTTAACATGATAAATGATAAATGTTAATGAGTTAATGAGTTCTGTGAGCTGTTCTGGAAAAGCATCAAATCCAAGGGTCATGGGAACCTCCAATGTGTAGGCAAGGCTGACAAGTTGTGGGTAACGTGGGGACCTATTACTTGAGACAGGCACCTGAAGTGGGGGCGGTTTCGAGGGACAGAGCCCTTCACCTGCGGGGTCAGCACTGCTTCCGGTTAGCATTACAACTGAAATGAGCTGTAAGACATCTAGCTGGCACTGCAGAGAACTGCATGGCCTGGGAAAAACCTCACACACGGTATCAGGAGTGTGGAGTGTGGTAGGGACGGGAGAGTCCAGGAGACACACAAAAGAGCAAGTTTTCTCTACACAGCCAACGACTGTGTCCTGATGAAACAGAAAAGGGGGAACCTGGGTGGTCAAGCCAGTCGGCTAAGCATCTGCCTTTGGTTCAGGTCATGATCCCAGGGTTCTGGGATCGAGCCCCACATCGGGCTCTCAGCTCGGTGGGGAGTCTGCCTCTCCTCCAGCTCATTCTCTCCCCCTCTCTCAAATAAATGAAAATCTGGAAACAGAAAAGGAGCAGACATGGAGACACACGGAGCGGAAGGCCACACGAGGATGGAGGGCGAGATCGAGGGGATGTATCCACAAGCTGCGGAGCATCACGAACTGCCATCAGCCACCACAAGCCCGCACATAGGAAAGGAATCTTCAGAGTCTCCAGAAGGAAGCAAAATTTCAAATTTTTGGCCTCCAGAACTGTGAGAATAATTTTTGTTGCATTAAGCCACCAAATGAGTGGTGCTTTGTGGTGGCACCGAGGACTCTAACGCGTTTGGCTAACACAGGACAGGTCTCACATGGAGCACTTAGGTGTTAGGACCTCTCTCGATCCTCTCACTCCTAGGGAGGTTGGTAACCAACACCCCCTTTCACGACTGTGAACACAGGGACCTGAGAGAGGCAGACACGTGCCGAAGCCCGCGCCGAGAGAGAGCTGGGACCCCTGATGGCACAGCCCACCGGGAATGGAAACCCTTGTTTCTCCAGCACAGTAGTGTGGCCTCTCCTCCTGGCTCACAGGGCTGTGGCAGAAAGAAGTGAGGTCATGCGTGTGCGGGTGGAGGGAAACACCCTGGAGAGTGAGTCAGGCATTGCTGGGCACGGAGAAGGCATCCTCTTCCTGGAAGGGGAAGCACAACAAGAAGGGACGGGGCCCCCTCAGCCAGTTCTTTTCCCAGAGAGGTCTGTGAGTGACTGGGATCCTACATCAGTTCCCTGGTCCCGGGGTTTAAAAATCTCGAAGATCACAGACAATACTGTCACTCCAAGGAAATGCCATGGTGGCCTCTCTCTTCAGAAAAATTAGTTCACATTTCTCATACAGTCACTGGGTATTTGGGTTTAACGCAGTCCAAACACTCAGCTCTCCAGCACCAATGAACCTAGAAATGAAGTATTATGAGGACTGCATCTTATTTAGCCAAAAAATAAATCACTTATAGAGACAGACCAACAAAAACCTAACAAAACATGATGAGCACTAATGGTGAATGACTATAGGTGGTAAATACAAACCCTTCCTGTAAATTGCCAGCAAGTATGTATTTTCAGCATCTTGGGCCACAGAGTCTCTGTCCTAACTACCCAACAGTGCACTGACACAAAAACAGCCAGACAATATGGAACCCAACAGGCAAACTGCACTTGCAAAGGCAGCCCACGGGCTGAATTCGGTCCACAGATCATAGTCTGCTGGCCTTTGTCCGCCTCGCAATGTTCTGCAGGTCTGAAGTTCTCCATAATAAAATATTGGGGGCATATTGACTTAGATGCCTGTTTCCCTCCTCTCTGTCGCCTCCCAGTTAGAGCTCTGGGTTCCTCTCTCAGCTGGGCAACGGGGAAATGCATCCAAGGGCCGCCGCCCTGACAGCTGAGCAGCAGCCTTGAGGACACGACACTAGCAGGGGATGAGAGTAAGCGTAATGCCAACAACAGCTGCTAACATCTGACCGCCTGCTACGTGCCTGACAGCACCCAAGTGCGTGACGTGGAGAAGAAACACATCTGATCCTTAGAAGTGAGCTCGGAGGTAGGTGCTGTTCTAAGGGTGAGGATGCTCACGCACAGAGAAGCTGTCATTTGCCAGAAACGCAGCAAGAGCCCAGGCCGGAAGCCAGGCACCCAGACTCTTCATCTCAACATCTCTGTACTTAAGAAAGGTGCCCAAGGGGCGGGTGCATAAGTCAGGCCATCTCTGCCCACGCTAGAGAGCCCCCCTTCCTCCTGCTGTCCCCGGAGACGCTGGTCTTGGTGTCCCTGAGAGTGTCTGCTTGCCTTTCTCAGCACAGACAGCACCAGGAACACTCAAGAAAGGCAGGGAGGCGCTCTGGGGCCAGACGGTCTGGGTTCAAGGCTAAGCACCTTTACATATTAGCTATGGGATCTTGGGCCGCTCTGTACCTTTCTGGGTCTCAACTTCCTCACCTGTGAAATGGGGATTGAGTATCACCCATCCTCAAAAGGTTACTCTGAGTACCAAGTGACATAAACCTGGGAACACCCTTCGACTAGCAAACACAATAATGACAGCCTTGACCTCACCCTGTCGACAGCACCCTGACTTTGTTCAGGCATCTCAAGAAGGGCAGGCATGGCAGCAGGCCAGCTGTCCCCCCGGGGTCTCCTCTCCTTTCTCTCCCGGTAAAAGAAAAATAACAGCAAATACTCCATGGTGCATACTGTGTGCCAGGCACTGTTCTAGGAGCCTTCATGTCTTAACTCATGTGATCCCTGAGATAACCGCAGGAAGGTTCAGGATCACCCATTACGTGGCCAAGGAAACAAAGGCACAGGGAAGTTAAGGAACCTCACACAGCTTATAGGTGGCAGAGCCAGGATGAACCCCAATCACCTGGCTGCTAACCAGCTGCATCGATTTGTATTTCTGTGTTCTTAACTTGGGGGTGTGTGTGCCCATAGCAGGTCTAAGAACCATAATTTTAAACAGAGGAGAACACAGACAACACTAGAAGTACCTGCAACAGCTGCCACGAGATGTGAACAGTCATTATTCCCAGAGGCTTTGGCTGACACTTCTTATACTTTGCTACTGTAATACTACAATTCATAATAGGAGGAAAGTTAAATGGGAGTTACAGGTTATTGAAAATAAAGGTGTTATTTTCCCCACCCGAATTCATGGACCTGTGCTGGAATTTGAGATGGGCCCCAGGTTAAGGGCTCCTGCACGGACATTTCTGCAAAGGTGACAGTCAAATGGCCAGCGGACACATGAAAAAGTGCTCCACATCACTCGGCATCAGGGAAATACAAATCAAAACCACAGTGAGATCCCACCTCACACCAGTCAGAATGGCTAAAATTAACAAGTCAGGAAACGACAGGTGTTGGCGGAGAAACGACAGGATGTGGAGAAAGGGGAACCCTCCTACCCTGCTGATGGGAATGCAAGTGGGTGCAGCCACTCTGGAAAACAGCATGGAGGTTCCTCAAAATGTTGAAAATAGAGCTACCCTACGACCCAGCAATGGCACTACTGGGTATTTACCCTAAAGATACAAATGTAGTGATCCGAAGGGGCATGTGCATCCCAGTGTTCATAGCAGCAATGTCCACAAGAGCCAAACTGTGGAATGAGCCGAGATGTCCATCAACAGATGAATGGATAAAGAAGATGTGGTATCTACATACAATGGAATATTATGCAGCCATCAAAAACTGAAATCTTGCCATTTGTAACAATGTGGATGGAACTAGAGAGTATTATGCTAAGGGAAATAAGTCAATCAGAGAAAGACAATCATCATACGATCTCACTGATACGAGGAATATGAGAAACAAGACAGAGGATCATAGGGGAAGGGAGGGAAAAATGAAATAAGACGAAACCAGAGAGGGAGACAAACCGTAAGGGACTCTTAATCTCAGGGAACAAACTGAGGGTTGCTCTCATGGAGGTGAGTGGGAGGGATGGGGTGGCTGGGTGATGGACACCGGGGAGGGTATGTGCTATGGTGAGCGCAGCAACTGTCTAAGACAGATGAATCACAGACCTGTAACCCTGAAACAATACATATGTTAATTAAAAAAAAAAAAATAGAGCTCCTGCACTGGGTTATACTGCCGCTCATAACCCCTGGTTTTCAGCTATGCACATGACCCCCAGGAAAACACATTTCTGAATCGCCTTTTCATCTAACATGAAATTAACACCTGGCCAGTGAAATCCCAGTGGGAATGGTGTGTGTGACTTCTAGGAAGTGTCCATAAGGAGATCTGTGGTCACACTCATCTTCCCTCTTTCCAGCATGGAATGGGGCTATGATGTCTGGGCTTCAGCAGCCACCTTGGGATCATGAGGTGAACCTGGAGGTGGGGAGGGCAGGATGGGTGACATGCAAGCAGAGTACAAAGGGGAAGAGCCTGAGATCCTGACACCCAAGAGAGAAAGAGTGCCACACCACCCGCACTGCCCTCAGACTTTTTGGTCCTAAGTCAGAAATAAACCTCAAGCTATTTAAGCCTCATTTAGAATTTTCCCCTTATTTATAGCCAAACTGAATTCCAGTGAACTCAGCACATGACCTAGTTCTGGACAAAGAGACAAGGGCAAGTCAGCCTTCAACAAAGACTCTCCTCCTTGGGAAAAAAGGGAGGATGACAAGGAAAAAAAAACTTCCCTGTCCGAGGTCGGCCCCTGCTTCCAGTGTGGTTTTGTGAGGACTTAACGACAACAGATAGAGCAGCGATCTTGTGGCCACACGAGGCAGCTCAAAGGAACAGCATACTCTGACCCAATTCTGTGACAGCCTTGAGCTGCCGAACTGGTCATGTAAGGAAAAAATGAGCCCTTAACTTGCTGGAACAACTGTTGGTCGGGTTCTCTATGATATTCCTGATGGAGCAGTTATTAATAACATCAACAAGAAATCCTTGCTGTCCTTGATCGTGGCACAGTGCTGAAGTCTACCCTGTGCACTGTCCCCCTGTCAAGCACCCACGATGTCCCACATACATGGTTTTGCCAAAGCCTGTCACCCTGGGCTGGGGCTGCCTCTGTGCCTAGCGGCCCTCAGCACACAGCCCAGTACATGGAGACACACATACAACATCTCCTTTCCAGCCACCGCATCCACCTGTAGAAGCACTACTCACTTTTTAAGGTCCATGTTTCCACTGGGTCCAAGTTGGTCACACGTACAGTGTGACCCCAGGGAGCTTCCCTGTCACAAATGTGTATGGTGTGAGCCACAGGCAATCCGCCTTCCCTTTGGAGTGAAATCCAAAGGCCTTGCTATGGCCTATGAGGCCCAACAGAATCCAGCCCCTCCTCACCCACTCACTGCCCACCGCCCCCATACCCCTGGAAATCCTGTCACAACGGCTTCCTCGACCGTAAAACCAGCAACGCAACACCACCCTCATCCAGCTCTTCGCACTCGCTGATGTACCGTTTCCTCAGCCTGAAACACTCTCCCTCCAGTCACCTCAGGGCTCCCCCCACTTTACTCAGGCCTCTGCTGGATCCTCACACGCGAGCACCCGGGGGAAACAGCATGCCATCTCTCCCCACATGTAAGCACTCTCAGCACTCCTGACACAGACTTCTCTGTTCAGTTTGTCCTTCCCCACTAGAACACCAGCTTCACAGAGCAGGGACCCTGTCTTCTTCTCCCCGTGCCCCAAGAATCTAGGACAACACCTGGCATGGAGTTAGAGCCCAATCAATATCTGCAGGATTTTTTTTTTTTTTTAAAATAAAGGAACTACAGATGTGAATACAAGCAGAGATAAAAGTGTCTAGGGGAATATGCTCCAAACTGTTACTGTCTGGAACAGGTGGTGGCCGGCAACGGGGCACTGGGGTCTGTAACATAAGGTGTGTACCTTAACACGGAGCCTTGGCCGGCCAGGGGCAACGCTCAGTGAGTGACAGAAGTCTCTCCACCTCCTACAAAGTCCTAGTCTATGTATCTTTCTTCCTTGTTCCACAAAGGATCACGTTTTTAAATGCACATAATGTGTGTGGGTGTGAAAAACCAAGCTCCCACCTGGTAATCATTTAGCATTGCTGAAGAGTGAAAATGGCCATCACAACCTGTATTTCTACATTATTTGAAAAAAAAATTTTTAAATATATAATAAATGAGCATGTACTCTGGCTTTACCTACTAGCTAAGGGTCCCCGGGCCAGTCTGGGCACCCTGGAGCTTCCGTCTCCTCCCTGTAAAATGGGAATTAACAGCAGATCTGACCTCATGGGACTGCTGGAATAATCGAATAGGGAGAACCTGGAGACAGAGCCTCGCAGGCGGCAAGCGCCTCACTGTTCACTCTTCTTCACCATCGCTCCTCACGTATTTGACGTTTTGCGGGTGAGGCAGTGGGCAGTAAGCGCTCCACGCTCAGAAGCCACCGCGCCGGAGCGAGTACTTCTCGCAGCAGTTTGCCTGGCATGATAACCACTCATGGATGTGCCTGTGCTTCCCTTATCTGGAAGGTGACCTGTCTCCGGGACAAGGGTCAGGACTGTTAGCAATGGTGATTCCTGAACCTAGTACAGGGCCGGCTCACTAAAAAGCATAAAAAGAAACGATTTCAGTTTCTGAACACTCAACTACACTTTAGAGTACTTATGTGCCAGGACCACAGCTAGGTGCCCCCCACACGGTCCCCCTGTAATTGCTACCACGGCGCCAGAGGCACACACCAGCCCCACGGTCATTGCACGGCCAGGCAGGCGGGGCAGAGAGGAGCCGGGGCGCGCGCCGCAGCGGCAGCCCGCTTCTGCACGGCCTCCCTACGCAGCCGTCCTCCGCTTTAACCGCCCAGAGAGCAACCCTGGCGCTAAGTTCCGCTTCACCAGCTGCCCGCGCACGCCATGAAAAGAAGTCGGAGCTTTAGGTCCGTGCTCCGGAGACACGGACGCGGGGCAAGCTGTCGCAGGGCCTCGGAGAGTGGCCAGTGACCGCAGGGTCTTTACACGGTCCGCCCCACTGGCCCCACACCACCCAGCCTGCGAGTCTTCCGCCCTTTCCTCACGTAATGAGAAAATCAAGGCCGGAGGGTTGAGTAACTTGTGAAGTGGCCAGAAGAGCAGGACTCAAAACCCGGGTCTGCTTCCACCCGCGGCACTGTCGCCCTGTGTTACTTTCGGTCCTAGACTTTGTCTGCACGGGGGGCTCGGCCTGGTGGTGAGGACTGAGTGCTGCCCTGGGAACACTGCCCTCGGCTATTTCCTAGTGTCGTTACTTACGTAAATGCCACGACTCACAGTCAAATTCATAAACTGATTTAAACAAGCCCAATGTAAAGGAGACTTCGGAAGCACTTGGGGAAATCTGAGGTTTAGAGGAGCCTGAGGGATCGGAACTGCCCGGTCTGGTGCAGATGACAGCAGCGCAGTTGTAAAAACGTCCAGTGTGAGTGAGACATGCGTCAAAAAGCATGTGGGAGAAAATGTCTGAAGGCTGGAACTGACTTTTAAAACACTTAAAAACAAACAAACCCCCCACAAACCTGAGGGAGGGTGAGAAAGACGTGAAAACATGCGGCCATTTCTGACATCAGATATTTAACTACTAAAAAAACTTCCAGAGGAAAGTAATTTAGCACCCATCTCTGATGTTGTCTGTGAGGACTTAAGGAACACAAAGTACTCAGGGCGCTGCTGGGTGCACAGCAGGGTCTCTAAACCGCGCCAAGACTGACATCTGGAGCCGGAGCACCTCCGTGGTGGGGGCCGTCCTGTGTATCAGTAAGACACTGGGCAGCATCACTGGCCTCTCCCTGCGGGATCCCAGACGCACTCCCCCCCCCCCCAGTCCTGACCACCAAAAATACCTCCGGACATTTGTCTCCTGGGGAAACAAAGTCAGCCAGAGCTGAGAACCACTGCTCTAGAGGAATCAGGAAAAGAACAGTCTTTAAAGGGCACCTGGGCGGTGCAGTCGGATGGGCGTCCACCTACAGATGTCAGCTCAGGTCATGATCTCCAGGTCCTGGGATCAAGCCCCACATCAGGGTCCGCGCTCAGCAGGGAGTTGGCTTCTCCCTCTCCCTGCTCTGGCTCATGCACACGCTCTCAAAAAAATAAATAGAACAGAACAGTCTTCAAAAATACTCCGGCACCTCGCCTTGACAAAGCCCCCATGATCTCATCCCCACCATGACTACTACAGGCCGACACTTACTGAACGTTCACAACACGTCAAGCACCGTTCTAAGCATTTCCCATGTACCGTACTATTTAATCCTCACAACCCCCTTACAAACTCCTAAGTTACAAAACCACTCCCATTTTATAGATGAGAAAACAGAGTCTAATAGAGGCGTAGCCTCTCCCCCAGCAGACCACGCTGTAAGTAACACGGGGCCCTGAAAGACTGGATGCTGCAGTCCGGCCTCTGCCTGACTGACTGGGAAGGCCTGAGGTAAGGGATGCCGTCTCTCTGCACATCACTTTCCCAAGTGTAAAACACAAAAAGCTCCACTACGGAACAAGGCCATCGCATACTGAACGCTTACTTCCAGGCGGCGACTTAATCTGCCAATTCCACTCCATCTTCACAATCTCCCCAGCCGATGCCTCTTCCTCATCATTATTCCACTCCACAGACGAGGAATCCCAGCCCAGTGTGAAAAAGGAATTGGCCCAAGGACACACAGGGGACAAACTAGCAGAAGTGGGATTCAAAGCTGTCACCCTTGGCTCCCCACTTCACCACCCAACACATTACATCCCACCCACCAGCAAATCCCAACTGCCCTCCTGTCAACATACCCAGAGTTGAACCTCTATTCCTTACAACCATGCCGGCGCTGGGCCCGGGTGCCAGCTCCGGGACACTCCAACGGTCCGTCTGCTCCTGCCCGGCCCCTGCTCAACGGCCGGGGGGATCCTTTAGAATTAAGCCAGAACATGTCATTCCTCCTTGCAAAGCCTTGCAAAAGCAACCGAAACTCACAGAAGCCCTTGGCCTGGTCCGCGGGCCTTCGCCTGATCTCCCTCCAGACCAGTCCTCACCTCTCACCACTCTGCCGTGCTTCCTGCTTCAGCCCCGCTGGCCTGCGTGCTGTTCTCTGAACACGACCGGCACGCGCCCACCTCAGGGCCTTTGTACCAATTAGGTACAATTCTCCCTCATTTCATTCAAGTCCTTGCTCAATATCACTTCCCCAGTGACCCTCACTTCCTCCACTATCACCTCCTTGACTGCCCTATCTAAAAAGCAGCCCTGAGGAGTGTCTGGCGGGGCTCAGCTGGTTAAGCAGCTGACTTTGGCTCAGGTCATATCTAAGGGTCCTGGAACTGAGCCCCACAACGGGTTCGGAGGGGAGTCTGCTTCTCCCGCTCCCTCAAATAAATAAAATCTATAAATAAATAAATAAAATAAAAAGCAGCCCTGGGCTTGCTCTAGACCCTGGGGCCTGCCTTATTTATTATTATTTTTTATTAACCTACCTTATTTTTATAGTAAGCAATTACTGCCACTGACATCACACTCTCGATCTACTGTCTGCCTCCTCGACTAGACAAGCCCCATGAATGAGCAGCTTTGCTGTTCTACTCCCTGCTGTATTCTAGCACTTAAAACAGTCTGGTGCATAGGGGTGCTGAACAATTATTTGCTGAGCAAATCAATCAAGACTAGAGGGTGCCCAATCCCATGTTCACTCTAGTATCCTAGATTGTCTCATTAAAGACCAATGAAAATATCTGGCATATGAACATAGTCAGCAAGTTTCTGTCCACCCCAAATTCCGTTGTCTCCTTAGGTCTTACACGTCCTTTGGGACCCTTTCCTGGGTCCTCCACTTCTCAGCCGCATGAATTTGACCAAGCTACATACTAGGCTGCGCTTCAGTTTCCCGCTCAGGAAGACACGGGACCTACTTCAGAGGGTGGCGATGAGAATTCAGGAAGGTCATAAATGCACTGCCCTTGGTAGCAGTTAGCTTAGAGCAAGCGCCCAACAGATATCCACCATTATCATTATTCATTCAATCCTTTCTGCACTCCTCTATTCTGAGGCCTGTACTGAGCCGCTGAATCCTGAGAGATGAATCAGAGCCAAGGCTCAGAGCCGAGCCCGGCCCTCAGAAAGCCCATTCACATGGGCATGGATGTCTCTGAGATTTTTGTCTCTGATTCTTGGGAAAACGTTCAAACTCCTTTTAAACACAGATCTGTATGTACCAGCATGAAAAGATAAGGAAGAAATACTAAGGGAAAAGTGCAAGTTGTAGAACAAAATATTTAGTGTTTAAAAAAATAAAAACCCACTGGCTTTCTTTTTCTATATATGAATACAGCATGACCTAAAGTCAGCACACACCGACAGATATATAATGCAGACAAAAAGGAAAGAAACAGAATGCAGACAATAAATACAAGCCATACAGGTAAGTTTATATTTTCTGGTAACATTAAAAAAAAATACTAAGCATACAAAATTAATATATTTTATTTAACCCAAAGTTTTTATCATTTCAATGGGTAATCAAGACGAAAAGCTTCACCGTGATGTTTAACACTCTCCATAGCATGTCTCTGAAATCTGGTATGTATTTACTTACGAGTACATCTCAACTCAATCCAGCCACATCTGATGTGTTCAAGAGCCACAGAGTGGCTACTACACTGAAGAGCACATGTCAGCCAAGGTCTCTGCGGACCTGGTAACGGGCTACTCTAGGGGCAGCAGGTGGGGGCAGGCTGGGGAAGAGAGGGTGGGGTTTAATACAGAGGTGTTTAAGTCTAAGGCGGACACTCTCCTTACTGTAAAGAACTAGGTAGTAAATATTTTAGCCTTTAAAATAAAAGCCTCAAATATTTGTCTCTGTGGCAACTACTCAATTCTACCCTGCTGTTGTGTCACAAAAGCAGCGTGGATAATATGTAAATTGAAGGGTCGTGTTTTCAATAATACTTTACTAAAAAACAGAAAGGCAAAGGCCACCCCTGGCCATATGCCAATCCCTGTGATGAGGGAAAGAAGCAGAAAATGTTAACCTTTAGCCCAGAAGGCTTACCTACAGCCTGCATAGTTTCAAAAAGGACCAGAAATTAGCTGTTTGCTATGTTCTTAAAGGGTCTCATGACTACCTATACATCTCACCAATAGTTAATACCAAGCGAAATGATAAGCACCACAGAAACCTTGTGAAAGTAGTTTTACGAGTAGAAATTCGAAAAAAAACATTTATGATCTAATATTCCCTGCACATCCCCTGCTCCTTGAGCACTAAGCATAAAACCACTGGCTTCATAGAGCAAAAGTACAGCTTCCTCTGTCCACAGGTCCCCATGCTATTTAAATAAACTTGTTAAGCTGCATCGTAAACACCTCAAGAACTCTTTCTTGAACCGTGCTCGATGATCTGGCAACCCCTGGTTTAAGTCACTGCTCACAAGATCCTTCTGAGTCATAGCCCCCTTCACCTTCATCTCCCAACACCGACAGCTCATTCTTTTGGCTCTAGTCATACTGGCTTCCTGCAGTTCGCAGGACATGTGTTGCACAGTGCTGCCACAGAACCTTTGCACTGGCTTCCTTTACCTGGAATGTTATTCACCAGATACCTATGAGGGCCTGCTCCTCATTTTGCATCTCTGCTCAAATGTTCCCTTGAAGGCCTTGCCTAGACATTCTCTCTAAACTTGTAACTCTCCCCTGTCCTCCACATCCCTGCTTCATTTTTCTCCAAAGCACTTACTGCCATCTTACATAGTACATGCTTCAACTGTCTTCTTCTCTGTCTCCCCACACTATAACATAAAGCTCCATGAGGCCACTAGTTTTTGTCACCTTGTTCCCTCTTGTATACCTGTGCCTAAAATAATGCCCTACTCAGAGCTGAGACCCAACACTGATTCACCATCACAATACCCTGCTGTTGCCTTCCCACATCTCACACCTGTTAATAATGTATTCAGCTGTTTCACATCTGCTTCCTGTATAACAACTGGTGTCACCATTATATCCTCAGCACCATAAATGATATGTGGCAAGTGTTTACTGAACAAATGAATTCACACAAGAGCCCTATGAACTAGATAATTACCTCCATTTGAGAGAAGACGAAAGCAAGGACTAAGGAGGTTAACCGACTTGCCCATGTCAATTAGCAAGAAGTGGAAGAGCCAGGAGTACAACAGCAGCCTGACTCCACAACTTGTGCTGTACCTCGAACTTCAGAGGCTGGGCCCAGCGCCATCCGCTCAATTTTATGAACAAAAATTGAGGCCCCTATAAAGGGAGAATGGGGCCTCTTCAATTACTACTCCCAGTAATTGCCGCTAACATTTACTGGGCCCTTAACAACAACGAAGCACCGCTCTATTTCACTTGTAGTCCTAACTCATCCAGCCCATCACAACCACCCACTGAGGCCTGAACTATTATTAGCCCACATTTCAGGGAAAACAGGCCCAGAGCCGTGAAGTAATTTGCACAAGGTCGCACGGCGGGTGGGAGGTGGAGCTGGGATGGGCAAACCGGGGAGTCCTTAGTCTTCTCAATCACTCGCCAGCACGGCTTGGCCGTGCCCCCATCCCACTCACCAGAAATGTGTTAACCTGTTGAATAAACTGCCCACCCGCCGTTCGGCAGGATCAGAAGCGGGGGAGAATTTCCGCGTAAATCTGCGCTTGAATTTGGCTAGTTGCCCCCTTGGCAATCGGAGTGTTTTCGCCGCCCCTCCCCTTCGGGAATCTACATCAAAACTGAAGAGGGAGGGAGAGCAGGAATCGGAAAGGCAGCGTCATCTCTCAGACCCCATTTATAAGTTCACCCCATAGTGCTGAGGCCCAGCCGCCGAAACATAGGAAGGAGAAAACCTTCCTAGGACAAACCCGGGGCCCCTCCCCCACTCGGAGCGAGCCTCGCGCCCCCATCCCCAAGGGGCCATTCGGGGCCGCCGCCAACCACCGAGCCCTTTCCTCTGCCCCAAGTGGCCGAACCCCCTCCCCCGTCGCCGCTTCCCAGGGCCCGGGCCGCCACGCGCACTAGGCAGGCCCGGGACCCCTCCAGGGTGGCCTGCCTCCCGCCCTCGGGGGGCTAATGCCCAATCCCGGGCGCCGTCTCATCCAGTCTTGGGACCTGGAGACGTGAGAACTGGGCGCTGATTGGCCGCCGCCCCCTTCCGCCACTCCCAGCGAACACTGAGCCTTCTCCGCGAGGGCCGTCCGTGCCCCCATTACCCCTTCCCGTATTCCCCAAGACCCCCGGGGCCTCCGGACCTGAACATCCTCGTTGCGAAGCTCGTCTATCAACACCGCAATGGGGTACAGCGAGTCGTCGCCGTCGGCGGCCGCCATCTTGGCTCCGTCCCGTCCCTGTCAGACTGCGGCCGGCGCCGTGCAGAAACGGGGGCAGGGAGGGGTAGGGCTGGGAGGAGGACGAAAGACGAGCGTGGGGGCGCCCGAGCCACTTTACAGGGGCTGCCCCACGGTCATTGGCCGCGCTCCGCCGGGCCAACCCCGCATTTCGTTGGTCCGGGCAAACGAAGCCCCGCCCAATGTCCATTTGCCATTGGTCGAAGGCGCTGAGGTCGGGCTGCTTCCGTACAGCAGAGAGCGGAAGGAAACGGAAGTATGCGGTATCTTAGCGACCAAGATTGTGCCCGCCTACGTCGCCGCTAACAACGAGCGAGACGAGCAGTTGTTCCTAGCCAATATGTGGAGGGATTCAAAGGAGGCAAAACCTGTCCTCTGGCGAGTCCGGCACAAAGTTTCTGCGCATGCGTCGCCAGGTTTGCATGACGTCATGTGGGGACCCCGAAGGCCTGCAAGTTTTGGCTCCCAAGCTAGTGGCTCTGGTGGTTGGCGGCCGTGTTAAGGGCCACTTTGTGAGGGAGGAGACGCGAGTGAGTCTTTGGTTTTTGCCTCATTATGCCGCAGCCTAAAGAAGAGTGGTGACTTGCCTTACTCTCTGGATGAAACGCAAACCCCTCAGGCTGATGATATTCAAGGTCCCTGTAGATCTGTAGATCTGGTTCCTAAGCCGGCTTTAAGCACATCTTGTACTCCCCGTTTTACATTTCAGCGGTCCTGGAAAATTAGCGCCCTCTCATGACGTCATGCGTTTTCCCGTCAAACAGCATTTATCCAAACCATCCCTTTACTTGGAGGGCAGTTTCTATTTAATGCTCAGATCTCTGCATAAAATGTCTCCCCTTCACTGCTTCTCTTCAGCCTTGGTCCTCCAGCCCCCAGAACCACATACAACGACGACCACCACCACAGCGCAACCCTGCGTGTCTGTCTGTCTCTGTCTCTGAAAGTCCATCCCTAGGGCTGGCACTGTGACCATGCGTTGGAGTCTGTCTCCTCATACAGAGCGGAAGCAGTGTTACCTCTGACTAATGTATGTTCCACGCCTCACTCATCAAAGCCCCCACCAACCTCTGAGAACCACCTTAACAGAGCGATTTGGGGAATGGGGGAGGGAAGCCTTGGGGTGCTTCTTCCCCCTTCATCAAACCTCTTGAGAGGCAAGGCTGAGCTAGGACTCCTGGACACGTCTGAACTTCAAACCCATGTTTCTTTTTTAAACACCCCTCCCCACTCCACTTAGGAAACTGCTCCCCATAAAAAGAGGATGGTGGTGGCATTGCATATTTCAATTCTTGATCTCCATGTGCCCAAGATCTCCCCACCACCCTACCAGCTCACTGAGACTATGCGTCTTCATAGCTAAGGTACAGTTAGAATGGCCAAAATTAGCAAGACAGGAAACAACGTGTGTTGGAGAGGATGTGGAAAAAGGGGAACCCTCTCACACTGTTGGTGGGAATGCAAGTTGGTGTAGCCACTTTGGAGAACAGTGTGGAGATTCCTCAAGAAATTAAAAATAGAGCTTCCCTATGACCCTGCAATCGCACTACTGGGTATTTACCCCAAAGATACAGATGTAGTGAAAAGAAGGGCCATCTGTACCCCAGTGTTCATAGCAGCCATGGCCACAGTCGCCAAACTGTGGAAAGAACCAAGATGCCCTTCAACGGACGAATGGATAAGGAAGATGTGGTCCATATACACTATGGAGTATTATGCCTCCATCAGAAAGGACGAATACCCAACTTTGGAGCAACATGGACGGGACTGGAAGAGATGATGCTGAGTGAAATAAGTCAAGCAGAGAGAGTCAATTATCATATGGTTTCACTTATTTGTGGAACATAACAAATAACATGGAGGACAGGGGGAGATGGAGTGGAGAAGGGAGTTGAGGGAAATTGGAAGGGGATGTGAACCATGAGAGACTATGGACTCTGAAAAACAACCTGAGGGTTTTGATGGGGCGGGAGGTGGGAGGTTGGGGGAACCAGGTGGTGGGTATTAGGGAGGGCACGGTTTGCATGGAGCACTGGGTGTGGTGCAATAACAATGAATACTATTACGCTGAAAAGAAATAAAAAATTTTTTAAAAAAGGGTACGTTTTGAATATCATACGATTTTATTTCTCAAGTATACCTCAATAATGCTGGGGAGGGCGGTGGGGTGTCACAAGTGTGCCCTGCAGAGAATCTCTGCGTCAGAAAATGGCTCAATCAGCAGCTCGATTCTAGTAATCCCTGAAGAACAGACCCTTACTATAGGCGTCTAAATAAGTGACCCAGACAAGTATTTCAGCACTGCAATTGGTTTCCACAGTTCACCGCCCAAAAAGGAAGTGGATGGAGGGGGTCCTTAATCTGCCAGTCTATAGTTTTCAAATAACATAATGAATAGCTAGGCCCTTGGCAGCAGCCCACGTCTCTGAGATGTGACCAATGAAGGAAGGACCTGCTTCTGATTTCTGTTCTGCAGAGCGGGCACTGAGACTAATTGGACCCAGTGGCTCCAGGGACACCATTAGGTTTCAGCTGACCTAAACCATCAGTGTCAGTGCCATGCATTTAGGGCACTCTCAGAGGACTGAGGGTTCCTAGTGCCAGTGGCTTTGGCTACAGCGTGGAGCTTAAAATTTCCTGTGACGGGATAGGCACCACTTATTCCTGTCAAGCTGAGCTGCTGCTAGAAAGACCAGCCTTTGTTCCTGAATATGGCCTTTCCATGGGACACAGGACTTCGGGGGCCCTTCCTACACTGTTACAATTGAGTCCATGTTGACTCATTCTAAACTTGGAATATCAGGCCAGACAGTTGATGTAGTTTTTGAATGTTGGTGAGGTCTGAAGCCGATGGCTAAGAAGGAATTCTTGAGACATCATTGGTGCAAAAAGGTGATTTTATTAAAGCATGAGGTTTTCAAGAGAAATTCCATACACTAAAGAGGACCTATAAGATATTGGAGGACTCGCTGTTTGTCAAATTAAGGTTGTTTTTTCCCTCTAGCAAAGCTCTAATATTAAGACACTGCCTTCTGGAAGTTAGGTTATTGGTAAGAATGCTTTTTTCTTGTAAATTTCATGTAAGACATTTGTAAACTGAGGGAGACTCATGTCTTGCAGGACTGTAATCTCTGTAAGTTAATTATTTGTTTTTCCTTCCCTTAGTTGTAGGACAGCCAGGATCTTCCCAGTCAGGGGGAGGTGCAGGTAGAGAAGTGTTACTGGGACACAGAGTCTTTCATTTGCCACTAGTGGGGTGGGGTGAGTCTGAGATATGAATTTGGGTATAAGCTACCCAGCCTATGTAATTTTCTTATATCACTCCACACAGCCTGAGGGAGGCCCCAAAGACCACATCAACTTAGCTTCTCTCTGCTACTATGGCAACTCCCAAAGGTCAGTGCTTGCAAGGTTCAATTGCTATCCCACCCTCACTGCCAAGACTGTCAAGAAAGGTAAAGGGTGTAAGATGTTAGCCCATTTACAAACCAGTAAGTTAGCCTATCAGTTGCATGGATGCTGGGAGAAGACATGAGACTCCAGGGATAGAGACAAAAGGTATTCTTATTCATGCCCAGCAGGCAGCAAGAGCTTCTGGTTCACATCTCTTCCCTTCAGTTCCACATATAACATCCCATATTCTGAACGAATTTAAATTTGTTAGCTTATCAGAAAAAAAATTCACTATCCATATATAACAATTCAATTCTGGAAAGACCGCTGATCTAAATTTTAAAGTGATATAATGTTCTTAAAATAAAACAAAGAATGAAACTCGACCATTCTCTTACACTATACACAAAGATAAACTCGAAATGGATAAAAGACCTCAATGTGAGGCAGGAATCTATCAAAATCATAGAGGAAAACATAGGCAGTAACCTCTTCGACATCGGCAACTTCTTTCAAGACATGTCTCCAAAGGCAAAGGAAACAAGTGAAAATGAACTTTTGGGACTTCATCAAGATCAAAAGCCTCTACACAGCAAAGGAAATAGTCAACAAAACAAAGAGGCAACCCACAGAATGGGAGAAGATATTCGCAAATGACACTACAGACAAAGGGCTGATATCCAGGTTCTATAAAGAACTCCTCAAACTCAACACACAAAAACACGTCAAAAAATAGGCAGAAGACATGAGCAGACACTTCTCCAATGAAGACATACAAATGGCTAACAGACACATGAAAAAATGTTCATCATCACTAGTCATCAGGGAGATTCAAATCAAAACCACATTGAGATACCACCTTACACCAGTTACAATGGCCAAAATTAACAAGACAGTAAACAATGTGTGCTGGAGAGGATGTGAAGGAAGGGGAACCCTCTTACACTGTTGGTGGGAATGCAAGTAGGTGCAGCCACTTTGAAGAACAGTGTGGATATTCCTTAAGAAATTAAAAATAGAGCTACCCTATGACCCTGCAATTGCACTACTGGGTATTTACCCCAAAGATACAGACATAGTAAACAGAAGGGCCATATGCACCCAGATGTTCATAGCAGCAATGGCCACAGTCGCCAAACTGTGGAAAGAGCCAAAATTCCCTTGGATAAAGAAGATATGGTCCATATATACAATGGAGTATTATGCCACCATCAGAAAGGATGAATACCCAACTTTTGTATCAACATAGACTGGACTGGAGGAGATAATGCTGGGTGAAGTAAGCAAGCAGAGAGAGTCAATTATCATATGGTTTCACTTACTTGTGGAGCATAAGGAATAACATAGAGGACACTGGGTAACGGAGAGGAGAAGTGAGTTGGGGGAAGTCAGAGGGGGAGACAAACCACGAGAGACTGTGGACTCTGAGAAACAAACTGAGGGTTTTGGAGGGGAGGGGTGTGGGGGGTTGGAGGGCCTGGTGGTGGGTATTAAGAAGGGCATGTATTGCATGGAACACTGGGTGGGGTGCATAAACAATGAATCTTGGAGCACTGAAAAAATAAAATAAGATTTAAAAAGAAAAAACAAAGGACAAGAATATCATTGTAGCCTCAGAATAGGAAAGTATTTCTTGGACAGAATAATAAACATTATGTATAAAGGAGGGAATAGTTGTATTAATATTAAGCCTTTTTCCTCATCAGAACAGGCACAAGGCAGGCACACAGAGAGGATGAAAAACATCAACAAAAGAAAAATGTCCAACACATATACACAATCACTACAAATCACTAAAGACAATGCAATAGTAAACATGGACAAATTAAGCTAATATATATTTCAAAAAAGGTCACCCAATGTCCAATAAATATCTGAAAGGATGTTCAACTTCCATAGTAATTCAGGAAATGAAAATAAAATGACGACTTGGTACCATCACACACCAACCAGAAGTCAAAAATAAAAATAAAATCAAACCTGTTGGGCGCCTGGGTGGCTCAGTGGGTTAAGCCGCTGCCTTCAGCTCTGGTTGTGATCCCAGGATCCTGAGATTGAGTCCTGCATCAGGCTCTCTGCTTCAGCAGGGAGCCTGCTTCCCCCCCACCCCCCTGCCTGCCTCTCTGCCTACTTGTGCTCTCTGTCGGTTAAATAAATAAATAAAATCTTTTAAAAAAATCAAACCTGTTGGCAAAGATGTGGAAAATCTGAAAATCTCCCACATGACTGGTGGGTATGAAACTTCCTACAAACATTTTTCAGACCTGTTTGGCACTGCACTCTTTTTTTTAAAATCTTTTTTAATTAATTAATTTTATTAACATATATTGTAATATTTGCCCCAGGGGTACAACTCTGTGAATCATCAGGCTTACACATTTCACAGCACTCACCCTAGCACATACCCTCCCCAATGTCCATAACCCAACCACCCTCTCCCTAAGCCCTTCCCCACAGCAACCCTCAGTTTGCTTTGTGAGATTAAGAGTCTCTTATGGTTTGTTTCCCTCCTGATCCCATCTTGTTTCATTTTTCCCCTCCCTACCCCGCAGAGCCCCACCCTACCTCTCAAATTCCTTATATCAGAGAGATCATATGATAATTGTCTTTCTCTGATCGACTTATTTCACTCAACATAATATCTTCTAGTTCCATCCTCCTTGTTCCAAATGGCAAGATTTCATTTCTTTTGATGGCTACAGAGTATATATACCACACCTTCTTTAAACATTCATCTGTTGATGGACATCTAGGTTCTTTCCATAGTTTGGCTATTGTGGACATTGCTGCTATAAACGTTCAGGTGCACATGCCCCTTCGGATCACTACATTTGTATCTTTAGGGTAAACACCCAGCAGTGCAATTGCTGGGTTGTAGGGTAGCTCTATTTTCAACTTTTTGAGGAACCTCCATGCTGTTTTCCAGAGTGGTTGCACCAGCTTGCATTCCCACCAACAGCATGGAAGGTTCTGCTTTCTCCACATCCTCACCAATATCTGTCATTTCCTGACTTGTTAATTTTAGCCATTCTGACTGTGAGATGGCATCTGATTGTGGTTTTGGTTTGTATTTCCCTGATGCCAAGTGATATGGAGCACTTTTCCATGTGTCTGTTGGCCATCTGGATGTCTTCTTTGCAGAAATGTCTGTTCATGTCTTCTGCCCATTTCTTGACTGGATTATTTGTTCTTTGGGTGTTGAGTTTGATAAGTTCTTTATAGATTTTTGATACAAGGCCTTTATCTGATATGTCATTTGTGAATATCTTCTCCAATTCTGTCAGTTGTCTTTTGGTTTTGTTGACTGTTTCCTTTACTGTGCAAAAGCTTTGGATCTTAATGAAGTCCCAATAGTTCATTTTTGCCCTTGCTTCCCTTGCCTTTGGTGATGTTTCTAGGAAGAAGTTGCTGCGGCTGAGGTCAAAGAGGTTGCTGCCTGTGTTCTCCTCAAGGATTTTGATGGATACCTGTCTCACATTGAGGTCTTTCATCCATTTTGAGTCTATTTTCGTGTGTGGTGTAAGGAAATGGTCCAGTTTCATTCTTCTGCAAGTGTCTGTCCAATTTTCCCAACATCATTTGTTGAAGAGACTTTTTTCCATTGCACATTCTTTCCTGCTTTGTCAAAGATTAGTTGACCATAGAGCTAAGGGTTTATTTCTGGGCTCTCTGTTCTGTTCCATTGATCTATGTGGCACCGTAGACCCTATATACCACTGCCAATGAATGATCAATATCTGCATGCAGCAATAAATTCACAAACAGCATAGGAAATGACAAAAGCTAAACAGGAAAGAGTTAATGCTCCATTACTTCCTTTTCAAACTCAACACCAAAAAAAAAAAAAAAAAAAAAAAAAAAAAAAAAAAACCAGATAAGTGAAAAAATGGGCAGAAGACATGAACAGACACTTCTCCAAAGAAGACATACAAATGACTAACAGTCACATGAAGCAATGTTCATCATCATTAGCCATCAGGGGAATTCAAATCAAAACCACATTGAGATGCCACCTTAGACCAGTTGGAATGGCCAAGATTAGCAAGACAGGAAACAACATGTGTTGGAGAGGATGTGGAGAAAGTGGAACCCTCTCACACTGTTGGTGGGAATGCAAGTTGGTGCAGCCACTTTGGAAAACAGTGTGGAGTTTCCTCAAAAAATTAGAAATAGAGCTTCCCTATGACCCTGCAATTGCATTACTGGGCATTTACCCCAAATATACAGATGCAATGAAAAGAAGGGCCAAATGCACCCCAACGTTCATAGCAGCAATGTCCAGGATAGCCAAAACGGGGAAAGAGCCAAAATGCCCTTCAACAGACAAATGGATAAAGAAGATGTGGTCCATATATACAATGGACTATTACTCAGTCATCAGAAAGGATGAATACCCAACTTTTGCATCAACATGGGTGGGACTGGAGGAGATTATGCTAAGTGAAATAAGTCAAGCAGATAAAGCCAATTATCATATGGTTTCACTTATTTGTGGAACATAAGGAATAGCATGGAGGACATTAGGAGAAGGAAAAAATGAAGGGGGAGAAATTGGAGTGGGAGATGAACCATGAGAGACTATGGACTCTTGAAACAAACTGTGGGTTTTAGAAGGGAGAGGGGTGGGGAATGGGTGAACCTGGTGATGGGTATTAAGGAGGGCATGGATTGCATGGAGCACTGGGTGTTACACACAATGAATCATGGAATATTACATCAAAAACCAGTGATGTGGGTGCTTGGGTGGCTCAGTGGGTTAAGCCTCTGCCTTCGACTCAGGTCATGATCTTGAGGTCCTGGGATTGAGTCCCGCATCTGGCTCTCTGCTTGACAGGGAGCCTGCTTCCTCCTCACTCTCTCTGCCTGCCTCTCTGCCTGCTTGTGATCTCTGTCAAATAAATAAATAAAATCTTAAAAAAAAAACTAGTGATGTACTGTATGGTGACTAACATAACACAATTAAAAAAATGCAAAACAGGCTAAAGTGACCTATGATGTTCCATACCAGGGCAGTCATGACCCAAAAAACTTTAAGGGGTTTGACAATATTCTGTTTAATGAACTAGGTACTGAGAACAGAAAGGTGATATCTTTCTGAACTTTTATTGAGCTATGCACTTATGACTCGTGCAGGTGCCTTTTAGATTTTTTTTTAAAAAATCGAGAAGATGGGTTGTGAGAGGAGAGGAAAAAGATGGCGGAGGAGTAGGGGACTCCATTTCAACCGGTACCCTAAATTGAGCTAGGTATCTACCAGACCTTTCTGAACACCCACAAAATCAGCCTGAGATATAAGAAGATATATCTGGATCTCCACAAACATAATTATCTCCAGTGGTTGGTCTTGAACTATAAAGGGGGGAGCCGTGACTCCGTGGGCAGATATCAGAAGATAAATGGAAGGGAGGGAGCTGCCATAAGTGCCTGAGCCGGGAAGGTGAAATAACACAGGAACTCACAAAAGCCTCCCACACTGGGGACCGTGCACAGATTCGCAGACCCCAGTAGCAGCAGAGAAAGGACTTTAGGGAAGCCCCTTAGACTGAAACCTGGAGCTTTCGAAGTGTGTGTGTGAACTGGGGGCAGCTTGTGGTTTTAGCACAAAGGGCAGAGACGTGCCCAGAATGGAAGTGAAGGCTGTGAGTACTGCAGTGTGGCACACACCCTAGGACACTGCGGGTTTTAGCAGCATGGACAAAAACAGAGACAGTGTGGCCTGAAAAGCTCAGTGAAGATCAGACTGATCTCTCTGTTTGGAGACAGAGCTTTGGATATGGTCATTTCTGCTCTGACTCTTGGAAGAGATAAAGAAAGGTGCCAGATCAATAAATGGTGCTGGGAAAACTGGACAGCTATATGTAGAAGAATGAAACTTGACCATTCTCTTACACCGTACACAAAGATAAACTCGAAATGGATAAAAGACCTCAACGTGAGACAGGAATCCATCAGAATCCTCCAGGAGAACATAGGCAGTAACCTCTTTGATATCAGCCACAGCAACTTCTTTCAAGATATGTCTCCAAAGGTGAAGGAAACAAAGGCAAAGATGAACTTTTGGGACTTCATCAAGATCAAAAGCTTCTGCACAGCAAAAGAAACAGTCAACAAAACAAAGAGGCAACCCACGGAATGGGAGAAGATATTTGCAAATGACAGTACAGACAAAAGGTTGATATCCAGGATCTATAAAGAACTCCTCAAACTCAACACACACAAAACAGATGATCATATTAAAAAATGGGCAGAAGATATGAACAGACACTTCTCCAATGAAGACATACAAATGGCTACCAGACACATGAAAAAATGTTCATCATCACTAGCCATCAGGGAGATTCAAATCAAAACCACATTGAGATACCACCTTACACCAGTTAGAATGGCCAAAATTAGCAAGACAGGAAACAACGTGTGTTGGAGAGGATGTGGAGAAAGGGGAACCCTCTTACACTGTTGGTGGGAATGCAAACTGGTGCAGCCACTTTGGAGAACAGTGTGGAGATTCCTCAGGAAATTAAAAATAGAGCTTCCCTATGACCCTGCAATTGCACTGCTGGGTATTTACCCCAAAGATACAGATGTAGTGAAAAGAAGGGCCATCTGTACCCCAATGTTTATAGCAGCAATGGCCACGGTCGCCAAACTGTGGAAAGAACCAAGATGCCCTTCAACGGATGAATGGATAAGGAAGATGTGGTCCATATACACTATGGAGTATTATGCCTCCATCAGAAAGGACGAATACCCAACTTTTGTAGCAACATGGACAGGACTGGAAGAGATTATGCTGAGTGAAATAAGTCAAACAGAGAGAGTCAAGTATCATATGGTTTCACTTATTTGTGGAGCATAACAAATAATATAGAGGACAAGGGTGGATGGAGAGGAGAAGGGAGTTGAGGGAAATTGGAAGGGGAGGTGAACCATGAGAGACTATGGACTCTGAAAAACAACCTGAGGGCTTTGAAGGGGCGGGGGGTGGGAGGGTGGGGGAACCAGTGGTGGGTATTGGGGAGGGCACAGATTTCATGGAGCACTGGGTGTGGTGCAAAAACAATGAATACTGTTACGCTGAAAATAAATAAAAAATTTAATTTAAAAAAAAAAAGCCCCCGAAAAACAGTTTTCACTGAGCCCACCCCCCCCCACAGGGGGCAGGGCAACTCTGCCCAATCGGGTTGCCAGAGTAACAGTGCGGCAGGCCCCTCTCCCAGAAGACAGGCTGGTCCACAGATAAGCGAAACCATATGATAACTGACTCTCTCTGCTTGACTTATTTCACTCAGCATAATCTCTTCCAGTCCTGCCCATGTTGATACAAAAGTTGGGTATTCATCCTTTCTGATGGAGGCATAAGACTCCATAATATATAAGTCAAGCAGAGAGAGTCAATTATCATATGGTTTCACTTATTTGTGGAGCATAAGGAATAACACGGAGGACATGGGGAGGGAGATGGAGAGGAGAAGGCAGCTGGGGGAAATTGGAGGGGGAGATGAACCATGAGAGACTGTGGACTCTGAGAAACAAACTGAGGGTTTTGGAGGGGAGGGGTGTGGGGGGTTGGGAGGGCCTGGTGGTGGGTATTATGGAGGGCATGAATTGCATGGAGCACTGGGTGTGGTGCATAAACAATGAATTCTGGAACACTGAAAAGAAATTTAAAAAATAAAATTAAACAAGGAAAAAAGAATACAGGCTGGAAGAACAAGAGGCTAATAGCCCTGAGATTCTTATAAAACGGGTGCATCTTGCTTGGGTTGTGGTCAATAATTTGGGCTCTTTACATTCCCTCAACCACCCCTCAACAGAATAACTAGGAGGAACCCCCAACACAAGAAAGAACCAGAAAAAGTGGCCTCTGCCACAGAATTACTGGATATGGGTATAACCAAGATGTCAGAAATTGACTTCAGAGTAACAATTATCAAAGGTGATATCTAGGCTTAAGAAAAATATTAATGACAATATAGAACCTCTGAGGGCAAAAATGAGATGTAATCAGGCCGAACTTAAAAATGCAATAAGTGAAATGCAGTCTAAGCTGGATATGCTGACTGCCAGAGTAAACAAGACACAAGAACGAATTAGTGAGATAGAGGATAAAATGATAGAAAAGATAGAAATCAAGGCCACATGGGAAATACAAATTAAAACCCAAAGAATCAAATTGAGAGAGATTAGTGACAGAATGAAACTTTCCAATATCGGAATTATTAGGATCCCTGAGGGGGTGGAGAGAGAGAGACATCTAGAAGATATATGAGCAAATAGTACCTGAGAACGTGCCTAATCTGGGGAAGGAAACAAGCATTCGTGTCCAAGAGGCAGAGAGGATCCATCACAAGATCAATGAGAACAAACAGGGGCCACGACATAAAATAGTATAATTTGTAAGTCTTAGATTCAAGAAAACAACCTTGAGAGTGGTAAGAGGGAAGAGATTTCCTATGTACAGAGGGAGGAACAGTAGAATAACATCAGACCTATCCAAAGAGACCTGGCAAGCCAAAACGGGTGGCAAGACACATTCAGGGTACTAAATGGGAAGAACATGCAGCTAAGGATACTGTCATTCAGAATGGATGGACAGACAAGCAGCTTCCAAAAATGGCAGAAATTGAAAGAATATATGACCACCAAGCTAGCACTGTAAGAAATATTAAGGGGGAGTTCTGTAAAAGGGGAAAGACCCAGGAGTGATATAGAACAGAAATTTACAGAGACAATCTATAGAAACAAAGATTTCACAGGCAACATGATGACCATAAAATCATATCTTTCAATAATCACTCTCAACGTGAACCGCCTAATGCTCTCATGAATTGGTGCAGGGTTGCAGATCAGATAAAATGACAGGATCCATCCCTATGCTGTCTACAAGAGACTCATTTTGAACCTAAAGATACATTCAGACTGAAAGTGAAGGGATGGAGAATAATTTTTAATGCCAACAGACCGCAAAAGAAAACTAGGGTAGCAATTCTTATATCAGACAAATTAGTATACTAAAGGCTGTAATCAGAGGTACAGAAGGATACTATATCATGCTTAAAGGGTCTATTCAACAAGAGGATCTAACAATTGTAAATATCTATGCCACCAATATGGGAGCAGCCAATTACATAAGCTTAACCAAAATAAACATATTGATAATAATACGCTAATAGTAGGAGATGCAACACTCCACTGTCAGCAATCCACAGATCATGTCAGCAGAAAACCAACAAAGAAACAAGAGCTTTGAATAATAAACTGGACCAGATAGACCTTATAGATATATACAGAACATTCCATCCTAAGGCAACAGAATACTCTTTTTCTTGTATGCACATGGAACTTTCTCCAGAATAGACCACATACTGGGTCACAAATCAGGTCTTAACTGATACCAAATGATTGAGATTATTCCCCGCATATTCTCAGATGACAATGCTTTGAAACTGAGACTCAATCACAAGAAAAAGTTTGGAAGAAATTCAAACACTTGAAAGCTAAAGACCATTCTGATTAAGAATGTTTGGGTCAAGTATCATATGGTTTCACTTATTTGTGGAGCATAACAAATAATATAGAGGACAAGGGGAGATGGAGAGGAGAAGGGAGTTGAGGGAAATTGGAAGGGGAGGTGAACCATGAGAGGCTATGGACTCTGAAAAACAACCTGAGGGTTTTGAAGGGGCGGGGGGTGGGAGGTTGGGGGAACCAGGTGGTGGGTATTAGGGAGGGCACAGATTTCATGGAGCACTGGGTGTGGTGAAAAAACAATGAATACTGTTATGCTGAAAAAAAAAAAGAATGTTTGGGTCAAGCAGGAAATAAAAAAGAACTTAAACAATTTATGGAAACCAAGGTGAATGAAAACACATTGGTCCCAAACCTATGGGATACTGCAAAGGTGGTCCAAAGGTGGAAATACATAGCCATCCAAGCCTCACTCAAAAAAAAAAAGAAAGAAAGAAAGAAAGAAAGATAGATTCACCAACTTTACACCTTAAAGAACTGGATTAAAAAACAACAACAAATGAAATCTAAGCCATGTATGAGAAGAGAAATAATTAAGATTAGAGCAGAGATCAATGAATTATAAAACAGAAATACAGTAGAGCAGATCAACGAAAGTAGAAGTTGGTTCTTTGAAAGAACCAATAAGCTCGATAAACCACTGGTCAGATTTATCCAAAAGAAGAGAGAAAGGAGGATGAATACCCAGCTTTTGGATCAACATGGACAGGACTGGAAGAGATTATGCTGGGTGAAATAAGTCAAGCAGAGAGAGTCAATCATCATATGGTTTCACTTATTTGTGGAGCATAACAAATAACATGGAGGACATGGGGAGATGGAGTGGAGAAGGGAGTTGAGGGAAATTGGAAGGGGAGATGAACCATGAGAGACTATGGACTGTGGAAATCAATCTGAGGATTTTGAAGGGGCGGGGGGGTGGGAGGTCAGGGGAGCCAGGTGGTGGGTATTATAGAGGGCATGTATTGCATGGAGCACTGGGTGTGGTGCATAAACAATGAATTCTGTTACACTGAAAAGAAATTAAAAAAAAATAAAATATTAACTACTACTATGTTAACCACTTTTAGTACTTAGTCGTTTGAGTTAAAAAAAAAAATACCATGAAGTCTTTTGTTGGTATCGCCTGTATTTATAGAGTTTTAAGCTTATGGAAGCTATGAGTGTAAAATATGTAATATTTCCAAATAAAAGTAAATCTACTCAAAGAAAAAGAAAAGAAAAAGGACGAAATCAATAAAATTATAAATGAAAGGGGAGAGATCACGACTAAGACCAAGGAAATACAATTATCAGAAATTATTATCAACAACTATTAGCCAATAAATTAACCAGCCTAGAAGAAATCGATGCCTTCCTGGAAACCTGCAAACTACGAAGCTGAAACAGGAAGAAATTTATAACATGAATAGACCAATAATCAGTAATGAGATTGAAGCAGTGATCAAAAAACGAGAGTCCAGGACTGATGGATTGCCTAGGGAATTCTACCAAACATTCAAAGAAGAAATAATACCTAGTCTCCTGAAGTTGTTTCAAAAAATAGAAACAGAAGGAAAACTTCCAGACTCTTTCTATGAGGCCAGCGTTACCTTGATCACAAAATCAGGCAAAGACCCCATCAAAAAGCAGAATTACAGGGGCGCCTGGGTGGATCAGTGGGTTAAAGCCTCTGCCTTCGGCTCAGGTCATGATCTCAGGGTCCTGGGATCGAGCCCCGCATCGGGCTCTCTGCTCATCAGGGATCCTGCTTCCCTTCCTCTCTCTCTCTGCCTGCCTCTCTGCCTACTTGTGATCTCTGTCAAATAAATAAAATCTTAAAAAAAAAGGAGAATTACAAACCAATAACCCTCATGAATATAGATGCCAAAATTCTCAACAAGAACCTAGATCATGGGATCCAACAGTATATTAAAAGGATTATCCATCATGACCAGGTGGGATTTATCCCTGGGATGCAAGGGTGGCAACATTCGCAAATCAATCAATGTGATAGAACAAATTAATTAGAGAATTAATAGAGAAGAGAAAAGAACCATATGGACCTTTCAATTGATGCAGAAAAATAAAACATCCTTTCCTGATTAAAACTCTTTGAGAGTGTAGTGATAGAGAGAACATTTGATAATTTCACAAAAACCACCTATGAAAAGCCCACAGTGAATATCATTCTCAATGGGGAAAAGCTGAGAGCCCCCCATCTTTTTAAAAGATTTTATTTATTTGGCAGAGATCACAAGTAGGCAGAGAGGCAGGCTGAGAGGGCGGGGGGGGGGGGGGGAAGCAGACTCCCTGCCAAGCAGAGAGCCTGATGTGGGGATTAATCCCAGGACTCTGAGATCATGACCTGAGCCGAAGGCAGAGGCTTAACCCACTGAGCCACTCAGGTGCCCACTCCTCTCCTAAGATCAGGAATACAACAAGGATGCCCACTCTCACTACTATTGTTCAACATAGTACTTGGAAGTCCTAGCAACAGCAATCAGACAACAAGAGAAATAAAAGGTATTCCAGTTGGCAAAGAAGTCAAACTCTCTCTCTCTTTGCAGATAACATGATACTCTATGTGGAAAACACAAAAGACTCCACCCCTAAATTACTAGAACTCATACAGCAATTCAGTAATGTGATAGGATACAAAATCAGCGCACAAAAATCAGTTGCTTTCATTTCATTTTATATTAACACTGTAACTGTTGAAACAGAAATTAGGGAATCAATTACATTTACAGTAGAACCAAAAAACTTAACGTCCCTTGGAAGAAACCTAACCAAAGAGGTAACGGATCTATACTCAAGAAACTACAGTACACTTATGAAGGAAATTGAAGCAGACACAAAAAGATGGAAAAACGTTCCATGCTCATAGATTGGATGAATAAACATTGTTAGAATGTCTATGCTGCCCAGAGCAATCTATACTTTCAACGCAATCCTGATCAAAATACCATCTGCATTTTTCAAAGCACTGGAACAAACAGTCCTAAAATTTGTATGGAACCAGAAAAGACCCGGAATCACCAAGGAAATGTTGAAAAAGAAAAACAAAGCTGGGGCATTATGTTGCCAGATTTCAAGCTATATTAAAACCTCTTCGATATCAGCCACAGCAACTTCTTTCAAGATATGTCTCCAAAGGCGAAGGAAACAAAGGCAAAGATGAACTTTTGGGACTTCATCAAGATCAAAAGCTTCTGCACAGCAAAAGAAACAGTCAACAAAACAAAGAGGCAACCCACGGAATGGGAGAAGATATTTGTAAATGACAGTACAGACAAAAGGCTGATATCCAGGATCTATAAAGAACTTCTCAAACTCAACGCACACAAACAGACAATCATATAAAAAAATGGGCAGAAGAGATGAACAGACACTTCTCCAATGAAGACATACAAATGGCTATCAGACACATGAAAAAATGTTCATCATCACTAGCCATCAGGGAGATTCAAATTAAAACCACATTGAGATTCCACCTTACACCAGTTAGAATGGCCAAGATTAGCAAGACAGGAAACAACGTGTGTTGGAGAGGATGTGGAGAAAGGGGAACCCTCTCACACTGTTGGTGGGAATGCAAGTTGGTGTAGCCATGTTGGAGAACAGTGTGGAGATTCCTCAAGAAGTTAAAAATAGAGCTTCCCTATGACCCTGCAGTTGCACTACTGGGTATTTACCCCAAAGATACAGATGTAGTGGGAAGAAGGGCCATCTTTACCCCAATGTTCATAGCAGCAATGGCCACGGTCGCCAAACTGTGGAAAGAACCAAGATGCCCTTCAACGGACGAATGGATAAGGAAGATGTGGTCCATATACACTATGGAGTATTATGCCTCCATCAGAAAGGATGAATACCCAACTTTTGTAGCAACATGGACGGGACTGAAGAGATGATGCTGAGTGAAATAAGTCAAACAGAGAGAGTCAAGTATCATATGGTTTCACTTATTTGTGGAGCATAACAAATAACATGGAGGACATGGGGAGATGGAGAGGAGAAGGGAGTTGAGGGAAATTGGAAGGGGAAGTGAACCATGAGAGACTATGGACTCTGAAAAACAACCTGAGGGTTTTGAAGGGGTGGGGGGTGGGAGGTTGGGGGAACCAGGTGGTGGGTATTAGGGAGGGCACGGATTGCATGGAGCACTGGGTGTGGTGCAAAAACAATGAATACTGTTACGCTGAAAAGAAATAAAAAATTAAAAATAAACAAATAAAAAAATAAATAAGCTGTAAACATGAAGACAGTATGGTACTAGTACAGAAACAGACACATAGACCAATGGAACAAAATGGGGAGCCCAGATATGGACACTCAACTCTATAGTCAAATAATCTTCGACAAAGCAGGGGAAAATATCCAATGGAAAAAACAGAGTCTCTTCAATAAAGGTTGCTAGGAAAATTGAACAGCTATATACAGAAGAATGAAACTTGACCATTAGCTTAGACCATACACAACGATAAACTCAAAATGGATGAAAGACCTCAATATGAGACAGGAATGCATCAAAATCCTAAGGGAGATCACAGACAGTAACCTCGTCGACATTGGCCACAGCAAATTCTTTCAAGACATGTCTCCAAAGACAAGGAAAACAAAAGTGAACATGAACTTTTGGAAAGTCATCAAGATAAAAAGCTTCTGCACAGCAAAGGAAACAGTCAACAAAACAAAGGGGCAATCCATGGAATGGAAGAAGATATTTGCAAATGACACTACAGATAGAGGGCTGGTATCCAAGATCTACAAAGAACTTCTCAAACTAAACACCCAAAAAACAAATAATCACGTCAAAAAATAGACACAAGACATGAACAGACACATCTCTAAAGAAGACATACAAATGACTAACAGACACATGAAAGAATGTTCAACATCATTAGCCATTAGGGAAATCCAAATCAGAGCCACAATGAGACACCACCTTACACCAGCTGGAATGGCAAAAATTGACAAGACAAGAGACAACAAATGTTGGAGAGGTTGTGGAGAGAGGGGAACCATCTTACACAATTGGTAGAAATACACGTTGGTGCAGCCACTTTGGAAAACAGTGTGGAGATTCTGCAAAATGTTCAAAATAGAGCTACCCTATGACCCAGCAATTGCACTACTGGGTATTCATCCCAAAGATACAGATGTAGTGAAAAGAAGGACCATATGCACCCCAATGTTCATAGCAGCAATGTCCACAATAGCCAAACTGAGGAAAGAGCCGAGATGCCCTTCAACAGATGAGTGGATAAAGAAGATACACAATGGATTATTACTCAGTCATCAGAAAGGATGAATATCCAGCTTTTGCATCAACATGGATGGAGCCAGGGGACATTATGTTAAGTGAAAAAAGTCAAACAGAGAAAGCTAATTTTATCATATGGTTTCACTTACTTGTGGAACATAAGGAATAGCATGGAGGACATTAGGAGAAGGAAAGGAAAGTGAATGGGGGAGATCAGAGGGGGAGATGAACCATGAGAGACTATAGACTGGGATTCAAACTGAGGAGAATGGATGCAGGAGCAGGGGAGAATGGATGAGCCCAGTGATGGGTATTAAGGAGGGCATGGATTGCATGGAGCACTGGGTATTATATGGAAACAATGAAACATGGAACACTACATCAAAAACGAATGATGTTCCTCGAGTACAGATCTTTAACCTCTTTGGTTAGGTTTATTCCGAGGTATCTTATGGTTTTTGGTGCTATAGTAAATGGAATCGATTCTCTAATTTGCCTTTCTGAATTTTCATTGTTAGTGTATAAGAAAGCCACTGATTTCTGGACATTGACTTTGTATCCTGCTACATTACTGAATTGCTGTATGAGTTCTAGTAGTTTGGAGGTGGAGTCTTTTGGGTTTTCCATATAAAGAATCATGTCATCTGCGAAGAGAGAGAGTTTGACTTCTTCCGAGGAACTACAGAACACTCCTAAAAGAAATTGAAGAAGACACAAAAAGATGGAAGACCATTCCATGCTCTTGGATGGGAAGAATAAACATCGTTAAAATGTCTATACTGCCCAGAGCAATCTATACTTTTAATGCCATTCCAATCAAAATTCCACCAGTATTTTTCAAAGAGCTGGAGCAAATAATACTAAAATTTGTATGGAATCAGAAGAGACCCCGAATTGCTAAGGAAATGTTGAAAAACAAAAATAAAACTGGTGGCATCACGTTACCTGATTTCAAGCTTTACTACAAAGCTGTGATCACCAAGACAGCATGGTACTGGCATAAAAACAGACACATGGACCAGTGGAACAGAGTAGAGAGCCCAGATATGGACCCTCAACTCTATGGTCAAATAATCTTTGACAAAACAGGAAAAAATATCCAGTGGAAAAAAGACAGTCTCTTCAATAAATGGTGCTGGGAAAACTGGACAGCTATATGTAGAAGAATGAAACTTGACCATTCTCTTACACCGTACACAAAGATAAACTCGAAATGGATAAAAGACCTCAACGTGAGACAGGAATCCATCAGAATCCTCGAGGAGAACATAGGGAGTAACCTCTTTGATATCAGCCATAGCAACTTCTTTCAAGATATGTCTCCAAAGGTGAAGGAAATAAAGGCAAAGATGAACTTCTGGGACTTCATCAAGATAAAAAGCTTCTGCACAGCAAAAGAAACAGTCATCAAAACAAAGAGGCAACCCACGGAATGGGAGAAGATATTTGCAAATGACAGTACAGATAAAAGGTTGATATCCAGGATCTATAAAGAACTCCTCAAACTCAACACACACAAAACAGATAATCATATTAAAAAATGGGCAGAAGATATGAACAGACACTTCTCCAATGAAGACATACAAATGGCTACCAGACACATGAAAAAATGTTCATCATCACTAGCCATCAGGGAGATTCAAATCAAAACCACATTGAGATACCACCTTACACCAGTTAGAATGGCCAAAATTAGCAAGACAGGAAACAACGTGTGTTGGAGAGGATGTGGAGAAAGGGGAACCCTCTTACACTGTTGGTGGGAATGCAAACTGGTGCAGCCACTTTGGAGAACAGTGTGGAGATTCCTCAGGAAATTAAAAATAGAGCTTCCCTATGACCCTGCAATTGCACTGCTGGGTATTTACCCCAAAGATACAGATGTAGTGAAAAGAAGGGCCATCTGTACCCCAATGTTTATAGCAGCAATGGCCACGGTCGCCAAACTGTGGAAAGAACCAAGATGCCCTTCAACGGATGAATGGATAAGGAAGATGTGGTCCATATACACTATGGAGTATTATGCCTCCATCAGAAAGGACGAATACCCAACTTTTGTAGCAACATGGACAGGACTGGAAGAGATTATGCTGAGTGAAATAAGTCAAACAGAGAAAGTCAAGTATCATATGGTTTCACTTATTGGTGGAGCATATCAAATAATATAGAGGACAAGGGTAGATGGAGAGGAGAAGGGAGCTGAGGGAAATTGGAAGGGGAGGTGAACCATGAGAGACTATGGACTCTGAAAAACAACCTGAGGGTTTTGAAGGGGCGGGGTGGGAGGGTGGGGGAACCAGGTGGTGGGTATTAGGGAGGGCACAGATTGCATGGAGCACTGGGTGTGGTGAAAAAACAATGAATACTGTTACGCTGAAAATAAATAAAAAATTTAAAAAAAAAAAAAAAAAACGAATGATGTATTGTATGGTGACTAAGATAATGTAATAAAACAAATGTTTTAAAATTTTGAGGTGAAGCATGCTAGAGCATAGACAGTCCTTACTTTGCACAGTAGTGTTGGGTCCTAAAAATGACAATGCAAGATGAAACCATAAAGCCTTATTACCAACAGGTAAATTACAATGGTTCTGAGACCCTTAAACTTTTTTTTCAAACAATAAAAATTCTCTTTCCAACAGAAAAAAAAGAAGATGGTATGTGAGAAATAGATTATTGTTGTCCTTATACTATAAAGGTGAGAATTCATATGAGTCTCTAATGAAATGATACTGTTGTTAACTTTTAAAAGTATGCATAAAATTTTACACAAAACTAAGAAATGAGGACACAACTTCCCCAAAGGGGCCAATTAGGTAGAACTACAGCATAAACACTATATTTAAAATTCATAACGATGTTAACACAGATAAAGAAAAAACAACACCCATTAACAATCAAATGTACACATTATATTAACCTTAGACTAATTACTATTTTTATAACTTTGACAGAAAACACACATTTAATATAAAATGATGCTTGTTTCGTGAAGAGAATATAAAAATAACACCATGAGCTTCTAAAAAGTTCTGGAGCTCAGGCTCTGAGGAATGAGTGAGAAGCTTTGGCATCACACCGGAAGCTGACCATCCTGAGACTCTCTGTGCTCGTGGGATAGGGGTGGCACAGCACATACGGGAGTATGTGGTTTGGGTCCTGTTAGAAGTATAAGGAGACTACGCAGTCCACAAAAGATGCCCTGGCCAAAATGATCAAAGAGAACCAGAGGGCAGCAGGAAACTGCTTCTGAGAAGGGCCAGGATGGGACAGCTTTGCCTCTCCCAACAATGGAGTGTAGAACAGTCCTTAGGCTCTCGGTCTTGTTTTAGAAGAGGACAGCCAGTGGCCTTGTGGAGGAAAAGCTGTGACCTTTCCCAGGACAACCTGACCCACCAAGTCTCACTGTTGTGGCCAAAGACCAGAAGTATCTGTGGTCTCAGCCCATGACGGCTGCTGGCTGAAATCTTTGTACTTGAAATCCTCTCCATACTGGAGAAAACAGCCAGGGTGAGCACCTAAAGTGGCAGCAGCTCCGAACCACTGTTCACGATGACATCCTGGCAGAGCATGGAGGTCTGCAGCAGCAGGCAGTAGGAGGACAGCATGGTAGACGGGAAGGTCAAGTCCATCCTCATACCAAGTGGTATCTTTCAATGGCAGAGGATTCCTTTTGTACCAAAAAAGACTCACACTCCTTCAATTCCAAGGCTCGGGAGAGGTGTCACCACATCCACTGCTAGATCAGCTGTAGGAGACGGTAGCAGGAGAGCTTTGTACAGAAACACGAAGAGTTCCAGCAGGAGTAACTAGCATAATAACACCGCTCAGAAAGAACAGGTTTTCCAGGGGGTGGAGGACAGCCCTTTTCCTCTGGACTGTCACCTGGCAATGCCATCTTCACTCTAATAAGCCCTTTAAAAGCAAACATGTTTTGCTCTGTCCACAGGACGTTATCTCAGGAGATAACGGCAAAACAAGGGAGTGAAAGTAGGAAAATGAAAAGTGCATTTCATGGATCTTTAACAATCAAACAATCAGCATGGCAGTACACACATCAGATCACATAGGCCTTGATTTGATCATTATGATAACTGATACTATTGAAAATTTTCCCTGAAGGACAAAGCTCCAATATATTGATTGGTGGATAACAAACATGATTAACTCTACATCTATGTTGTATATTGGCACAGAGATCATACACAATAAATCTCTACATGCACAACCATAGGTATGAGTGTGTCAATATCTATTTTTTCTTCATCTTGTGTTGTGCTCTAATTTGAAGAAAATACTTAAGTGTTTCATGTGAACTACAAATATGGGTTCCACTTCATGATGCAAACTTCTATATATAATCTATAAGTATGTCTATCTATATAGATGTCTATAAACTGTAGAAAATACAGATATGGATATCTATATAGCGATAGATACAGATAAGACCCAAGATACATGTAAATAGATATAGACAGACATAGATATATAATCTACAATATTCTACATGTAGATACAGATAGATATCTATATCTCAATATAGATACATGTATAAATGAGATATAAATCTCTCTGAGGCATGCCTGGGTGACTCAGTCCATTGAGGGTCTGAAACTTGGTATCAGCTCAAGTTGTGATCTGGCGGTTGTGGGAAGGAGCCCTGCAGTCAGGCCCCATGCTCAGTGCAAAGCTGGCTTCAGATTCTGTCTTCCTCCCCCTCTCCCTCCCCTTTGTCCCTCCGAGACTGAACACTCATGCTCGCAAGCTCTCACACACTCTCTAAAATAAATAAATGAAATCTTTTTAAAAATACATCTCCTTTAAAAAAAAATACTACATCTCCTAAGGGGCACCTGGGTAGCTCAGTGGATTAAGCCTCTGCCTTCGCCTCAGGTGAATATCTCAGGGTCCAGGGATTGAGCCAGGCATCTCTCTCTCTGCTCAGCAGGGAGCCTGCTTCCCCCTCTCCTTTGGCCTCCCGCTCCCCTGCTTGTGTTCTCTCTCCCTCTCTCTCTCTCTCTGTCAGTAAATAAATAAAATCTTAAAAAAAAAATACACCTCTCCTAAAATTGACGAAAATTGAAAATCAAGGAGCCACAACCTCCACATGAACAGAAAGGATTTATGTCTCTGCCTTTCAAAGGGCTCTCCCTTCACAGCTCCAAATTCACTGGAAGGCCCCACCATAAACTAATCTCATCACCTCAGGGACGTGAGTGTTTACCACCAAACCCCTCTCTTGCCAACAGGCCCAAATCTCCTTCACAAAGGAGAGAAAGATATGCCTTCCACAGATGCCAATTCTATGGAATTCATGCCATTTAAAATCATTACAATCGCCTGATGTTGTTTAAGAATTGGGTAAAATGTAATTCTACGCTCTCCACTACCCATTTCAGTTCAATCTGTCCTTTCTACCTGAAAATGTTGACAATGCTCATCTCCCAAGCTCCCAAGACATCATACATCATATGACTAACTATTGCCCCTCTAGAAGGAAAACTACAAAATGATCACTGGCTCCCTAAAACTGTATTCACTGCCTGAATTTCCCCTCCAGTACAATTCTCTTCTTTTCACTGATGACCTGTCACACACTGATCCATTTTCATGTTCCTTTTCCTACACTTCCATTTCCTACTTCAATTCTGGGAAATTTAGGTGACAAATTTACCTGACACACTCAAAGACCTCTCTAATATCCAGATTGCTTCAGGACTTGGAGTTTACAATTGCATAGTTTCTGTGCTCCTGCACTGACCATCAGCAAAAGTTCAAACACATGAGTATTTATAAGATAATTATATAGTATCACATTACAATTGCATTTACGACTTATTGTTAACTTTAAAGGAGAAGATCAAGATGTTCTGTTAGCTTCTCATCATTGTATTGGGGACCCTGAGGGGATGAGTGAATTACCAACATTAGGAATATTAAGGAAATTCCTACAATTTACATATTTCTCATAACATGAGGGGATTTTACATTCCTTATCCACGCAAAGCAGACCATGGATATCCTGGGGTCGCGGCTCATGAGCAGAAAGGGGCTGAGGATTGGGAAACACAGAGTGATTATCAAACTGCTGTTCAGAAGGTACCAGCTGAGATAATCAAACATACCCAAAATAATATGAAAGATAGAGGAGAGGGTGTTAAAGTAGACAAAGGTGCTCACCAGCAGAAGGATGGTTTTGGTGGCTGTAGACTCAGGGGATGATGAAGAGACATTGGTCCTAAGGATGTGTTGGACCCTCTGCTTGTGCCTGTACAGGTAGAAGACCATGGAGCTGCTGGCCCAGAACATGAGCCCCAAAAATACCACATCAGGGAATGACAACAATGCTACATACAATGGGTCTCTGTTTTTCTCATGACGTATACTTGAACAGCGCCCAAAACGTTTTCTATTTGTGATGTTTATGTTGTTCAAAGTGATAGTCATAAATAAAGGATACATGATATTTACTAGTATCTGTATGACCCAGCACAAGACAATTGAAGGGACAATGCACTTGGGAGCTTTCCCTTTAAGTGCTGCCCACCTGGAGTTCCTGGGGCTGATGGTGATGGCCTGGAAGACACTCAGGAGGCAGGTGGTGCCAATGGACACCCCCCTACCCACCCCACGAACATAGGGGAAAAATTTGCATCCAAAATCACTGAGGATGTGATACGACGCAAAGGATGAGATTGTATTGTGTATTCCAACAGACAACAGGACCAAAATGTTGGCAACAATCAGATTTTTAACAATCAAATCTGTGGACCTTGGCCTACACCCAGTGAAATGAAGGAGGAGATAATGGTAAAGAAGACAGAAGTTCCCCAGCATCCCAACCACAGTCTGTATTAAGACGATCACTCCTACTGCCAGATCCCTGGTGGCCATCCTGACAGTACTCAGTGACTGATAACTGTCTTCTCGGATAGAGGATCCTGCATGGGAATAGGAGGAATGGGCCACACAAATCATGTCATATAATTTAATATTCTACACTTAGCTACACATCCTACTTTGAAATACTACTAAAAGTTCTTCTGTCATTTAGAGCCTTCCAAGGGTTACATACACAACCATTACCAAATACTTGCATGTGTGAATCGCTGGTTTAATGGCCACCCATGGAGGTCACTTCTTATTTCTCACAGATTCAGGAGGCATTCCTCACTGCATTCTTCATAAAGATGTGGACAACACACTTACACAGAGGTGAACTGCTTTGTCTCAATTCACTCACCAGTCCAGGGTGGGGACTTGAAACTGGCTGCGCTGGTCACAAAGTTAGTGCACTGAATCCATAATATACAAAAATACTTGTCAGCAGCGGTCTTTAGATAAACCATATCTCAATGTAGTTTTATGTTAGCACCTTGCCATCCGAATTGAGATTGCTGCCTTATTTAAATTTTTGTTTGCATACACCACCCAGTGCAATATGCAACTAATGAATCATGGAACACTACATCAGAAAATAACAAAGTACTCTATGTTGACTAACATAACAATAATAATATAAAAATAAGTAAATTTTTGTTAATGATGAGTTTTCACTTATTTATGGAGATTGATCTATAACCAAATATGGACTTAAATAAGGCTTTAGAGTTAGTAATAAACTGTAGATGCACTGACTACAGTACTACAAAGATGCAGAACCCTGCCCCATGGCAAGCTGGACTACATAAATGCAAGAATGACTCAAAATAAGCACAGAACCAGAAAGAATCATTTGCTTTCATTCCAGGAACAAATGTACAAGGCATAGACTCTGCACAAGAAGCACCACTGCCAAATTACATTGTGTAAAGTAGAAACAAAATAATGACTACATTATGATCATATATGTATATATTTATGAATACCTGATGGAATAATATTAGTAGCTGTAAAGCAAGATCTGTGCAAGATACTGAAATACCAGACATGCAAAATGCAATGTACAGTAAAAACCTTGTATCTTGTGTAAGTGACATAGTTTTTGGATTTGTATTCTAATATTTAATAGCAGCATATACAAAACAAGATACATTAGAGCCTAAAAATCTTGTCTGAAATGCGTTAAGTTCTATTTTTC
Source organism: Martes martes (assembly GCF_963455335.1). Classification (NCBI taxonomy): domain Eukaryota; kingdom Metazoa; phylum Chordata; class Mammalia; order Carnivora; family Mustelidae; genus Martes; species Martes martes. Next base: position 53,666,217 of record NC_137905.1, on the reverse strand, counting down.
TTAAATTTTGCTTCCTACTTTAATGGGAAAAGTCCCTCCATAACCAATTGATGCAAAAGTATTTAATCCATTAAGCACTTCATAGACCCAGAGCTATAGAAAACGTGTCCACTCCAGCAACTGTGACCTGACACACTGTGTCTGCTCATGATCACATGATTTCTACACATTCATCCAACATTTATTACAAGCATGGAGGTACTATGCCTGCACATGGCGAGATCTGCAAATTATGCTATGGCTCCTGTAACAAAGACTCAACAGCAGACTCACTCCAGAACGACAGTCCTTAAGCAAATTAAAAATCAGAGATCTTTAGAGAAAATGTTGAACTACTATATTCCTCACCTGAACATAATACAACTCTGTATGGTAAGTAAGTGGAATTAAAATTAACACTTTAAAAAGTCAGTTTTGACGAACCCTCTGATGAAAACACAACAGTCACTGTCAGGGAGGATTCTACTCTATTGCCTCAGGAGCCATCAGGGGTGGGTGCTGGTCTAGCATCTACATCTCTCTTTACTGACTCAGCTCCTGCCTTGGGATGAATTCCACCTCCATGCCCGGCTTTGGCACTGGACCACATTCATACACAGAAATCCCCCTTTGTCCACTATGCTCCCTTACCTGGACTCCTGAGACAATTCCTTGCCTTCCAGACTGTACCTCTCAGATAGAAAGATGCAGAGAACCCACCAACTTCTTCCTGCTGCCCAACTGGAGGGCTCAGGGTGATGGTCAGAGCGGGCAGTACAGGTGCAAGAGGGGCAGCTGGGCCCTGAGATGGGTTTTTATGTCTCTGGGAGCTCCCCTCCCTTCACAACTGCAATTATCATTTCATCTGAAGCAGCAGCATTGGCACTGACAGGATTGGGAGCTGAGAATATTTTTAAAAACCTTTCTCCCAGGTGCCAATTGTGAAGAACAACTACAAGGTTCTAGCTAGCACCTCTCAAGACACTGCTGGCATGTGGGAAAAGGACACAAAGCCTGGGGGAAATAAGAAGCATGGGTAGAAAACAGGCACTAGGACAGAGAACGCTGGAGAGGAGAGTGGGTATGAGGAAGCCAAAGAGCCCAGGGGAAAGGAGCAGGGTGACCGCGTTGAGAGACAGAAGTAAAGGTTTCCAAGTTATGAACACATGGCCTCTCAGGAGGCAGGAAGGAAACAGCATCTCAGCTGGAACTCATTACTGGTCTGAGAAAGACCTTTTCCCTTTGCTCCCCAATTTCCAGGCTTCTTTCTCATTATCCGGAAAAAAACACATTTGTAATGATGCCCTTTTCTATGGCATCAACATACTCCATCTATAATGGGTTGCAATGAGTCTCATCAAAATGAATATGCTGAAGTCTTAACTCCAGTACCTCAGAATATGCCCTTCGTAGGCATTAGGGTCACTGCAGAGGGAATCTGTTAACATGAGGTCAGGTGGAGTAGGTTGGCCACTAGTGCATCATGACTGGTGTCCTTACCCAAAGGGGAAATCTGGAGGAAGACAAATTTGATTGGCCACAAGCAAAGGACACAGAGCTGGGAAAGAGGCCTGGAGAGATACACCCACAATGAGGGACATTCTGCAAAACAAAGACAGCACTCCTCAATACTGTCACTATCACTGAGGACAAAGACAAAGCAAGAGTGGTAACTGATCTTGATTAAAGACTAAAGAATGAAGCCAATAAAATAAATCCCTGACATGACTGGATCCAAGATTTCTGAGAACAGACAAAAATGACATCATTGTGTCACTGCAGGAAATCTGTATATGGACAGTCAGGGAAATGAAGGCATGACACTACTATTGCTCATACATGTATGATAGTTTTCTTGTGTTAGGAGAAAGACCTTGGGGCACCTGGCTGGTTCTGGTGGAGGAAAGTTTGATGCTTGATCTCAGGGTTGTGACTTCCAGCCCCACATTACTTCACAGTTTATTTTTTTCCCCATTTATTTATCTGTGTACAGTGAGCCAACAAATAGCACATCATTAGTTTTTGATGTAGTATTCAACAATTCATCAGTTGTGTGTAACACCGAAGTGCTCATCTCAACACATGCCCTCCTTAATATCCAACACCTGGTTACCTCATCCCCCACCTCTCTCCCTTCGGTAACCCTTAGTTTCTTTCCCAGAGGCCAGTCTTTCATGGTTTGTCACCCTGTACGAGTTTACTTTTAAACAAAACTTACAAAAAACAAAAAACAAAAAAAAAGAAAAGAGAAAAGAAAGGAGAATGCCTTTGACATAAGAAAATAAATATCCAGAGATTAAGGTGAATGTGTCCAGATGTTGGAAAAGTTTTGTCACATGTAACAGCAAAAGCATATAAACAGATAAAAAGGAATTCGTGCTTGCTGAATCTGGATAGGAAGGATGCTTGGCTGTAGGTTTATATTTTTTCCTTCATATTATCTGTTAATTTTTTTTCAACATGCAAAGTGACCACTGAATGACAGGTGGAGGAGACTTGTGGGTATGCAGATCCTGGGATATGACATGGCACAGACCTTTACAAGGACAAGTTCAGAAGTGTACAGCCATGGCAAGAAAAAGCATTAATGGTGGTAAACTGATCCCATAGCCAGAACCACCGAGACGGTTGACACGGGCAATAAGCACCTTGACCAATTCTCCACACTCCTCTGATGCGTGAGACATCCAATGTTCAACTCTATCTTAAAAATTTTGGAAATACCAGTATTTTTTCCTAATACTACAGGAACGTTGTACGTTATTGCCCCCCAATACAGAGAAACTTAAAGCTCTTATGGTCTTACCCAGAAAATCAATATTAAGATTACTGTCTTCATTCAGCTCTTTAAATGTATAAACAAGGAGTGTTTAGATAAACATCACTCAGTCATCAGTTGTGTTTCAGGAAATAAAGCCCGTGTATTTCTATTGGCATAATGATCTCTCATAGGCCACTGATTGAGGAAAGCCACTTGAAAGGAAAGGAAGTTCACCATAACAATATTTTTGTAAACATTGTACCAAACAGTATATATGAGAGGTGTGTATATGTATTTCATTTTATGCCATTTCAGATATAATATCAGATACAGTCTAATCATGTATAAAAGGGAGAATACACAGAAATTGGAAGAAAATCATTACATGTGGAGATCAAATGGCATCATGTGTGGCATAAGATATGGGAATTTCACTTCTTTTGTTGTTTATAATTAACTGTGTTTCTACTTATATGGCCAAGCCTCAAACATATTGCAGAATGGTTCCAGACCACCTTGGTAAAGCACATCTTACAACAAAGCAAGTCAAATGAATTTTTTTGGTTTCCCAGTGCACAGGACATTTATAGTCACACCGTACTAGAGTCTGTTAAGTATGTTCCAGCATTATGTCTATGAAAACAATGTACATAACAACTAAACATACCTTGCACATAAATGCTAACCATCATGTGAGCTTTTAGTTGGTCACAACCTTTTACTAGTGGAGGGTCTTGGCTCTGTAAGGATGGCTGTTGACTGGTCAGAGTGGTCCTTGCTGAAGAATGGGGTGGATGTGGCAGTTTCCAAAATAAGATAGCAGGTATCCCTGAATCTCGCACCTCCTTGACGACCAGCAATAGCACACCGGATCCCCCTCTTCTTTCCAGTCTCTTCCTCTTCTGGTGCATCTAATTGACTTCTTCTGCTTTCAGGGTCTTAGGATTACACCTGTCCCACTCAGACAAAAGAGGATAACCTCCCTATTTTATTCTCTATGTAAACTTAATTGCATGGCAGAGTCCCTTTTGCCATGTAAGGCAAATACAACCAAGAGGTAACAACAGGAAACTGCTACCCCAGTAGGACAAAAATTAAAATATTCTTAATTATGATCATATTCACAACCCTGTTACCCGTGGTTACCACTGGGATGGTTTCACACAAGGAACAGACATTACCTACAACTTTTGAATTCTGTATTATGTTTCGTTCTTATATAAAGCGTGTATTATATTTCAGGAATTTTTCACAAGAGAACAACAACTTCATCAAATCACTTTTGGACAGTAAAAGTTCTTGAAGATCAAAGTATTGGGAAGGGTCAGGCCTGCAGCCCATTGCCAATACTGGGTGCCTGGTACCAATGACCAGGCTCTCCTGCCAGTCCCAACCCAGCACACCCTCCACCTGATATTCACACAGGAGTGAGATACGGATGGGGTGCTGATCACTCAACCTTCTACCAGGGTACCTATTGTATGTTAAAAAAAATTTCTGGGAGCAATTTACACTAATAAGAGTTTGCTTCATGGACTCCAAGCAAAAACGATCCATGAGTACTGTGGGAATGCAACGTAAATGACAACATCAAAGAGTGGAAATGAAATCATCTAACCCCAAGAAGCCCCATACCTCCCTCCTCTGAGTCTCCACACTGGCCCCCTCTGCACCTCTATTGCCATTGAGACCATCATCCTATGAATCCTTAGGTCTTTTCCAGCACTAAGACCCTGCCCCATCCCCTTCCAACTCCTTATTTGCATTTGACCCTCCCACTTCCACCATTCCCTTCTACTGCCATACCCTACCTACTTCCCTCACCCAACTGGGATTGCTTCCATCTGTCAACTCTGGCCCCATGCATTACGGAGACCGCAGCCAAACACTCATGGCAAACACTACCTCTCCCTTCCCTTCGACCGATATCTGCCCTGTTCCACAGACCTCCGTCCAATTCCATACATTCCTCTCTCTTCCATCAAAATCCCAGCCTTCACCTCCTTGTATCCCCCATTCACCTTCCTACATCTGCTCTTTTCCTCTGGGCTGCTTAGTCTACTCAAACGCACTAAACTCTCCCACTGATTTCATCACCCCAAATCATCTTTCTCCACCAGCCCATGATCCCCTTGTAAGGCTCTTACTCCTTTGGCCACTTCTGGCTCCTTCCTGGGTGTTAACATTACTGGTGGCCAGCACTGATTCCTTTGGGCTGGCTGCCTAGGCCAGTGTCCCCTTCCTCCCTCCTCCCTCCATGTGCATCCTCCCAAAGCTGTACACTTGTCAGAAGAGAACAACATTCCTTGATAAGGGAGGACTTTTCTTTGGTCTAGAGGATGCAAGTAGCTGTGTTCCCCTCCTGGGACTTCAAGACAAGCTCTCATGGCCCATTTGTAGGAGAATTCAAGGGCGTCAAGGTTCTTGGACACCAGAAATATCCAACTGAGGTGCTGCTTGTGCAATCTGCATTTCCTATGAAATGAAATGAAATGAAATGAAAAATAACATAATATAAAATAAAACGAAATAAAATAAAATCAAGAAAAGAATCTTTCATCTTATAAAAGATATGCACCTCATCCCACTGTGCTCCTTAACCTACTGTGGACATGGACTCTCCAATGCTTCTTAACAGCCCTGCCCCTCACTCACATGGCCACACTCTCTCCTCTCCATTTTACCTTTTGTTCCCAGGACCTCTTTATCCCTTATCTCCAGAGAGTCCGGCATGAGGTACACCCTCAATTTCCATGCCCATGCTGTACCATTGCGCCAGGAAGCCCCATGGTGTGCTTAAAACACTCCACACACTCTAACCCAGGTGCATTTACCCACTGACTCTCACACCTACACTGCTTGCTCTCTGCACCGCCATCTCCCGTGCCCCCTTTCCCTGTGCTCTCACCCAACTCAGGCCCTGCACACCCAAAGTTTCTCACCAGATCCACTCTTCAAGTGGCAAAGCTCAGAGCACGTCTTCAATGTTACACACTTAATATTTCCATTGTGGACTCTGGTAGGTGAGAAGGAGTCTAAAGGTCAATTAGGATCCTCCTTTTTTGCCTCACAAGTTTGGAGATATGTATGAAACCTCCACAGACTAACTCGTTAGTGAGAGGCATATCCACCTGGCGACTGTGTGAGTGACCGTGGGAACGTCAGTGGGACAGCACCATCTGTGTGGGAATGTGCACCGTGAGTGTGCCAGAATGGGGATGTCTGCACGTGGTGAGCATGCATCTGAGTTTGAGAATGACTTACATCCTTACGTGGCTCTGAATGTCTGAGTTGCACATAGGTCTAAGGAACCAAGCGTGTGCATTTGTGTGGTTAGAGAATGGGTTGACAGCCATATGGGCTCTCTTGCTTGATGAGGCAACTACCGTGGGGGCAGAGAAGAATTCACCTCTTCCAAACGTCACTCAGTAGGTCAAGGTGGAAAATAAGCAATTGAGTACCAAACTATGAACAAGTACACAGTGACTTGAGAAGACAGATTAGCTGTTTCCATAATACTACCTCTATCCCACACTGCTTCTTCCAATGGTAAAAGTACTCCAAATTATACTACCGCAGATCATGATGTCAACATGTTACCATAGGTAGATACACAGACAAACATACACATTTTGCCGTGAGAGAGTCCGGGGCAGAGTCCAGGAGCTGACCGTTGTAGAGAAGAATGAGACTCCCCCAGAGGGAGATCTGGACTTTGCCCTCTGATATTGGGAGGAGACCTCCAGACTCCTGAATCCAATATATTTGTTGGCTTGGGGGCTTGGCCACCAGACTATCTCACCATGTAGTTGACAATGGACCTTTGGGCTCAAATTCTCCTGTCAGCCTCTGGATGGCTGAAGACCAAATGTATCAACTCACCCTGGGGACAGTATGAAGACTGCCGATCATCCGCAAGGTAAGTCGTATAACTGTAGTAAAAATTCTGGGTACCGAGGCTTGGGTGAGCCTCCGTCACTGGCAATACTCCATGAGTGTTATCCCATATCAACTCCAGAAAGTAACCCTCTATATGACTTTGCAGAAAGAGGACAACTAGAAGAGCCACAGCGAGTACTTTTCCTGGACTCTGCCCCCTACATCTATTCCCTGTGAGTTGGCCATCTGTTCATTTTCCTGTAATACTCCACAATGAGGAGACAGCTCTCAGCGAGCTCTGTGACCTCCTCTATAGAGATCTACAGATACTGAGTATCATTTTGGGGACCTACAAACTTGCAATTGGTGTCATCAGTGAGTGTGGTCTTCTGTGGACTGTCATCCCTCAAAGTTCTCAGCTGGAATAAAACTCTCACAGGGGGAAGGGTTGGTAGACATAGACCAAATGGTGAATTTTGGTGGTGGAAAATCCAAGGAAGTCATTTTAGCTCTTGAAATTACCGTTTCTTCTTCTATTATTTTATTTTCCAATTTTTTTAATTAAATTTTTTATTTATTTTCAGCATAACAGTATTCAGTGTTTTTTTTATTTAAACAATAATTTTTTAATTAAATTTTTTATTTATTTTCAGCGTAACAGTCTTCATTGTTTTTTCACCACACCCAGTGCTCCATGCAATCTGTGCCCTCCCTAATACCCACCACCTGGTACCCCCACACTCCCACCCCCCGCCCCTTCAAAACCCTCAGGTTGTTTTTCAGAGTCCATAGTCTCTCATGATTCACCTCCCCTTCCAATTTCCCTCAACTCCCTTCTCCTCTCCATCTATCCTTGTGCTCTATATTATTTGTTATGCTCCACAAATAAGTGAAACCATATGATACTTGACTTTCTCTGTTTGACTTATTTCACTCAGCATAATCTCTTCCAGTCCTGTCCATGTTGCTACAAAAGTTGGGTATTCGTCCTTTCTGATGGAGGCATAATACTCCATAGTGTATACGGACCACATCTTCCTTATCCATTCATCCGTTGAAGGGCATCTTGGTTCTTTCCACAGTTTGGCGACCGTGGCCATTGCTGCTATAAACATTGGGGTACAGATGGCCCTTCTTTTCACTACATCTGTATCTTTGGGGTAAATACCCAGCAGTGCAATTGCAGGGTCATAGGGAAGATCTATTTTTAATTTCCTGAGGAATCTCCACACTGTTCTCCAAAGTGGCTGCACCAGTTTGCATTCCCACCAACAGTGTAAGAGGGTTCCCCTTTCTCCACATCCTCTCCAACACACGTGGTTTCCTGTCTTGCTAATTTTGGCCATTCTAACTGGTGTAAGGTGGTATCTCAATGTGGTTTTGATTTGAATCTCCCTGATGGCTAGTGATGATGAACATTTTTTCATGTGTCTGGTAGCCATTTGTATGTCTTCATTGGAGAAGTGTCTGTTCATACCTTCTGCCCATTTTTTAATATGATTATCTGTTTTGTGTGTGTTGAGTTTGAGGAGTTCTTTATAGATCCTGGATATCAACCTTTTATCTGTACTGTCATTTGCAAATATTTTCCAATTTTTAAATTTTACTTTTATGTTTCAAGTTGGCTTAGTTTTATCAGTGGTGGCATCTGATCACCGCAGATTTTGTTAGGCTGCTTCTAGCCTGGGTCATGGTTGACATGTTGGACTCTGTCCATTCACTCAACCATCCCTCAACAGAATGACTGGGAGGAGGAACTCCCAACAAAGAAAAGAATCAGAGACAATATCCTCTGCCACAGAGGTAATGGGTATGAAGATAAGCAAGATGTCAGATTTAGAACCTAGGATAGCAATCACGAAGTCAATAGCTAGGTGTGGAAAAGGCATTAGCGCAACAGAGAATGTCTAAGGGCAGAAATGAGATCGAATCAGGCTGAACTTAAAAATGCTATCAATGATCACTGCTTCAATCTCGTTACTAGATATTGGTCTATTCAGGTTGTCAATTTCTTCCTGGTTCAATTTTGGGAGTTTATAGTTTTCAGGAATGCATCCATTTCATCTAGGTTGCTTAGCTTATTGGCATATAACTGTTGATAATAACTTCTGATGATTGTTTCTACTTCCTTGGTGTTAGTTGTGATCTCTCCCTTTTCATTCATAATTTTATTAATTTGGGCTTTCTCTCTTTTCTTTTGGATTAGTGTGGCCAATGGTTTATCGATCTTATTGATTCTTTCAAAAAACCAGCTTCTTGTTTCATTGATACGTTCTACTGTATCTCTGGTTTCTACCTCATTGATCTCTGCTCTAATCTTGATTATTTCCCTTCTTACGTGTGGAGTTGGTTTGATTTGTTGTTGATTCTCTAGTTCTTTAAGATGTAGAGACAGCTGGTGTATTCTGGATTTTTCCATTTTTTTGAGGGAGGCTTGGATGGCTATGAATTTCCCCCTGAGGACCGCCTTTGCTGTATCCCATAGGTTTTGGAGTGAAGTGTCTTCATTCTCATTGGTTTCCATAAATTGTTGAAGTTCTTCTTTGATCTCCTGGTTGATCCAAGCATTCTTAAGCAAGATGGTCTTTAGCTTCCAGGTGTTTGAGTTCCTTCTGAACTTTTCCTTGTGATTGAGCTCCAGTTTCAAAGCATTGTGATCTGAGAATATGCAGGGAATCATCTCAGTCTTTTGGTATCGGTTGAGCCCTGATTTGTGACCCAGTATGTGGTCTATTCTGGAGAAGGTTCCATGTGCACTTGAGAAGAATGAGTATTCTGTTGTTTTAGGGTGGAATGTTCTGTATATATCTATAAGGTCCATCTGGTCCAATGTGTCATTGAAGCGGTGATCAAAAACCTGCCAAAAAACAATAGCCCAGGATCCGATGGATTCCCTGGGGAATTCTATCAAACTTTCAAAGAAGAAATAATACCTATTCTCCTGAAGCTGTTTCAAAAAATTGAAGCAGAAGGAAAACTTCCAGACTCTTTTTATGAAGCCAGCATTACCCTGATCCCCAAACCAGGCAAAGACCCTACCAAAAAGGAGAATTTCAGACCAATATCACTGATGAATATGGACGCTAAGATTCTCAACAAGATCCTAGCAAACAGGATCCAACAGAACATTAAAAAGATTATCCACCATGACCAGGTGGGATTCATCCCTGGGTTAGAAGGATGGTTCAACATTCGCAAATCAATCAATGTGATAGAACAAATCAAGAAGAGAAGAGAGAAGAACCACATGATCCTCTCAATTGATGCAGAAAAAGCTTTTGACAAAATCCAGCATCTGTTCCTGATTAAAACGCTTCAAAGTATAGGGATAGAGGGAACATTCCTGAACTTCATCAAATCTATCTATGAAAGACCCACAGCAAATATCATCCTCAATGGGAAAAAGCTTGCAGCCTTCCCGTTGAGATCAGGAACACGACAAGGATGCCCACTCTCACCACTCTTGTTCAACATAGTATTAGAAGTCCTAGCAACAGCAATCAGACAACAAAGAGAAATAAAAGGTATCCAAATTGGCGAGGAAGAAGTCAAACTCTCTCTCTTCGCAGACGACATGATTCTTTATATGGAAAACCTGAAAGACTCCACCCCCAAACTACTAGAACTCATACAGCAATTCAGTAATGTAGCAGGATACAAAGTCAATGTCCAGAAATCAGTGGCTTTCTTATACAATAACAATGAAAATACAGAAAGGCAAATTAGAGAATCGATTCCATTTACTATAGTACCAAGAACCATAAGATACCTCGGAATAAACCTAACCAAAAGGTTAAAGATCTGTACTCGAAGAACTACAGAACACTCCTAAAAGAAATTGAAGAAGACACAAAAAGATGGAAGACCATTCCATGCTCTTGGATCGGAAGAATAAACATCGTTAAAATGTCTATACTGATGGAGGCATAATACTCCATAGTGTATATGGACCACATCTTCCTTATCCATTCATCCGTTGAAGGGCATCTTGGTTCTTTCCACAGTTTGGCGACCGTGGCCATTGCTGCTATAAACATTGGGGTACAGATGGCCCTTCTTTTCACTACATCTGTATCTTTGGGGTAAATACCCAGCAGTGCAATTGCAGGGTCATAGGGAAGATCTATTTTTAATTTCCTGAGGAATCTCCACACTGTTCTCCAAAGTGGCTGCACCAGTTTGCATTCCCACCAACAGTGTAAGAGGGTTCCCCTTTCTCCACATCCTCTCCAACACACGTTGTTTCCTGTCTTGCTAATTTTGGCCATTCTAACTGGTGTAAGGTGGTATCTCAATGTGGTTTTGATTTGAATCTCCCTGATGGCTAGTGATGATGAACATTTTTTCATGTGTCTGGTAGCCATTTGTATGTCTTCCTTGGAGAAGTGTCTGTCCATATCTTTTGCCCTTTTTTTTTTTAAATTTTTTATTTATTTTCAGCGTAACAGTCTTCATTGTTTTTTCACCACACCCAGTGCTCCATGCAATCTGTGCCCTCCCTAATACCCACCACCTGGTTCCCCCACCCTCCCACCCCGCCCCTTCAAAACCCTCAGGTTGTTTTTCAGAGTCCATAGTCTCTCATGGTTCACCTCCCCTTCCAATTTCCCTCAACTCCCTTCTCCTCTCCATCTCCTCTTGTCCTCTATATTATTTGTTATGCTCCACAAATAAGTGAAACCATATGATACTTGACTTTCTCTGTTTGACTTATTTCACTCAGCATAATCTCTTCCAGTCCCGTCCATGTTGCTACAAAAGTTGGGTATTCGTCCTTTCTGATGGAGGCATCATACTCCATAGTGTATACGGACCACATCTTCCTTATCCATTCATCCGTTGAAGGGCATCTTGGTTCTTTCCACAGTTTGGCGACCGTGGCCATTGCTGCTATAAACATTGGGGTACAGATGGCCCTTCTTTTCACTACATCTGTATCTTTGGGGTAAATACCCAGCAGTGCAATTGCAGGGTCATAGGGAAGATCTATTTTTAATTTCCTGAGGAATCTCCACACTGTTCTCCAAAGTGGCTGCACCAGTTTGCATTCCCACCAACAGTGTAAGAGGGTTCCCCTTTCTCCACATCCTCTCCAACACACGTTGTTTCCTGTCTTGCTAATTTTGGCCATTCTAACTGGTGTAAGGTGGTATCTCAATGTGGTTTTGATTTGAATCTCCCTGATGGCTAGTGATGATGAACATTTTTTCATGTGTCTGGTAGCCATTTGTATGTCTTCCTTGGAGAAGTGTCTGTCCATATCTTTTGCCCTTTTTTTTTTTAAATTTTTTATTTATTTTCAGCGTAACAGTCTTCATTGTTTTTTCACCACACCCAGTGCTCCATGCAATCTGTGCCCTCCCTAATACCCACCACCTGGTTCCCCCACCCTCCCACCCCGCCCCTTCAAAACCCTCAGGTTGTTTTTCAGAGTCCATAGTCTCTCATGGTTCACCTCCCCTTCCAATTTCCCTCAACTCCCTTCTCCTCTCCATCTCCTCTTGTCCTCTATATTATTTGTTATGCTCCACAAATAAGTGAAACCATATGATACTTGACTTTCTCTGTTTGACTTATTTCACTCAGCATAATCTCTTCCAGTCCCGTCCATGTTGCTACAAAAGTTGGGTATTCGTCCTTTCTGATGGAGGCATCATACTCCATAGTGTATACGGACCACATCTTCCTTATCCATTCATCCGTTGAAGGGCATCTTGGTTCTTTCCACAGTTTGGCGACCGTGGCCATTGCTGCTATAAACATTGGGGTACAGATGGCCCTTCTTTTCACTACATCTGTATCTTTGGGGTAAATACCCAGCAGTGCAATTGCAGGGTCATAGGGAAGATCTATTTTTAATTTCCTGAGGAATCTCCACACTGTTCTCCAAAGTGGCTGCACCAGTTTGCATTCCCACCAACAGTGTAAGAGGGTTCCCCTTTCTCCACATCCTCTCCAACACACGTGGTTTCCTGTCTTGCTAATTTTGGCCATTCTAACTGGTGTAAGGTGGTATCGCAATGTGGTTTTGATTTGAATCTCCCTGATGGCTAGTGATGATGAACATTTTTTCATGTGTCTGGTAGCCATTTGTATGTCCTCATTGGAGAAGTGTCTGTTCATATCTTCTGCCCATTTTTTAATATGATTATCTGTTTTGTGTGTGTTGAGTTTGAGGAGTTCTTTATAGATCCTGGATATCAACCTTTTATCTGTACTGTCATTTGCAAATATCTTCTCCCATTCCGTGGGTTGCCTCTTTGTTTTGATGACTGTTTCTTTTGCTGTGCAGAAGCTTTTTATCTTGATGAAGTCCCAGAAGTTCATCTTTGCCTTTATTTCCTTCGCCTGAGTATTATGCCTCCATCAGAAAGGACGAATACCCAACTTTTGTAGCAACATGGACAGGACTGGAAGAGATTATGCTGAGTGAAATAAGTCAAACAGAGAAAGTCAAGTATCATATGGTTTCACTTATTGGTGGAGCATAACAAATAATATAGAGGACAAGGGTAGATGGAGAGGAGAAGGGAGTTGAGGGAAATTGGAGGGGGAGGTGAACCATGAGAGACTATGGACTCTGAAAAACAACCTGAGGGTTTTGAAGGGGCGGGGTGGGAGGGTGGGGGAACCAGGTGGTGGGTATTAGGGAGGGCACAGATTGCATGGAGCACTGGGTGTGGTGAAAAAACTATGAATACTGTTACCCTGAAAATAAATAAAAAATTGGAAGAAAAAAAAAATGTCTATACTGCCCAGAGCAATCTATACTTTTAATGCCATTCCGATCAAAATTCCACCAGTATTTTTCAAAGAGCTGGAGCAAATAATTCTAAAATTTTTATGGAATCAGAAGAGACCCCGAATTGCTAAGGAAATGTTGAAAAACAAAAATAAAACTGGTGGCATCACGTTACCTGATTTCAAGCTTTACTACAAAGCTGTGATCACCAAGACAGCATGGTACTGGCATAAAAACAGACACATGGACCAGTGGAACAGAGTAGAGAGCCCAGATATGGACCCTCAACTCTATGGTCAAATAATCTTTGACAAAACAGGAAAAAATATCCAGTGGAAAAAAGACAGTCTCTTCAATAAATGGTGCTGGGAAAACTGGACAGCTATATGTAGAAGAATGAAACTTGACCATTCTCTTACACCGTACACAAAGATAAACTCGAAATGGATAAAAGACCTCAACATGAGACAGGAATGCATCAGAATCCTCCAGGAGAACATAGGCAGTAACCTCTTTGATATCAGCCACAGCAACTTCTTTCAAGATATGTCTCGAAAGGCGAAGGAAACAAAAGCGAAAATGAACTTTTGGGACTTCATCAAGATCAAAAGCTTCTGCACAGCAAAAGAAACAGTCAACAAAACAAAGAGGCAACACACGGAATGGGAGAAGGTATTTGCAAATGACAGTACAGACAAAAGGTTGATATCCAGGATCTATAAAGAACTCCTCAAACTCAACACACACAAAACAGATGATCATATTAAAAAATGGGCAGAAGATATGAACAGACACTTCTCCAATGAAGACATACAAATGGCTACCAGACACATGAAAAAATGTTCATCATCACTAGCCATCAGGGAGATTCAAATCAAAACCACATTGAGATACCACCTTACACCAGTTAGAATGGCCAAAATTAGCAAGACATGAAACCACGTGTGTTGGAGAGGATGTGGAGAAAGGGGAACCCTCTTACACTGTTGGTGGGAATGCAAACTGGTGCAGCCACTTTGGAGAACAGTGTGGAGATTCCTCAGGAAATTAAAAATAGATCTTCCCTATGACCCTGCAATTGCACTGCTGGGTATTTACCCCAAAGATACAGATGTAGTGAAAAGAAGGGCCATCTGTACCCCAATGTTTATAGCAGCAATGGCCACGGTCGCCAAACTGTGGAAAGAACCAAGATGCCCTTCAATGGATGAATGGATAAGGAAGATGTGGTCCATATACACTATGGAGTATGATGCCTCCATCAGAAAGGACCAATACCCAACTTTTGTAGCAACATGGACAGGACTGGAAGAGATGATGCTGAGTGAAATAAGTCAAACGGAGAGAGTCAGGTATCATATGGTTTCACTTATTTGTGGAGCATAACAAATAATATAGAGGACAAGGGGAGATGGAGAGGAGAAGGGAGTTGAGGGAAATTGGAAGGGGAGGTGAACCATGAGAGGCTATGGACTCTGAAAAACAACCTGAGGGTTTTGAAGGGGCGGGGGGTGGGATGGTGGGGGAACCAGGTGGTGGGTATTGGGGAGGGCACAGATTGCATGGAGCACTGGGTGTGGCGAAAAAACAATGAATACTGTTACGCTGAAAATAAATAAAAAATTTAATTAAGAAAAACGAATTAAAAAAATGCTATCAATGAGATGCAATCTAAACTGGATACTCCAACAGAGAGGGTAAATGAAGCAGAAGAGAGAACCAGTGGTCTAGAACATAAGCTGACAGAAAGGATGGAAGCTGAGGAAAATAGGGATATGCAGCTAATAGCCCATGACAATAGACATAGAGAGATCGAGGATGCCATGAACTGTTCCAATGTCAGAATTATTGGGACCCCTAATGGGGTTTTTCGAGATAGAGGACAAAAGGTATATTTGAGCAAATCATAGATGAGAACTTCCCTAATCTGGGGAAGGAAGCAAGCATTTGAGTCCAAGAGGCACAGAGGACCTCTACTGATGTCAAGAAAAATAACATGTCACAGTGAAGCTTGCAAATCTTAGAGCCTAAGAAGCTATACTGAGTGCAGTTAGGGGGAAGAGATTTTTATGTAGGGAGGGAGGAACATCAGAATAACATCAGACCTATCCACAGACACCTGGCAAGCCAGAAAGGTGGGCAAGACACGTTCCAGGTACTAAACGAAGAGAAGATGCTGCCAAGAATACTTTACCCAGCAAGCCTGTCATTCAGAACTGATGGAGAGGTAAAGAGCTTTCAGGACAGACAGAAACTGAAGGAATTATGTGACCACCAATGCAGCCTTGCAGGAAATATTAAGGGGGATTCTATAATCAAAGAGAAACCCAAGAGTCACAAGACCAGCAGGAAACAGAAAATCTATAGAAAGAAGAACTTTACAGGCAATACAATAGCACCAAATTCATATCTTTCAATAGTTACTCTCAGTGTAAATAGGCTGAATGCTCCCATCAAGAGGCACGGGGTTTTAGATTGGATAAAAAAGCAGGACCCATCCAAAGGCTGTCTACAAGAACACATTTTGAACCTAAAGATGCCTCCTGATTCAAAGGGAGGGGATGGAGAACCATTTCCCACACCAGCGCAGCTCAAATGAAAGCTGGGGTAGCAATTCTCATATCCGACAAATTGGACTTTAAACCAAAGATGGTAGTAAGAGATGTAGAGGGACATTATATCATACTTAAAGGGTCCATCCACCAAGAAGATCTAACAATTGTAAATATCTAGGCCCCCAACATGGGAGCAGCCGATTACATAAACCAATTCATAACCAAAATAAAGAAACATACTGATAGTAATATATGCATAGCAGGAGACCTCAGTGCTCCACTCACAAGCTCATCTAAGCGGAAGATCAACAAAGAAACAAGAGCTTTGAATGACACACTGGACCAGAAGGACATCGTGGATACATATAGGACATTCCATTCTAACCAACAGAATACTCATTCTTCTTGAGTGAACATGGAAATCTCTCCAGAGTAGACCATATCCTGGGTCAGAAATCAGGTCTCAATGGATACCAAAAGATTGAGAATATCCCTGCATAGTTTCAGACCACAGTATTGTGAAACTGGAACACAACCACAAGAAGAAACTTGGAAGGAACTCAAACACTTGCAAGGTAAAGAGCATCCTGCTAAAGAATGATTGGGTCAAGCAGGAAATTAAAGAAGAACTTAGACAATTCATGGAAACTAATGAGAATGAAAACACATTGGTCTTAAACCTATGGTACACTGCAAAGTTGGTCCTAAAAAACAACAACAACAAAAAAAACTATGTGCCAACAAATTAAGCAACCTGGAAGAGACGGATGCCTTCTTGGAAACTACCACGCTGAAACAAGAAGAAACTGGCCACCGGACTAGACCAATAACCAGTAAAGATACTGATGCAGTGAACAATAACCTCCCCCAAATCCCTTCTAATATTGTTGGTGGGAATGCAAGTTGGTGCAGCCACTTTGGAAAACAGTGTGGAGGTTCCTCAAAACGTTCCAAATACAGCTACCCTATGACCCAGCAATTGCACTACTGGATATTGACCCCAAAGACACAGATGTAGCGGAAACAAGGGCCATAGGTAGCCCAGTGTTCATAGCAGCCATGTCCACGATCGCCAAACTGTGGAAAGAGCCGAGATGCCCTTCAACAAGACAAATGGATAAAGAAGACGTGGTCCATATACACAATGGAATATCACTCAGTCACCAGAAAGGATGAACACTAAAATTTTGCATCCACACGGATGGGACTAGAGGAGATTATGCTAAGTGAAATAACTACAGAAACTCAATTATCATATGGCTTCACTTATTGTGAAACATAACGAATAGCATAGAGGACATTAGGAGAAAGATGGGGAAATGAAGGTGGAGGAAAATGGAGGGGGAGACGAACCATAAGAGACTATGGATGCTGAAAAACAAACAGGGTTTGGGAGGGGCGTGAAAGTATGGGATAGCCCATTAATGGGATTAAGGGGGAACGTACTGCAGGGAACAGCGGGTGTTATATGCAGACAAAGAATTATGGAACACAACATCAAAAACTAATGAGGTACTTTATGGTGAATAGCATAATAAAAAAATTTTTTAATGAAATTATCATATGGTTTCACTTATTTGTGGAGCATAACAAACAATATGGAGGACAAGGGTAGATGGAGAGGAGAAGGGAGTTGAGGGAAATTGGAAGGGGAGGTGAACCATGAGAGACTATGGACTCTGAAAATCAACCTGAGGGTTTTGAAGGGGCGGGGGGTGGGAGGTTGGGGGAACCAGGTGGTGAGTAGGAGGGAGGGCACGGATTGCATAGAGCATTGGGTGTGGTGAAAAAACAATGAATATTGTTACGCTGAAAATAAATAAAACATTAAAAAAAATAATAATAATAATAAATAGAACTAAGAAATAAGAATAGGGGCGCCTGGGTGGCTCAGTGGGTTAAACCTCTGCCTTCAGCTCAGGTCATGATCCCAGGGTCCTGGGATCAAGCCCCGCATCGGGCTCTCTGCTCAGCAGGAAGCCTGCTTCCTCCTCTCTCTCTACCTGCCTCTCTGCCTACTTGTAATCTCTATCAAATAAAAAAAAAAAAAGAAATAAGGATACAACTCAGAAAAGGGTCAATTAGTGCAAGGAATTATAACATGAAAATTATGTTTAAAAATTAACAAACCCTCTCATATGCAAATATATGAATTATTATATTAAATATAAATGGACTAATTACTACCTTTATTGTTTTTTGACCAAAAAATGCAAATTTATTATTTTTAGGTGTTTCTTTCAAAATAAGGGAAGGAAAATAACAGTGAGCTACTGAGAAGTCCTGGAGCTCAGTCTCTGAGGAACGAGGTGAGGGGATTTGTGTCACCCTGGGAGCAGATCATCCCAAGGCTCTCTCTGCTACTGTAAAGGGTGGCACAGCACATATGGGGAGTATGAGACTGTGGTCATTTGCGAAGCCCACACTACTTACTACTTGGTCCACACAAGATGCTCTGGCCAGGAGTATCAAAGAGAACTGGAGGGCAGCAGGAAACTGCTTCTGAGAAGGGCAGTTCTGAGGGGACAGCCTTTCCCCTCCCAGTCTGCATGGTAGAACAGTCTCCTGCTTTAGAAGAAGTCTTGCTTTGGAAGTGGACGCCAGGCACCTGGGGGCTCAATCAGTTAAGCACCTGCCTTCTTCTCAGTTCATGATCCCAAGGACCTGGGATTGAGTGCTCCTTGCTCAGTGAGAGTCTTCTTCTCCCTCAGCTCCTCTCACCTGCTCCTGCATGTGTGCTCGCTCTCTCTCTCTCTCAAAAATAAATAGAATCTTTAAAAAAATAATAGTGGATGTCCACCGGCCTTGGGCTCAGTGTGTTACCCAAATGTCCGTGCTGACAAAAAGCTGTGACCATTCACAGGACACACTGTCCCACCAAGTCTCACTGTTGTGGCCAAAGACCAGAAGTATCTGTGGTCTCAGTCCGTGATGGCTGCTGGCTGAAATCTTTGTTCTTGAAATCCTTTCCATACTGGAGAAAACAGCCAGGGTGAGCACTTCGAGCAGCCGCTCTGAGCCACAGGACAAGAGCAAGGTGCTGTTCATGATGACATCCTGGCAACAGCACGGAAGTCTGCAGCAGCAGGAAGTAGGAGGACAGCATGGCAGATGTGAAGGTCAAGTCCACACTAATACCAAGTGGCATCTTTCAATGGCACAGATTTCTCTTTGTACCAAGAAAGACTCATACTCCTTCAATTCCAAAACCTCAGGAGAGGTATCACCATATCCACTGCCACATCAGCTGCTGGAGATGGTAGCAGGAGAGCTTCGTACAGAAATATGAAGAGTTCCAGCAGGAATAGGTAGCATAATACCACCCACTCAGAAGGAACAGGTTTTCCAGGGGTGGAGGACAGCCGTTTTCCTTTGGACTACCACCGGGCAGTGCCATCTTCACTCTAATTACTCCATTTAAAATAAAACATACACTTTTCTTCTGTTCACAGGATGTTATTTCAAGAGATATGGCAAAACAAGAGAGTTAAAGTAGGGAAATGAAAAGTGCATTTCATGGATCTTTGACAATCAAACAATCAACAGGGCAATATACACATCAGATCACATAGGCCTTGATTTGGGCATTATTATAACTGATACTATTGAAAATTTTCCCAAAGAACAAAGCTCTAGTACATTGATTGGTGGATAACAAACATGATTAACTCTACATCTATATTGTCTATTGACACAGAGATCATACAAATAGATCTGTACATGCACAACTGTAGGTATGAGTGTGTCAACATCTATTTTTTCTTCTTCTTGTGTTGTGATCAAATTTCTGGAAACAATTTAAGTGTTCCTTGTGAGCTACAAATACGGGTTCCATTTTTTGGAACAAAGTTGTATATACAATCTAAAGAACATCCATATCTAGGTGTACCTGTACCTGTGTAGCTCAGTCGGTTGCAGCTTCTGCCTTCGGATTGGGTCACGGTCCCAGAGTCCTGGGATGGAGCCCACATCGGGCTCTCTGTTCAGTGGGGGCCTGCTTCCCGCTCTCTCTCTGCCTGCCTCTCTGCCTGCTTGTGATCTCTGTCTGTCAAATGGATAAATAACATCTTAAAAAAATACATACCCATATCTAGGTATAGATAGATACACACGTAGATATCAACTACATAAAAGTCGCTCCAAGAGAGGGAGGGGTCTGTGTGGAATAGTCCACTGAGTGTTTGACTCGGCTTCAGCTCAATGATCTGGCAGTTGTGCGATGAAACCCACAGTCAGGTCCATGTGTAGTGAAGAGTCGCCCTCAGATTCCTTCTTGCTCCCCCTCTCCCTCCCCTCTGCCTCTCCATGGGGCTAACCCTCTCTCACTCTCTCCCGTAAGTAAATAAATATAATCTTTTTAAAAAAGAACCTCTCTCCTAATATTTAGGAAAATTGAAAATCAAGGACCCACGACCTCCACATAAACAGAAAGGATTTATGTCTCTACCTTTCAAACGGCTCTCCCTTCAGCCCTCCAAAGTCAGTGAAAGTCTCCACCATAAACTACTCTCATCACTTCAGGGACATGAGTGTTCACCACCAAACCCCTTTCTTGCCAACAGGCCCAAATCCCCTTCACAAAGGAGAGAAAGATCTGCCTTCCACAGATGCCAATTCTATGGAATTCATGTCACTTAAAAGTGTTACAATCACCTGATGTTAAGAACTAGGTAAAATGTAATTCTATGCTCTCCACGACCCATTCCAGTTCAGTCTGTCGATTTCCACCTGAAAATGTTTACAGTGCTCATCTCCCAAGCGCCCATGACATCATACTTCACATGACTAACTATTGCTCCTCTAGTAGGAAAACTACAAAATGACCACTGACCCCTAAACCTGTACTCAATGACTGATTTTCCCTCTGCTACATTTCTCTTCAGGTTCACCGTGACCTGACACAAGATGATCCACTTTCATGCTCCTTTCCCTACACCTCAATGCCTACTTCACCTCTAGGAAATTTAGGTGACAAATTTACCTGACACACACAAAGACATCTCAACAATATTCAGAATGTTTCAGGAGCTGGTGTTTATAATTACATACTTTCTATGCTGCTCCACTGACCAATAGCAAAACTTCAAACACATGAGTATTTGTAAGATAATTATATAGTATCACATTACAATTACAATTATGACATATTGTTAACTTTGGAGGAGATGACCAAGATGTTCTGTTAGCTTCTCATCATTGTACTCTGGACCCGGAGGGGATGAGTGAATTACCAACATTAGGAACATATAAGAAATTCCTATAATTTACATATTTCTCTAACATGAGGGGATTTTACATTCATTATCCATACAATGCATACCATGGATATCCTGGGGTCGCCGCTCATGAGCAGAAAGGGGCTGAGGGTTGGGAAACACAGAGAAATCACCAAACTGGTGTTCAAAAGGTACCAGCTGAGATGATCAAAAATACCCCAAAGAATACGAAGGACAGAGGAGAGGGTGTTAAAGTAGACAAAGGTGCTCACCAGAAGAAGGACAGTTTTCGTGGTTGTAGACTCAGGCGATGATGAGATGTTGGTCCCAAGAATATGTTGGACCCGCTGCTTGTGCCTGTACAGGTGGAAGACCATGAAGCTGCTGGCCCAGAGCATGAGCCCCAAAAATACCACATCAGGGAATGACAACAATGAAACATTCAGTAACTCCCTGCTTTTCTCTAGACGAATACTGGAACAGCACCCAAAACTTTTTCTATTTGTGATATTTTTGTTGTTCAAAGTGACAGTCATAAGCAAAGGAGACAGGACATTTACCAATATCTGCAAGAGCCAGCACAGGACAACTGAAGGGACAATGCACTTGGGAGCTTTCCCTTTAAGTGCTGCCCATCTGGAGTTCCTGGGGCAGATGGTGATATCTTGGAAGACACTCAGGAGGCAAGTGGTGCCAATCTACACCCCCCTGCCCACCCCACGAACATAGGGGAAAATTTTGCATCCAAAATCACTGAGGATGTGATACCACCCAAAAGATGACATTGTATTGTGTATTCCAACAGAGAACAGGACCAAAATGTTGCCTACAGTCAGGTTTTTGACAATCAAATCTGTGGGCCTTTGCTTACACCCAGTCAAATCAAGGAGGAGATAGTGGTAAAGAAGAGAGAAGTTCCCCAGAATTCCAACCAGAGTCTGTATTAAGACGATCACTCCTATTGTCAGATCCCTAGTGGACGTTCTGTCAGTTCTCAGTCAAATATCAGTGACTGATCTCTGTTTTCTGGGCTAGAGGATCCTACATGGGAATATCACCTGTGGGCCACATGAACTGTGCCGATTGAAATCTGATATTCTTCACATTTCTACACTCCCTACTTTGAAATACTAACATTCTTCAGTCATTTAGGGTGTTCCGAGAGTTACATACACAACCTTTGCCAAACACTTGCAAGTGTGAATCGCTGGTTTAATGGCCACCCATGGGGGGAGCTTCTTAATTCTCACAGATTCAGGAGGCATTCCTCACTGCATTCCTCAAAAAGATGAGGACAACACAGTTACACAGAGGTGAACTGCTTTGTCTCAATTCACTCATCAATCCAGGGGGGGAATGGAACCTGGCTGGGCTGGTCACAAGGCTAGTACTCTGAATCCATACTATACAAAAATAATAGTCAGCTGTGGTTCCTGAAATAAACCAGATCTCAATTTAGTCTTATGTTTGCATCTTGTCACCTGAATTGAGATTGCTGCCATATTTGAACTCTTCTTAATGATGAGTTTTCACTTATTTATGAAGACTGTTCTATAACCCAATATGAATGTAAATTAAGCTTTATAGTTAGTAATAAACTACAGATGCACTGACTACAGTCCTACAAAGATACAGGACCCTGCCCCATGACAAGCTGCACTACATGAATGCAAGAATGACTCAAAATTAACACATCAACAGAAAGAATCATTTGCTTTCATTCCAGGAACAAATGTACAAGGCATAGACTCTGCACAAGACGCACCACTGCCAGATTACGTTGTGTAAAGTAGAAACAAAATAACGACTACATTCAGATCATATATGTATGTATTTATGAATACCTGATAAAACAGAATTAGTAGCTGTAAAGCAAGATCTGTGCAAGATACTGAAATACCAGACATGCAAAAAGCAATGTACAGTAGAAACCTTGTATCTTGTATAAGTGACATTGTTTTTGGATTTGTATTCTAATATTTAATAGCAGCATATACAACACAAGATACATTGGAGCCTAGAAATCATGTCTGAAATGCGTTAAGTTCATTTTTCTTAAATGATGCTTCCCTACTTTAATGGGGAAAGTCCCTCCGTAACCAATTGATACACAAGTATTTAATCCACTAAGCACTTCATAGACCCAGAGTTATATTAAACATGTCCACTCCAGCAACTGTGATCTGACACACTGTGTCTGCACATGATCACATGATTTCTATACATACATCCAACATTTATGACAAACATGGAGGTGCTATGCCTGCACATGTCAAGATCTGCAAATTATGCTATGGCTCCAGTAACACAGACTCGACAGCAGACTCACTCCAGAATGACAGTCCTTAGGCACATTAAAAATCAGAGATCTTTGGAGAAAGTGTTGAACTACTATATTGTACATGTAAAAAAACTGTAACTCTGGTGGTAAGTAATTGGAATTAAAATTAACACTTTAAAAAGTCAGTTTTGACGACCCCTCTGATGAAAACACAACAGTCACTGTCAGGGAGGATTCTACTCTGTGGCCTCAGGAGCCATCGGGGGTGGGTGCTGGTCTAGCATCTACATCTCTCTTTACTGACTCAGCTCCTGCCTTGGGATGAATTCCACCTCCATGCCCGGCTTCGGCACTGGACCACATTCATACACAGAAATCCCCCTTTGTCCACTATGCTCCCTCACCTGGACTCCTGAGACAACTCCTTGCCTTCCAGACTGTACCTCTCAGATAGAAAGATGCAGAGAACCCACCAAATCCTTCCTGCTGCCCAACTGGAGAGCTCAGGGTGATGGTCAGAGCAGGCAGTACAGGTGCAAGAGGGCTGCTGGGCACTGAGATGTGTGTTTATGACTCTGGGAGCTCCCCTCCCTTCACAACTGCAATTATCATTTCACCTGAAGCAGCATTGGCACTGAAAGGCTTGGGAGCTGAGAATATTTTTGAAAACCTTTCTCCCAGGTGCCAATTGTGAAGAACAACTACAAGTTTCTAGCTAGCAAGTCTTTTTTTTTTTAAAGATATTATTTATTTATTTGATAGACAGAGATCACAAGTAGGCAGAGAGGCAGGCAGAGAGAGAGAGGAGGAAGCAGTCTCCCTATGGAGCAGAGAGCCCAATGTGGCTCACCTTTTCCCTTTGCTCCCCAATTTTCCAAGCCTCTTTATCATTATCTGGGAAAAAAAAACCACACACTTTAAAGGTGTCTTTTACATACAAATGAATCTGGGAAAACTGCAGAAAACACTAATGGTGTATTTTTTAAAATCTTTTCTTTATTTATTATTTATTTATTTATTTTTATTAGACAGAGAGAGAGAGATCACAGGTAGGTTGGGGGGCGGGATGGGGAACCGGCTCCCCGCTGAGCAGAGAGCCTGATGCGGGGCTCAGTCCCAGGATCCTGTGATCAAAACTTGAGCTGAAAGCAGAGGCTTAATACACTGAGCTACCCATGGGGCTCACTAATGCTATATTCTATGGTGACTAAGATAACATTATAAAAAAAAGGATTTTTTTTAAATAGAAGAAGCGGGGAAATATTCCCTCAACTTTTGTTTTCTGGAAAAATAAATAAATAAGTAAAAAGATTCCCTTTTCAAAAGCATCAATGTATCCCATGGTTTATGGGTTGCACTGAGTCTCATCAAAATTAATACGCTGAAGTCTTAACTCCCCATACCTCAGAATATGGCCTTCATTGGAAATAGGGTCATTCAAGATAGAATCCGGTAAGATGAGGTCAGGTGGAGTTGGGTGGCGGCTAGTCCATCATGACTGGTATCCTTACAGAAAAAGGAAATCTGGGGGAACACAAATTTGTTTAGCCACAAGCAACGAACAGAGTGCTGGGATAGAGCCTTTGAGAGATGCTCCACCATGACCTTCAGAGGGAACATGGCCCTGAGGACACCTTGACCTTGGACTGTTTGCCTCCAGAACTGCCAGACAATAAATTTCCGTTGCTTTAGACCCAAGCTCATGGTCCCTCTTACGACAACACCAACAAACTGATACATCTTCCCTTGTCACCTGCCTCCCCACAGGGAGAAGGTCCCTGAAATGCAGAAAAACCTGCCCTTGCATGTCCTTTACCACAGGAGGGATGCAAAGACACACAGCTCTGACCTGAAGCTCATAACATGAGTTTTTCCTCACCGTCGGCAGGGACATTGCCCTCCTAGAAATATCTCAAATCCTGCAACAGCATTGGGGATGGGCCTATACCAAATCCTTCTAGAAAACTGATGCAGAGGGTGCCTTGGTGGCTCAGTGGGTTAAGCCTCTACCTTCAGCTCAGATTGTGATCTCAGGGTCCTGGGATCCAGTCCTGCATTTGGCTCTCTGCTCAGCAGGGATACTGCTTCCCCCCCTCTCTACCTGCTTCTCTGTCTACATGGGATCTCTCTCTCTCTCACTCTGTGAAGTAAATAAATAAAATCTTAAGAGCACAAAAAATGTTCATCATCACTAGCCATCAGGGAGAATCAAGTTAAAACCACATTGAGATACCACCTTACACCAGTTAGAATGGCCAAAATTAGCAAGACAGGAAACAACGTGTGTTGGAGAGGATGTGGAGAAAGGGGAACCCTCTTACACTGTTGCTGGGAATGCAAGTTGGTACAGCCACGTTGGATAACAGTGTGGCGATTCCTCAAGAAGTTAAAAATAGAGCTTCCCTATGACCCTGCAATTGCACTACTGGGTATTTACCCCAAAGATACAGATGTAGTGAAAAGAAGGGCCATCTGTACCCCAATGTTCATAGCAGCAATGGCCACGGTCGCCAAACTGTGGAAAGAACCAAGATGCCCTTCAACGGATGAATGGATAAGGAAGATATGGTCCATACACACTATGGAGTATGATGCCTCCATCAGAAAGGACCAATACCCAACTTTTGTAGCAACATGGACAGGACTGGAAGAGATTATGCTGAGTGAAATAAGTCAAACAGAGAGAGTCAAGTATCATATGGTTTCACTTATTTGTGGAGCATAACAAATAATATAGAGGACAATGGTAGATGGAGAGGAGAAGGGAGTTGAGGGAAATTGGAAGGGGAGGTGAACCATGAGAGGCTATGGACTCCGAAAAACAACCTGAGGGTTTTGAAGGGGCAGGGGGTGGGAGGTTGGGGGAACCAGGTGGTGTGTATTAGGGAGGGCACAGATTGCATGGAGCACTGGGTGTGGTGAAAAAACAATGAATACTGTTATGCTGAAAATAAATAAAAAATTTAATTAAAAAAAGGTTCAAAATAGAGCTATCCTATGTTCCAGCAATTGCACTACTGGGTATTCATCCCAAAGATACAGATGTAGTGAAAAGAAGGACCATATGCACCCCAGTGTTCATAGCAGCAATGTCCACAATAGCCAAACTGAGGAAAGAGCCGAGATGCCCTTCAACAGATGCGTGGATAAAGAAGATACACAATGGATTATTACTCAGTCATCAGAAAGGATGAATATCCAGCTTTTGCATCAACATGGATGGAACCAGGGGACATTATGCTAAGCGAAAAAAGTCAAACAGAGAAAGCTAATTTTATCATATGGTTTCACTTACTTGTGGAACATAAGGAATAGCATGGAGGACATTAGGAGAAGGAAAGGAAAGTGAACGGGGGAGATCAGAGGGGGAGATGAACCATGAGAGACTATAGACTGGGAATCAAACTGAGGAGAATGGATGCAGGAGCAGGGGAGAATGGATGAGCCCAGTGATGGGTATTAAGGAGGGCATGGATTGCATGGAGCACTGGGTATTATATGGAAACAATGAAACATGGAACACTACATCAAAAACGAATGATGTATTGTATGGTGACTAAGATAATGTAATAAAACAAATGTTTTAAAATTTTGAGGTGAAGCATGCTAGAACATAGACAGTCCTTACTTTGCACAGTAGTGTTGGGTCCTAAAAATGACAATGCAAGATGAAACCATAAAGCCTTATTACCAACGGGTAAATTACAATGGTTCTGAGACCCTTAAACTTTTTTTCAAACAATAAAAATTCTCTTTCCAACAGAAAAAAAAGAAGATGGTATGTGAGAAAGAGATTATTGTTGTCCTTATACTATAAAGGTGAGAATTCATATGAGTCTCTAATGAAATGATACTGTTGTTAACTTTTAAAAGTATGCATAAAATTTTACACAAAACTAAGAAATGAGGACACAGCTTCCCCAAAGGGGCCAATCAGGTAGAACTACAGCATAAACACTATATTTAAAATTCATAACGATGTTAACACAGATAAAGAAAAAACAACACCCATTAACAATCAAATGTACACATTATATTAACCTTAGACTAATTACTATTTTTATAACTTTGACAGAAAACACACATTTAATATAAAATGATGCTTGTTTCGTGAAGAGAATATAAAAATAACACCATGAGCTTCTAAAAAGTTCTGGAGCTCAGGCTCTGAGGAATGAGTGAGAAGCTTTGGCATCACACCGGAAGCTGACCATCCTGAGACTCTCTGTGCTCGTGGGATAGGGGTGGCACAGCACATACGGGAGTATGTGGTTTGGGTCCTGTTAGAAGTATAAGGAGACTACGCAGTCCACAAAAGATGCCCTGGCCAAAATGATCAAAGAGAACCAGAGGGCAGCAGGAAACTGCTTCTGAGAAGGGCCAGGATGGGACAGCTTTGCCTCTCCCAACAATGGAGTGTAGAACAGTCCTTAGGCTCTCGGTCTTGTTTTAGAAGAGGACAGCCAGTGGCCTTGTGGAGGAAAAGCTGTGACCTTTCCCAGGACAACCTGACCCACCAAGTCTCACTGTTGTGGCCAAAGACCAGAAGTATCTGTGGTCTCAGCCCATGACGGCTGCTGGCTGAAATCTTTGTACTTGAAATCCTCTCCATACTGGAGAAAACAGCCAGGGTGAGCACCTAAAGTGGCAGCAGCTCCGAACCACTGTTCACGATGACATCCTGGCAGAGCATGGAGGTCTGCAGCAGCAGGCAGTAGGAGGACAGCATGGTAGACGGGAAGGTCAAGTCCATCCTCATACCAAGTGGCATCTTTCAATGGCAGAGGATTCCTTTTGTACCAAAAAAGACTCACACTCCTTCAATTCCAAGGCTCGGGAGAGGTGTCACCACATCCACTGCTAGATCAGCTGTAGGAGACGGTAGCAGGAGAGCTTTGTACAGAAACACGAAGAGTTCCAGCAGGAGTAACTAGCATAATAACACCGCTCAGAAAGAACAGGTTTTCCAGGGGGTGGAGGACAGCCCTTTTCCTCTGGACTGTCACCTGGCAATGCCATCTTCACTCTAATAAGCCCTTTAAAAGCAAACATGTTTTGCTCTGTCCACAGGACGTTATCTCAGGAGATAACGGCAAAACAAGGGAGTGAAAGTAGGAAAATGAAAAGTGCATTTCATGGATCTTTAACAATCAAACAATCAGCATGGCAGTACACACATCAGATCACATAGGCCTTGATTTGATCATTATGATAACTGATACTATTGAAAATTTTCCCTGAAGGACAAAGCTCCAATATATTGATTGGTGGATAACAAACATGATTAACTCTACATCTATGTTGTATATTGGCACAGAGATCATACACAATAAATCTCTACATGCACAACCATAGGTATGAGTGTGTCAATATCTATTTTTTCTTCATCTTGTGTTGTGCTCTAATTTGAAGAAAATACTTAAGTGTTTCATGTGAACTACAAATATGGGTTCCACTTCATGATGCAAACTTCTATATATAATCTATAAGTATGTCTACCTATATAGATGTCTATAAACTGTAGAAAATACAGATATGGATATCTATATAACGATAGATACAGATAAGACCCAAGATACATGTAAATAGATATAGACAGACATAGATATATAATCTACAATATTCTACATGTAGATACAGATAGATATCTATATCTCGATATAGATACATGTATAAATGAGATATAAATCTCTCTGAGGCATGCCTGGGTGACTCAGTCCATTGAGGGTCTGAAACTTGGTATCAGCTCAAGTTGTGATCTGGCGGTTGTGGGAAGGAGCCCTGCAGTCAGGCCCCATGCTCAGTGCAAAGCTGGCTTCAGATTCTGTCTTCCTCCCCCTCTCCCTCCCCTTTGTCCCTCCGAGATTGAACACTCATGCTCGCAAGCTCTCACACACTCTCTAAAATAAATAAATGAAATCTTTTTAAAAATACATCTCCTTTTAAAAAAAAAAATAAATATGACATCTCCTAAGGGGCACCTGGGTGACTCAGTGGGTTAAGCCTCTGCCTTCGCCTCAGGTGATGATCTCAGGGTCCAGGGATTGAGCCAGACATCTCACTCTCTGCTCAGCAGGGAGCCTGCTTCCCCCTCTCCTTTGGCCTCCTGCTCCCCCTGCTTGTGCTCTCTCTCCCTCTCTCTCTCTCTGTCAGTAAATAAATAAAATCTTGAAAAAAAATACACCTCTCCTAAAATTGAGGAAAATTGAAAATCAAGGAGCCACAACCTCCACATGAACAGAAAGGATTTATGTCTCTGCCTTTCAAAGGGCTCTCCCTTCACAGCTCCAAATTCACTGGAAGGCCCCACCATAAACTAATCTCATCACCTCAGGGAGATGAGTGTTCACCACGAAACCCCTTTCTTGCCAACAGGCCCAAATCCCCTTCACAAAGGAGAGAAAGATCTGCCTTCCACAGATGCCAATTCTATGGAATTCATGTCATTTAAAAGTGTTACAATCACCTGATGTTAAGAACTAAGTAAAATATAATTCTATGCTCTCCACTACCCATTCCAGTTCAGTCTGTCCATTTCTACCTGAAAATGTTTACAATGTTCAACTCCCAATCTCCCATGACATCATATTTCACATGACTGACTACTGCCCCTCTTAGGAAAACTACAAAATGAACACTGGCTCCCCAAAACTGTATTCACTGCCTGAATTTCCCCTCCAGTACAATTCTCTTCTTTTCACTGATGACCTGTCACTCGCTGATCCATTTTCATGTTCCTTTTCCTACACTTCAATGCCTACTTCAGTTCTGGGAAATTTAGGTGACAAATTTACCTGACACACTCAAAGACCTCTCTAATATCCAGATTGCTTCAGGACTTGGAGTTTATAATTGCTTAGTTTCTGTGCTCCTCCACTGACCATCAGCAAAACTTCAAACACATGAGTATTTATAAGATAATTATATAGTATCACATTACAATTGCAATTATGACTTATTGTTAACTTTGAAGGAAATGATGTTCTGTTAGCTACTCATCATTATATTGGGGACCCTGAGGAGATGAATGATTACCAACATTAGGAATATTAAGGAAATTCCTACAATTTACATATTTCTCATAACATGAGGGGATTTTACATTCCTTATCCATGCAAAGCAGACCACGGATATCCTGGGGTCGCGGCTCATGAGCAGAAAGGGGCTGATGGTTGGGAAACACAGAGTGATTATCACACTGGTGTTCAGAATGTACCAGCTGAGATAATCAAAAATTCCCAAAATAATATGAAAGATAGAGGAGAGGGTGTTAAAGTAGACAAAGGTGCTCACCAGCAGAAGGATGGTTTTGGTGGCTGTAGACTCAGGTGATGATGAGGAGACGTTCGTCCTAAGAATGTGTTGGACCCTCTGCTTGTGCCTGTACAGGTAGAAGACCATGGAGCTGCTGGCCGAGAGCATAAGCCCCAAATATACCACATCAGGGAATGACAACAATGCTACATACAATAGGTCATTGTTTTTCTCATGACGAAAACTTGAACAGTGCCCGAAACTTTTTCTATTTGTGACGTTTTTGTTGTTCAAAGTGATATTCATAAACAAAGGATACATGATATTTACTAGTATCTGTATGACCCAGCACAAGACAATTGAAGGGACAATGCACTTGGGAGCATTCCCTTTAAGTGCTGCCCACCTGGAGTTCCTGGGGCTGATGGTGATGGCCTGGAAGACACTCAGGAGGCAGGTGGTTCCAATGGACACCCCCCTACCCACCCCACGAACATAGGGGAAAAATTTGCATCCAAAATCACTGAGGATGTGATACCACCCAAAAGGTGACATTGTATTGTGTATTCCAATAGAGAACAGGACCAAAATGTTGGCTACAATCAGACTTTTAACAATCAAATCAGTGGACCTTGGCCTACACCCAGTGAAATAAAGGAGGAGATAATGGTAAAGAAGACAGAAGTTCCCCAGGATTCCAACCACAGTCTGTATTAAGACGATCACTCCTACTGCCAGATCCCTGGTGGCCATCCTGACAGTACTCAGTGACTGATAACTGTCTTCTCAGGTAGAGGATCCTGCATGGAAATATGAGGAACGGGCCACACAAATCGTGTCATATAATTTAATATTCTACACTTAGCTACACATCCTACTTTGAAATACTACTAAAAGTTCTTCTGTCATGTAGGGCCTTCCAACGGTTACATACACAACCATTACCAAATACTTGCATGTGTGAATCGCTGGTTTAATGGCCACCCCTGGAGGTCACTTCTTGTTTCTCACAGATTCAGGAGGCATTCCTCACTGCATTCCTCATAAAGATGTGGACAACACACTTACACAGAGGTGAACTGCTTTGTCTCAATTCACTCACCAATCCAGGGTGGGGACTTGAAACTGGCTGCGCTGGTCACAAAGTTAGTGAACTGAATCCATAATATACAAAAATACTTGTCAGCAGTGGTCTTTAGATAAACCAGATCTCAATTTAGTTTTATGTTAGCACCTTGCCATCCGAATTGAGATTGCTGCCTTATTTAAATTTTTGTTTGCATACACCACCCAGTGCTATATGCAACTAATGAATCATGGAACACTACATCAGAAAATAACAAAGTACTCTATGTTGACTAACATAACAATAATAATATAAAAATAAGTAAATTTTTGTTAATGATGAGTTTTCACTTATTTATGAAGACTGTTCTATAACCAAATATGAACTTAAATAAGGCTTTAGAGTTAGTAAAAAACTGTAGAAGCACTGACTACAGTACTACAAAGATTCAGGACCCTGCCCCACGGCAAGCTGGACTAAATGAATGCAAGAATAACTCAAAATTAGCACAGCAACAGAAAGAATCATCTGCTTTCATTCCAGGAACAAATGCACAAGGCATAGACTCTGCACAAGAAGCACCACTGCCAGATTACATTGTGTAAAGTAGAAACAAAATAATGACTACATTCAGATCATATATGTATGTATTTATGAATACCTGATGAAATAAAATTAGTAGCTGTAAAGCAAGATCTGTGCAAGATACTGAAATACCAGACATGCAAAATGCAATGTACAGTAAAAACCTTGTATCTTGTATAAGTGACATAGTTTTTGGATTTGTATTCTAATATTTAATAGCAGCATATACAACACAAGATACATTAGAGCCTAAAAATCAAATCTGAAATGTATTAAGTTCTATTTTTCTTAAATTTTGCTTCCTACTTTAATGGGAAAAGTCCCTCCATAACCAATTGATGCAAAAGTATTTAATCCATTAAGCACTTCATAGACCCAGAGCTATAGAAAACGTGTCCACTCCAGCAACTGTGACCTGACACACTGTGTCTGCTCATGATCACATGATTTCTACACATTCATCCAACATTTATTACAAGCATGGAGGTACTATGCCTGCACATGGCGAGATCTGCAAATTATGCTATGGCTCCTGTAACAAAGACTCAACAGCAGACTCACTCCAGAACGACAGTCCTTAAGCAAATTAAAAATCAGAGATCTTTAGAGAAAATGTTGAATTACTATATTCCTCACCTGAACATAATACAACTCTGTATGGTAAGTAAGTGGAATTAAAATTAACACTTTAAAAAGTCAGTTTTGACGAACCCTCTGATGAAAACACAACAGTCACTGTCAGGGAGGATTCTACTCTATTGCCTCAGGAGCCATCAGGGGTGGGTGCTGGTCTAGCATCTACATCTCTCTTTACTGACTCAGCTCCTGCCTTGGGATGGATTCCACCTCCATGCCCGGCTTCGGCACTGGACCACATTCATACACAGAAATCCCCCTTTGTCCACTATGCTCCCTTACCTGGACTCCTGAGACAATTCCTTGCCTTCCAGATTGTACCTCTCAGATAGAAAGATACAGAGAACCCACCAAATTCTTACTGCTGCCCAACTGGAGGGCTCAGGGTGATGGTCAGAGCAGTCAGTACAGGTGCAAGAGGGGCAGCTGGGCCCTGAGATGGGTTTTTATGTCTCTGGGAGCTCCCCTCCCTTCACAACTGCAATTATCATTTCATCTGAAGCAGCAGCATTGGCACTGACAGGATTGGGAGCTGAGAATATTTTTAAAAACCTTTCTCCCAGGTGCCAATTGTGAAGAACAACTACAAGTTTCTAGCGAGCACCTCTCAAGACACTGCTGGCATATGGGAAAAGGACACAAAGCCTGGGGGAAATAAGAAGCATGGGTAGAAAGCAGGCACGAGGACATAAACACTGGAGAGGAGAGTGGGTATGAGGAAGCCAAAGAGCCCAGGGGAAAGGAGCAGGGTGACAGCATTGAGAGACAGAAGTAAAGGTTTCCAAGTTAGGAGGAAGGAAGGAAACAGCATCTCAGCTGGAACTCATTACTGGTCTGAGAAAGACCTTTTCCCTTTGCTCCCCAATTTCCAGGCTTCTTTCTCATTATCCGGAAAAAAACACATTTGTAATGATGCCCTTTTCTATGGCATCAACATACTCCATCTATAATGGGTTGCAATGAGTCTCATCAAAATGAATATGCTGAAGTCTTAACTCCAGTACCTCAGAATATGCCCTTCGTAGGCATTAGGGTCACTGCAGAGGGAATCTGTTAACATGAGGTCAGGTGGAGTAGGTTGGCCACTAGTGCATCATGACTGGTGTCCTTACCCAAAGGGGAAATCTGGAGGAAGACAAATTTGATTGGCCACAAGCAAAGGACACAGAGCTGGGAAAGAGGCCTGGAGAGATACACCCACAATGAGGGACATTCTGCAAAACAAAGACAGCACTCCTCAATACTGTCACTATCACTGAGGACAAAGACAAAGCAAGAGTGGTAACTGATCTTGATTAAAGACTAAAGAATGAAGCCAATAAAATAAATCCCTGACATGACTGGATCCAAGATTTCTGAGAACAGACAAAAATGACATCATTGTGTCACTGCAGGAAATCTGTATATGGACAGTCAGGGAAATGAAGGCATGACACTACTATTGCTCATACATGTATGATAGTTTTCTTGTGTTAGGAGAAAGACCTTGGGGCACCTGGCTGGTTCTGTTGGAGGAAAGTTTGATGCTTGATCTCAGGGTTGTGACTTCCAGCCCCACATTACTTCACAGTTTATTTTTTTCCCCATTTATTTATCTGTGTACAGTGAGCCAACAAATAGCACATCATTAGTTTTTGATGTAGTATTCAACAATTCATCAGTTGTGTGTAACACCGAAGTGCTCATCTCAACACATGCCCTCCTTAATATCCAACACCTGGTTACCTCATCCCCCACCTCTCTCCCTTCTGTAACCCTTAGTTTCTTTCCCAGAGGCCAGTCTTTCATGGTTTGTCACCCTGTACGAGTTTACTTTTAAACAAAACTT
The DNA here is from genome assembly GCF_963455335.1 of Martes martes. NCBI lineage: Eukaryota > Metazoa > Chordata > Mammalia > Carnivora > Mustelidae > Martes > Martes martes. Next base: position 53,631,435 of record NC_137905.1, on the reverse strand, counting down.
ACAAAAAACAAAAAACAAAAAAAAAAAGAAAAGAGAAAAGAAAGGAGAATGCCTTTGACATAAGAAAATAAATATCCAGAGATTAAGGTGAATGTGTCCAGATGTTGGAAAAGTATTGTCACATGTAACAGCAAAAGCATATAAACAGATAAAAAGGAATTCGTGCTTGCTGAATCTGGATAGGAAGGATGCTTGGCTGTAGGTTTATATTTTTTCCTTCATATTATCTGTTAATTTTTTTTCAACATGCAAAGTGACCACTGAATGACAGGTGGAGGAGACTTGTGGGTATGCAGATCCTGGGATATGACATGGCACAGACCTTTACAAGGACAAGTTCAGAAGTGTACAGCCATGGCAAGAAAAAGCATTAATGGTGGTAAACTGATCCCATAGCCAGAACCACCGAGACGGTTGACACGGGCAATAAGCACCTTGACCAATTCTCCACACTCCTCTGATGCGTGAGACATCCAATGTTCAACTCTATCTTAAAAATTTTGGAAATACCAGTATTTTTCCTAATACTACAGGAACGTTGTACGTTATTGCCCCCCAATACAGAGAAACTTAAAGCTCTTATGGTCTTACCCAGAAAATCAATATTAAGATTACTGTCTTCATTCAGCTCTTTAAATGTATAAACAAGGAGTGTTTAGATAAACATCACTCAGTCATCAGTTGTGTTTCAGGAAATAAAGCCCGTGTATTTCTATTGGCACGATGATCTCTCATAGGCCACTGATTGAGGAAAGCCACTTGAAAGGAAAGGAAGTTCACCATAACAATATTTTCGTAAACATTGTACCAAACAGTATATATGAGAGGTGTGTATATGTATTTCATTTTATGCCATTTCAGATATAATATCAGATACAGTCTAATCATGTATAAAAGGGAGAATACACAGAAATTGGAAGAAAATCATTACATGTGGAGATCAAATGGCATCATGTGTGGCATAAGATATGGGAATTTCACTTCTTTTGTTGTTTATAATTAACTGTGTTTCTACTTATACGGCCAAGCCTCAAACATATTGCAGAATGGTTCCAGACCACCTTGGTAAAGCACATCTTACAACAAAGCAAGTCAAATGAATTTTTTTGGTTTCCCAGTGCACAGGACGTTTATAGTCACACCGTACTAGAGTCTGTTAAGTATGTTCCAGCATTATGTCTATGAAAACAATGTGCATAACAACTAAACATACCTTGCACATAAATGCTAACCATCATGTGAGCTTTTAGTTAGTCACAACCTTTTACTAGTGGAGGGTCTTGGCTCTGTAAGGATGGCTGTTGACTGGTCAGAGTGGTCCTTGCTGAAGAATGGGGTGGATGTGGCAGTTTCCAAAATAAGATAGCAGGTATCCCTGAAGCTCGCACCGCCTTGACGACCAGCAATAGCACACCGGATCCCCCTCTTCTTTCCAGTCTCTTCCTCTTCTGGTGCATCTAATTGACTTCTTCTGCTTTCAGGGTCTTAGGATTACACCTGTCCCACTCAGACAAAAGAGGATAACCTCCCTATTTTATTCTCTATGTAAACTTAATTGCATGGCAGAGTCCCTTTTGCCATGTAAGGCAAATACAACCAAGAGGTAACAACAGGAAACTGCTACCCCAGTAGGACAAAAATTAAAATATTCTTAATTATGATCATATTCACAACCCTGTTACCCGTGGTTACCACTGGGATGGTTTCACACAAGGAACAGACATTACCTACAACTTTTGAATTCTGTATTATGTTTCGTTCTTATATAAAGCGTGTATTATATTTCAGGAATTTTTCACAAGAGAACAACAACTTCATCAAATCACTTTTGGACAGTAAAAGTTCTTGAAGATCAAAGTATTGGGAAGGGTCAGGCCTGCAGCCCATTGCCAATACTGGGTGCCTGGTACCAATGACCAGGCTCTCCTGCCAGTCCCAACCCAGGCACACCCTCCACCTGATATTCACACAGGAGTGAGATACGGATGGGGTGCTGATCACTCAACCTTCTACCAGGGTACCTATTGTATGTTAAAAAAAATTTCTGGGAGCAATTTACACTAATAAGAGTTTGCTTCATGGACTCCAAGCAAAAACGATCCATGAGTACTGTGGGAATGCAATGTAAATGACAACATCAAAGAGTGGAAATGAAATCATCTAACCCCAAGAAGCCCCATACCTCCCTCCTCTGAGTCTCCACACTGGCCCCCTCTGCACCTCTATTGCCATTGAGACCATCATCCTATGAATCCTTAGGTCTTTTCCAGCACTAAGACCCTGCCCCATCCCCTTCCAACTCCTTATTTGCATTTGACCCTCCCACTTCCACCATTCCCTTCTACTGCCATACCCTACCTACTTCCCTCACCCAACTGGGATTGCTTCCATCTGTCAACTCTGGCCCCATGCATTACGGAGACCGCAGCCAAACACTCATGGCAAACACTACCTCTCCCTTCCCTTCGACCGATATCTGCCCTGTTCCGCAGACCTCCATCCAATTCCATACATTCCTCTCTCTTCCATCAAAATCCCAGCCTTCACCTCCTTGTATCCCCCATTCACCTTCCTACATCTGCTCTTTTCCTCTGGGCTCCTTAGTCTACTCAAACCCACTAAACTCTCCCACTGATTTCATCACCCCAAATCATCTTTCTCCACCAGCCCATGATCCCCTTGTAAGGCTCTTACTCCTTTGGCCACTTCTGGCTCCTTCCTGGGTGTTAACATTACTGGTGGCCAGCACTGATTCCTTTGGGCTGGCTGCCTAGGCCAGTGTCCCCTTCCTCCCTCCTCCCTCCATGTGCATCCTCCCAAAGCTGTACACTTGTCAGAAGAGAACAACATTCCTTGATAAGGGAGGACTTTTCTTTGGTCTAGAGGATGCAAGTAGCTGTGTTCCCCTCCTGGGACTTCAAGACAAGCTCTCATGGCCCATTTGTAGGAGAATTCAAGGGCGTCAAGGTTCTTGGACACCAGAAATATCCAACTGAGGTGCTGCTTGTGCAATCTGCATTTCCTATGAAATGAAATGAAATGAAATGAAAAATAACATAATATAAAATAAAACGAAATAAAATAAAATCAAGAAAAGAATCTTTCATCTTATAAAAGATATGCACCTCATCCCACTGTGCTCCTTAACCTACTGTGGACATGGACTCTCCAATGCTTCTTAACAGCCCTGCCCCTCACTCACATGGCCACACTCTCTCCTCTCCATTTTACCTTTTGTTCCCAGGACCTCTTTATCCCTTATCTCCAGAGAGTCCGGCATGTGGTACACCCTCAATTTCCATGCCCATGCTGTACCATTGCGCCAGGAAGCCCCATGGTGTGCTTAAAACACTCCACACACTCTAACCCGGGTGCATTTACCCACTGACTCTCACACCTACACTGCTTGCTCTCTGCACCGCCATCTCCCGTGCCCCCTTTCCCTGTGCTCTCACCCAACTCAGGCCCTGCACACCCAAAGTTTCTCACCAGATCCACTCTTCAAGTGGCAAAGCTCAGAGCACGTCTTCAATGTTACACACTTAATATTTCCATTGTGGGCTCTGGTAGGTGAGAAGGAGTCTAAAGGTCAATTAGGATCCTCCTTTTTTGCCTCACAAGTTTGGAGATATGTATGAAACCTCCACAGACAAACTCGTTAGTGAGAGACATATCCACCTGGCAACTGAGTGAGTGACCGTGGGAACGTCAGTGGGACAGCACCATCTGTGTGGGAATGTGCACCGGGAGTGTGCCAGAATGGGGATGTCTGCACGTGGTGAGCATGCATCTGAGTTTGAGAATGACTTACATCCTTACGTGGCTCTGAATGTCTGAGTTGCACATAGGTCTAAGGAACCAAGCATGTGCATTTGTGTGGTTAGAGAATGGGTTGACGGCCATATGGGCTCTCTTGCTTGATGAGGCAACTACCTTGGGGGCAGAGAAGAATTCACCTCTTCCAAACGTCACTCAGTAGGTCAAGGTGGAAAATAAGCAATTGAGTACCAAACTATGAACAAGTACACAGTGACTTGAGAAGACAGATTAGCTGTTTCCATAATACTACCTCTATCCCACACTGCTTCTTCCAATGGTAAAAGTACTCCAAATTATACTACCGCAGATCATGATGTCAACATGTTACCATAGGTAGATACACAGACAAACATACACATTTTGCCGTGAGAGAGTCCGGGGCAGAGTCCAGGAGCTGACCGTTGTAGAGAAGAATGAGACTCCCCCAGAGGGAGATCTGGACTTTGCCCTCTGATATTGGGAGGAGACCTCCAGACTCCTGAATCCAATATATTTGTTGGCTTGGGGGCTTGGCCACCAGACTATCTCACCATGTAGTTGACAATGGACCTTTGGGCTCAAATTCTCCTGTCAGCCTCTGGATGGCTGAAGACCAAATGTATCAACTCACCCTGGGGACAGTATGAAGACTGCCGATCATCCGCAAGGTAAGTCGTATAACTGTAGTAAAAATTCTGGGTACCGAGGCTTGGGTGAGCCTCCGTCACTGGCAATACTCCATGAGTGTTATCCCATATCAACTCCAGAAAGTAACCCTCTATATGACTTTGCAGAAAGAGGACAACTAGAAGAGCCACAGCGAGTACTTTTCCTGGACTCTGCCCCCTACATCTATTCCCTGTGAGTTGGCCATCTGTTCATTTTCCTGTAATACTCCACAATGAGGAGACAGCTCTCAGCGAGCTCTGTGACCTCCTCTATAGAGATCTACAGATACTGAGTATCATTTTGGGGAGCTACAAACTTGCAATTGGTGTCATCAGTGAGTGTGGTCTTCTGTGGACTGTCATCCCTCAAAGTTCTCAACTGGAATAAAACTCTCACAGGGGGAAGGGTTGGTAGACATAGACCAAATGGTGAATTTTGGTGGTGGAAAATCCAAGGAAGTCATTTTAGCTCTTGAAATTACCGTTTCTTCTTCTATTATTTTATTTTCCAATTTTTTTAATTAAATTTTTTATTTATTTTCAGCATAACAGTATTCAGTGTTTTTTTTATTTAAACAATAATTTTTTAATTAAATTTTTTATTTATTTTCAGCGTAACAGTAATCATTGTTTTTTCACCACCCCCAGTGCTCCATGCAATCTGTGCCCTCCCTAATACCCACCACCTGGTACCCCCACACTCCCACCCCCCGCCCCTTCAAAACCCTCAGGTTGTTTTTCAGAGTCCATAGTCTCTCATGATTCACCTCCCCTTCCAATTTCCCTCAACTCCCTTCTCCTCTCCATCTATCCTTGTGCTCTATATTATTTGTTATGCTCCACAAATAAGTGAAACCATATGATACTTGACTTTCTCTGTTTGACTTATTTCACTCAGCATAATCTCTTCCAGTCCTGTCCATGTTGCTACAAAAGTTGGGTATTCGTCCTTTCTGATGGAGGCATAATACTCCATAGTGTATATGGACCACATCTTCCTTATCCATTCATCCGTTGAAGGGCATCTGGGTTCTTTCCACAGTTTGGCGACCGTGGCCATTGCTGCTATAAACATTGGGGTACAGATGGCCCTTCTTTTCACTACATCTGTATCTTTGGGGTAAATACCCAGCAGTGCAATTGCAGGGTCATAGGGAAGATCTATTTTTAATTTCCTGAGGAATCTCCACACTGTTCTCCAAAGTGGCTGCACCAGTTTGCATTCCCACCAACAGTGTAAGAGGGTTCCCCTTTCTCCACATCCTCTCCAACACACGTTGTTTCCTGTCTTGCTAATTTTGGCCATTCTAACTGGTGTAAGGTGGTATCTCAATGTGGTTTTGATTTGAATCTCCCTGATGGCTAGTGATGATGAACATTTTTTCATGTGTCTGGTAGCCATTTGTATGTCTTCATTGGAGAAGTGTCTGTTCATACCTTCTGCCCATTTCTTAATATGATTATCTGTTTTGTGTGTGTTGAGTTTGAGGAGTTCTTTATAGATCCTGGATATCAACCTTTTATCTGTACTGTCATTTGCAAATATTTTCCAATTTTTAAATTTTACTTTTATGTTTCAAGTTGGCTTAGTTTTACCAGTGGTGGCATCTGATCACCGCAGATTTTGTTAGGCTGCTTCTAGCCTGGGTCATGGTTGACATGTTGGACTCTGTCCATTCACTCAACCATCCCTCAACAGAATGACTGGGAGGAGGAACTCCCAACAAAGAAAAGAATCAGAGACAATATCCTCTGCCACAGAGGTAATGGGTATGAAGATAAGCAAGATGTCAGATTTAGAACCTAGGATAGCAATCACAAAGTCAATAGCTAGGTGTGGAAAAGGCATTAGCGCAACAGAGAATGTCTAAGGGCAGAAATGAGATCGAATCAGGCTGAACTTAAAAATGCTATCAATGATCACTGCTTTAATCTCGTTACTAGATATCAGTCTATTCAGGTTGTCAATTTCTTCCTGGTTCAATTTTGGGAGTTTATAGTTTTCCAGGAATGCATCCATTTCATCTAGGTTGCTTAGCTTATTGGCATATAACTGTTGATAATAACTTCTGATGATTGTTTCTACTTCCTTGGTGTTAGTTGTGATCTCTCCCTTTTCATTCATAATTTTATTAATTTGGGCTTTCTCTCTTTTCTTTTGGATTAGTGTGGCCAATGGTTTATCGATCTTATTGATTCTTTCAAAAAACCAGCTTCTTGTTTCATTGATACGTTCTACTGTATCTCTGGTTTCTACCTCATTGATCTCTGCTCTAATCTTGATTATTTCCCTTCTTACGTGTGGAGTTGGTTTGATTTGTTGTTGATTCTCTAGTTCTTTAAGATGTAGAGACAGCTGGTGTATTCTGGATTTTTCCATTTTTTTGAGGGAGGCTTGGATGGCTATGAATTTCCCCCTGAGGACCGCCTTTGCTGTATCCCATAGGTTTTGGAGTGAAGTGTCTTCATTCTCATTGGTTTCCATAAATTGTTGAAGTTCTTCTTTGATCTCCTGGTTGATCCAAGCATTCTTAAGCAAGATGGTCTTTAGCTTCCAGGTGTTTGAGTTCCTTCTGAACTTTTCCTTGTGTAGAGCTCCAGTTTCAAAGCATTGTGATCTGAGAATATGCAGGGAATAATCTCAGTCTTTTGGTATCGGTTGAGCCCTGATTTGTGACCCAGTATGTGGTCTATTCTGGAGAAGGTTCCATGTGCACTTGAGAAGAATGAGTATTCTGTTGTTTTAGGGTGGAATGTTCTGTATATATCTATAAGGTCCATCTGGTCCAATGTGTCATTGAAGCAGTGATCAAAAACCTGCCAAAAAACAATAGCCCAGGATCCGATGGATTCCCTGGGGAATTCTATCAAACTTTCAAAGAAGAAATAATACCTATTCTCCTGAAGCTGTTTCAAAAAATTGAAGCAGAAGGAAAACTTCCAGACTCTTTTTATGAAGCCAGCATCACCCTGATCCCCAAACCAGGCAAAGACCCTACCAAAAAGGAGAATTTCAGACCGATATTACTGATGAATATGGACGCTAAGATTCTCAACAAGATCCTAGCAAACAGGATCCAACAGCACATTAAAAAGATTATCCACCATGACCAGGTGGGATTCATCCCTGGGTTACAAGGATGGTTCAACATTCGCAAATCAATCAATGTGATAGAACAAATCAAGAAGAGAAGAGAGAAGAACCACATGATCCTCTCCATTGATGCAGAAAAAGCTTTTGACAAAATCCAGCATCCGTTCCTGATTAAAACGCTTCAAAGTATAGGGATAGAGGGAACATTCCTGAACTTCATCAAATCTATCTATGAAAGACCCACAGCAAATATCATCCTCAATGGGAAAAAGCTTGCAGCCTTCCCGTTGAGATCAGGAACACGACAAGGATGCCCACTCTCACCACTCTTGTTCAACATAGTATTAGAAGTCCTAGCAACAGCAATCAGACAACAAAGAGAAATAAAAGGTATCCAAATTGGCGAGGAAGAAGTCAAACTCTCTCTCTTCGCAGACGACATGATTCTTTATATGGAAAACCTGAAAGACTCCACCCCCAAACTACTAGAACTCATACAGCAATTCAGAAATGTAGCAGGATACAAAGTCAATGTCCAGAAATCAGTGGCTTTCTTATACAATAACAATGAAAATACAGAAAGGCAAATTAGAGAATCGATTCCATTTACTATAGTACCAAGAACCATAAGATACCTCGGAATAAACCTAACCAAAAGGTTAAAGATCTGTACTCGAAGAACTACAGAACACTCCTAAAAGAAATTGAAGAAGACACAAAAAGATGGAAGACCATTCCATGCTCTTGGATCGGAAGAATAAACATCGTTAAAATGTCTATACTGATGGAGGCATAATACTCCATAGTGTATATGGACCACATCTTCCTTATCCATTCATCCGTTGAAGGGCATCTGGGTTCTTTCCACAGTTTGGCGACCGTGGCCATTGCTGCTATAAACATTGGGGTACAGATGGCCCTTCTTTTCACTACATCTGTATCTTTGGGGTAAATACCCAGCAGTGCAATTGCAGGGTCATAGGGAAGATCTATTTTTAATTTCCTGAGGAATCTCCACACTGTTCTCCAAAGTGGCTGCACCAGTTTGCATTCCCACCAACAGTGTAAGAGGGTTCCCCTTTCTCCACATCCTCTCCAACACACGTTGTTTCCTGTCTTGCTAATTTTGGCCATTCTAACTGGTGTAAGGTGGTATCTCAATGTGGTTTTGATTTGAATCTCCCTGATGGCTAGTGATGATGAACATTTTTTCATGTGTCTGGTAGCCATTTGTATGTCTTCATTGGAGAAGTGTCTGTTCATACCTTCTGCCCATTTTTTAATATGATTATCTGTTTTGTGTGTGTTGAGTTTGAGGAGTTCTTTATAGATCCTGGATATCAACCTTTTATCTGTACTGTCATTTGCAAATATCTTCTCCCATTCCGTGGGTTGCCTCTTTGTTTTGATGACTGTTTCTTTTGCTGTGCAGAAGCTTTTTATCTTGATGAAGTCCCAGAAGTTCATCTTTGCCTTTGTTTCCTTCGCCTTTGGAGACATATCTTGAAAGAAGTTGCTGTGGCTGATATCAAAGAGGTTACTCCCTATGTTCTCCTCGAGGATTCTGATGGATTCCTGTCTCACGTTGAGGTCTTTTATCCATTTCGAGTTTATCTTTGTGTACGGTGTAAGAGAATGGTCAAGTTTCATTCTTCTACATATAGCTGTCCAGCTTTCCCAGCACCATTTATTGAAGAGACTGTCTTTTTTCCACTGGATATTTTTTCCTGTTTTGTCAAAGATTATTTGACCATAGAGTTGAGGGTCCATATCTGGGCTCTCTACTCTGTTCCACTGGTCCATGTGTCTGTTTTTATGCCAGTACCATGCTGTCTTGGTGATCACAGCTTTGTAGTAAAGCTTGAAATCAGGTAACGTGATGCCACCAGTTTTATTTTTGTTTTTCAACATTTCCTTAGCAATTCGGGGTCTCTTCTGATTCCATACAAATTTTAGGATTATTTGCTCCAGCTCTTTGAAAAATACTGGTGGAATTTTGATTGGAATGGCATTAAAAGTATAGATTGCTCTGGGCAGTATAGACATTTTAACGATGTTTATTCTTCCCATCCAAGAGCATGGAATGGTCTTCCATCTTTTTGTGTCTTCTTCAATTTCTTTTAGGAGTGTTCTGTAGTTCCTCGAGTACAGATCTTTAACCTCTTTGGTTAGGTTTATTCCGAGGTATCTTATGGTTTTTGGTGCTATAGTAAATGGAATCGATTCTCTAATTTGTCTTTCTGTATTTTCATTGTTAGTGTATAAGAAAGCCACTGATTTCTGGACATTGACTTTGTATCCTGCTACATTACTGAATTGCTGTATGAGTTCTAGTAGTTTGGGGGTGGAGTCTTTCGGGTTTTCCATATAAAGAATCATGTCATCTGCGAAGAGAGAGAGTTTGACTTCTTCCTCGCCAATTTGGATACCTTTTATTTCTCTTTGTTGTCTGATTGCTGTTGCTAGGACTTCTAATACTATGTTGAACAAGAGTGGTGAGAGTGGGCATCCTTGTCGTGTTCCTGATCTCAATGGGAAGGCTGCAAGCTTTTTCCCATTGAGGATGATATTTGCTGTGGGTTTTTCATAGATAGATTTGATGAAGTTCAGGAATGTTCCCTCTATCCCTATACTTTGAAGCGTTTTAATCAGGAACGGATGCTGGATTTTGTCAAAAGCTTTTTCTGCATCAATGGAGAGGATCATGTGGTTCTTCTCTCTTCTCTTATTGATTTGTTCTATCACATTGATTGATTTGCGAACGTTGAACCATCCTTGTAACCCAGAAATGAATCCCACCTGGTCATGGTGGATAATCTTTTTAATGTGCTGTTGGATCCTGTTTGCTAGGATCTTGTTGAGAATCTTGGCATCCATATTCATCAGTGATATTGGTCTGAAACTCTCCTTATTGGTAGGGTCTTTGCCTGGTTTGGAGATCAGGGTAATGCTGGCTTCATAAAAAGAGTCTGGAAGTTTTCCTTCTGCTTCAATTTTTTGAAACAGCTTCAGGAGAATAGGTGTTATTTCTTCTTTGAAAGTTTGATAGAATTCCCCAGGGAATCCGTCCAGTCCTGGGCTCTTGTTTTTTGGGAGGTTTTTGATCACTGCTTCAATCTCGTTACTAGATATCGGTCTATTCAGGTTGTCAATTTCTTCCTGGTTCAATTTTGGGAGTTTATAGTTTTCCAGGAATGCATCCATTTCATCTAGGTTGCTTAGCTTATTGGCATATAACTGTTGATAATAACTTCTGATGATTGTTTCTACTTCCTTGGTGTTAGTTGTGATCTCTCCCTTTTCATTCATAATTTTATTAATTTGGGCTTTCTCTCTTTTCTTTTGGATTCGTGTGGCCAATGGTTTATCGATCTTATTGATTCTTTCAAAAAACCAGCTTCTAGTTTCATTGATACGTTCTACTGTATCTCTGGTTTCTACCTCATTGATCTCTGCTCTAATCTTGATTATTTCCCTTCTTACGTGTGGAGTTGGTTTGATTTGTTGTTGATTCTCCAGTTCTTTAAGGTGTAGAGACAGCTGGTGTATTCTGGATTTTTCCATTTTTTTGAGGGAGGCTTGGATGGCTATGAATTTCCCCCTGAGGACCGCCTTTGCTGTATCCCATAGGTTTTGGAGTGAAGTGTCTTCATTCTCATTGGTTTCCATAAATTGTTGAAGTTCTTCTTTGATCTCCTGGTTGATCCAAGCATTCTTAAGCAAGATGGTCTTTAGCTTCCAGGTGTTTGAGTTCCTTCTGAACTTTTCCTTGTGTAGAGCTCCAGTTTCAAAGCATTGTGATCTGAGAATATGCCGGGAATAATCTCAGTCTTTTGGTATCGGTTGAGCCCTGATTTGTGACCCAGTATGTGGTCTATTCTGGAGAAGGTTCCATGTGCACTTGAGAAGAATGAGTATTCTGTTGTTTTAGGGTGGAATGTTCTGTATATATCTATGAGGTCCATCTGGTCCAATGTGTCATTCAATGCTCTTATTTCTTTATGGATTTTCTGCTTCGATGATCTGTCTATTTCTGAGAGAGGCGTGTTAAGATCCAGTATTTTTTCCTAATACTACAGGAACGTTGTATGTTATTGCCCCCCCAATACAGAGAAACTTAAAGCTTTTATGGTCTTACCCAGAAAATCAATATTAAGATTACTGTTTTCATTCAGCTCTTTAAATGTATAAACAAGGAGTGTTTCGATAAACATCACTCAGTCATCAGTTGTGTTTCAGGAAATAAAGCCCGTGTATTTCTATTGGCATAATGATCTCTCATGGGCCACTGATTGAGGAAAGCCACTTGAAAGGAAAGGAAGTTCACCATAACAATATTTTTGTAAACATTGTACCAAACAGCATATATGAGAGGTGTGTATATGTATTTCATTTTATGCCATTTCAGATATAATATCAGATACAGTCTAATCATGTAAAAAAGGGAGAATACACAGAAATTGGAAGAAAATTATTACATGTGGAGATCAAATGGCATCATGTGTGGCATAAGACATGGGAATTTCACTTCTTTTGTTGTTTATCATTAACTGTGTTTCTTTTTTTTTTAATTAAATTTTTTATTTATTTTCAGCGTAACAGTATTCATTGTTTTTTCACCACACCCAGTGTGTTTCTACATATACGGCCAAGCCTCAAACATATTGCAGAACGGTTCCAGACCACCTCGGTAAAGCACATCTTACAACAAAGCAAGTCAAATGAATTTTTTTGGTTTCCCAGGGCACAGGACGTTTATAGTCACACCGTACTGGAGTCTGTTAAGTATGTTCCAGCATTATGTCTATGAAAACAATGTGCATAACAACTAAACATACTTTATTGCACATAAATGCTAACCATCATGTCAGCTTTTAGTTAGTCACAGCCCTTTACTAGTGGAGGGTCTTGCCTCTGTAAGGATGGCTGTTGACTGGTCAGAGTGGTCCTTGCTGAAGAATGGGGTGGATGTGGCAGTTTCCAAAATAAGATAGCAGGTATCCCTGAAGCTCGCACCGCCTTGACGACCAGCAATAGCACACCGGATCCCCCTCTTCTTTCCAATCTCTTCCTCTTCTGGTGCATCTAATTGACTTCTTCTGCTTTCAGGGTCTTAGGATTACACCTGTCCCACTCAGACAAAAGAGGATAACCTCCCTATTTTATTCTCTATGTAAACTTAATTGCATGGCAGAGTCCCTTTTGCCACGTAAGGCAAATACAACCAAGAGGTAACAACAGGAAACTGCTACCCCAGTAGGACAAAAATTAAAATATTCTTAATTATGATCATATTCACAACCCTGTTACCCATAGCTACTACTAGGGATGGTTTCACACAAGGAACAGACATTACCTACAACTTTTGAGTTCTGTATTATGTTTCATTCTTATATAAAGCGTGTATTATGTTTCAGAAATTTTTCACAAGAGAACAACTTCATCAAATCACTTTTGGACAGTAAAAGTTCTTGAAGATCAAAGTATTGGGAAGGGTCAGGCCTGCAGCCCATTGCCAATACTGGGTGCCTGGTACCAATGACCAGGCTCTCCTGCCAGTCCCAACCCAGGCACACCCTCCACCTGATATTCACACAGGAGTGAGATACGGATGGGGTGCTGATCACTCAACCTTCTACCACGGTACCTATTGTATGTTAAAAATTTCTGGGAGCAATTTACACAAATAAGAGTTTGCTTCATGGACTCCAAGCAAAAACGATCCATGAGTACTGTGGGAATACAATGTAAATGACAACATCAAAGAGTGGAAATGAAATCATCTAACCCCAAGAAGCCCCATACCTCCATCCTCTGAGTCTCCACACTGGCCCCCTCTGCACCTCTATTGCCATTGAGACCATCATCCTATGAATCCTTAGGTCTTTTCCAGCACTAAGACCCTGCCCCATCCCCTTCCAACTCCTTATTTGCATTTGACCCTCCCACTTCCACCACTCCCTTCTACTGCCATACCCTACCTACTTCCCTCACCCAACTGGGATTGCTTCCATCTGTCAACTCTGGCCCCATGCATTACGGAGACCGCAGCCAAACACTCATGGCAAACACTACCTCTCCCTTCCCTTCGACCGATATCTGCCCTGTTCCACAGACCTCCGTCCAATTCCATACATTCCTCTCTCTTCCATCAAAATCCCAGCCTTCACCTCCTTGTATCCCCCATTCACCTTCCTACATCTGCTCTTTTCCTCTGGGCTCCTTAGTCTACTCAAACCCACTAAACTCTCCCACTGATTTCATCACCCCAAATCATCTTTCTCCACCAGCCCATGATCCCCTTGTAAGGCTCTTACTCCTTTGGCCACTTCTGGCTCCTTCCTGGGTGTTAACATTACTGGTGGCCAGCACTGATTCCTTTGGGCTGGCTGCCTAGGCCAGTGTCCCCTTCCTCCCTCCTCCCTCCATGTGCATCCTCCCAAAGCTGTACACTTGTCAGAAGAGAACAACATTCCTTGATAAGGGAGGACTTTTCTTTGGTCTAGAGGATGCAAGTAGCTGTGTTCCCCTCCTGGGACTTCAAGACAAGCTCTCATGGCCCATTTGTAGGAGAATGCATGGGCGTCAAGGTTCTTGGACACCAGAAATATCCAACCGAGTTGCTGCTTGTGCAATCTGCATTTCCTATGAAATGAAATGAAATGAAATGAAATGAAATGAAATGAAATGAAGTGAAATAAAAAATAACATAATATAAAATAAAATGAAATGAAATAAAATCAAGAAAAGAATCTTTCATCTTATAAAAGATATGCACCTCATCCCACTGTGCTCCTTAACCTACTGTGGACATGGACTCTACAATGCTCCTTTTTTTTTAATTTTTTTGTTTTAATAAACATATAATGTATTTTTATCCCCAGGGGTACAGGTCTGTGAATCGCCAGGTTTACACATTTCACAGCACTCATCATAGCACATACCCTCCCCAATGTCCATTTCCCCACCACCCTCTCCCGTCCCCCCACCCACAGCAACCCTCAGTCTGTTTCTTGAGATTGAGTCTTTTATGGTTTGTCTCCCTCCCAATCCCATCTTTTCATTTTTTCTTTTCCTACCTCCCCCCAACCGCCCCCCGCCTTGCATCTCCACTTCCTCATATCAAAGAGATCATATGATAGTTTTCTTTCTCCGATTGACTTATTTCGCTAAGCATGATACCCTCTAGTTCCATCCATGTCATCGCAAATGGCAAGATTTCATGTCTTTTGTTGGCTGCATAGTATTCCATTGCTTATATATACCACATCTTCTTTATCCATTCATCTGTTGATGGACATCTAAGCTCTTTCCACAGTTTGGCTATTGTGGACATTTCTGCTATAAACATTCGGGTGCACGTGCCCCTTCGGAGCACCACGTTTGTATCTTTAGGATATATACCCAGGAGTGCAATTGCTGGGTCATAGGGTAGCTCTATTTTCAGTTTTTTGAGGAACCTCCACACTGTTTTCCAGAGTGGTTGCCCCAGCTTGCATTCCCACCAGCAGTGTAGGAGGGTTCCCCTCTCTCCGCATCCTCGCCAGCATCTGTCATTTCTTGACTTGTTCATTTTAGCCATTCTGACTGGTGTGAGGTGGTATCTCATTGTGGTTTTGATTTGTATTTCCCTGATGCCGAGTGATGTGGAGCATTTTTTCATGTGTCTGTTGGCCATCTGGATATCTTCTTTGCAGAAATGTCTGTTCATGTCCTCTGCCCATTTCTTGACTGGATTATTTGTTCTTTGGGTATTGAGTTTGATAAGCTCTTTATAGATTTTGGATACTAGCCCTTTATCTGATATGTCCTTTGCAAATATCTTCTCCCATTCTGCCAGTTGTCTTTTGGTTTTGTTAACTGTTTCCTTTGCTGTGCAAAAGCTTTTGATCTTGATGAAATCCCAATAGATCATTTTTGCCCTTGCTTCTGTTGCCTTTGGCGATGTTCCTAGGAAGAAGTTGCTGCGGTGGAGGTCAAAGAGGTTGCTGCCTGCATTCTCCTCAAGGATTTTGATAGATTCCTTTCTCACATTGAGGTCCTTCATCCATTTTGAGTCTATTTTCGTGTGTGGTGTAAGGAAATGGTCCAATTTCATTTTTCTGCATGTGGCTGTCCAATTTTCCCAGCACCATTTGTTGAAGAGGCTGTCTTTTTTCCATTGGATATTCTTTCCTGCTTTGTCGAAGATTAGTTGACCATAGAGTTAAGGGTCTATTTCTGGGCTCTCTATTCTGTTCCATTGATCTATATGTCTGTTTTTGTGCCAGTACCATACTGTCTTGATGATGACCGCTTTGTAATAGAGCTTGAAGTCTGAAATTGTGATGCCACCGACTTTGGCTTTCTTTTTCAATATTCCTTTGGCTATTTGAGGTCTTTTCTGGTTCCATATAAATTTTAGGATTATTTGTTCTATTTCTTTAAAAAAATGGATGGGATTTTGATAGGGATTGCATTAAATGTGTAGATTGCTTTAGGTAGAATAGACATTTTCACAATATTTGTTCTTCCAATCCATGGGCATGGAATATTTTTCCATTTCTTTGTGTCTTCCTCAATTTCTTTCATGAGTACGTTATAGTCTTCTGAGTATAGATTCTTTGCCTCTTTGGTTAGATTTATTCCTAGGTATCTTATGGTTTTGGGTGCGATTGTAAATGGGACTGCCTCCTCAATTTCTCTTTCTTCTGTCTTGTTGTTAGTGTAAAGAAATGCGACTGATTTCTGTGCATTGACTTTATATCCTGACACTTTACTGAATTCCTGTATAAGTTCTAGCAGTTTTGGAGTGGAGCCTTTTGGGTTTTTCACTTATAGTATCATATCATCTGCAAAGAGTGATAGTTTAACTTCTTCTTTGCCAATTTGGATGCCTTTAATTTCTTTTTGTTGTCTGATTGCTGAGGCTAGGACTTCTAGTATTATGTTGAACAGCAGTGGTGATAACGGACATCCCTGCTGTGTTTCTGACCTTAGTGGAAAAGCTTTCAGTTTTTCTCCATTGAGAATATTTGCGGTGGGTTTTTCATAGATGGCTTTGATAATATTGAGGTATGTGCCTTCTATCCCTACACTTTGAAGAGTTTTAATCAGGAAGGGATGCTGCACTTTGTCAAACGCTTTTTCAGCATCTATTGAGAGTATCATATGGTTCTTACTCTTTCTTTTATTAATGTATTGTATCACATTGATGGATTTGCGGATGTTGAACCAACCTTGCAGCCCTGGAATAAATCCCACTTGGTCGTGGTGAATAATCCTTTTAATGTACTGTTGGATCCTATTGGCCAGTATTTTGGTGAGAATTTTCGCATCTGTGTTCATCAGAGATATTGGTCTGTAATTCTCTTTTTTGGTGGGATCCTTGTCTGGTTTTGGGATCAAGGTGATGCTGGCCTCATAGAATGAGTTTGGAAGTTTTTCTTCCATTTCTATTTTTTGGAACCGTTTCAGGAGAATAGGAATTAATTCTTCTTTAAATGTTTGGTAGAATTCCCCTGGGAAGCCGTCTAGTCCTGGACATTTGTTTGTTTGGAGATTTTTGATGACTGTTTCAATCTCCTTACTGGTTATGGGTCTGTTCAGGTTATCTATTTCTTCCTGGTTCAGTTGTGGCAGTTTATACGTCTCTAGAAATGTATCCATTTCTTCCAGATTGTCAAATTTGTTGGCATAGAGTTGCTCGTAGTATGTTCTTTTTTTTTTTTTCAGCATAAGAGTATTCATTGTTTTTTCTTTTTTCTTTTTTTTTCTTTTTTTTTTTAATTTTTTATTTATTTTCAGCGTAACAGTATTCATTGTTTTTTCACCACACCCAGTGCTCCATGCAATCTGTGCCCTCCCTAATACCCACCACCTGGTTCCCCCACCCTCCCACCCCGCCCCTTCAAAACCCTCAGGTTGTTTTTCAGAGTCCATAGTCTCTCATGGTTCACCTCCCCTTCCAATTTCCCTCAACTCCCTTCTCCTCTCCATCTACCCTTGTCCTCTATATTATTTGTCATGCTCCACCAATAAGTGAAACCATATGATACTTGACTTTCTCTGCTTGACTTATTTCACTCAACATAATCTCTTCCAGTCCTGTCCATGTTGCTACAAAAGTTGGGTATTCGTCCTTTCTGATGGAGGCATAATACTCCATAGTGTATATGGACCACATCTTCCTTATCCATTCATCCGTTGAAGGGCATCTTGGTTCTTTCCACAGTTTGGCGACCGTGGCCATTGCTGCTATAAACATTGGGGTACAGATGGCCCTTCTTTTCACTACATCTGTATCTTTGGGGTAAATACCCAGCAGTGCAATTGCAGGGTCATAGGGAAGATCTATTTTTAATTTCCTGAGGAATCTCCACACTGTTCTCCAAAGTGGCTGCACCAGTTTGCATTCCCACCAACAGTGTAAGAGGGTTCCCCTTTCTCCACATCCTCTCCAACACACGTTGTTTCCTGTCTTGCTAATTTTGGCCATTCTAACTGGTGTAAGGTGGTATCTCAATGTGGTTTTGATTTGAATCTCCCTGATGGCTAGTGATGATGAACATTTTTTCATGTGTCTGGTAGCCATTTGTATGTCTTCATTGGAGAAGTGTCTGTTCATATCTTCTGCCCATTTTTTGATATGATTATCTGTTTTGTGTGTGTTGAGTTTGAGGAGTTCTTTATAGATCCTGGATATCAACCTTTTATCTGTACTGTCATTTGCAAATATCTTCTCCCATTCCGTGGGTTGCCTCTTTGTTTTGATGACTGTTTCTTTTGCTGTGCAGAAGCTTTTTATCTTGATGAAGTCCCAGAAGTTCATCTTTGCCTTTGTTTCCTTCGCCTTTGGAGACATATCTTGAAAGAAGTTGCTATGGCTGATATCAAAGAGGTTACTCCCTATGTTCTCCTCGAGGATTCTGATGGATTCCTGTCTCACGTTGAGGTCTTTTATCCATTTCGAGTTTATCTTTGTGTACGGTGTAAGAGAATGGTCAAGTTTCATTCTTCTACATATAGCTGTCCAGTTTTCCCAGCACCATTTATTGAAGAGACTGTCTTTTTTCCACTGGATATTTTTTCCTATTTTGTCAAAGATTATTTGACCATAGAGTTGAGGGTCCATATCTGGGCTCTCTACTCTGTTCTACTGGTCCATGTTTCTGTTTTTATGCCAGTACCATGCTGTCTTGGTGATCACAGCTTTGTAGTAAAGCTTGAAATCAGGTAACGTGATGCCACCAGTTTTATTTTTGTTTTTCAACATTTCCTTAGCAATTCGGGGTCTCTTCTGATTCCATACAAATTTTAGGATTATTTGCTCCAGCTCTTTGAAAAATACTGGTGGAATTTTGATTGGAATGGCATTAAAAGTATAGATTGCTCTGGGCAGTATAGACATTTTAACGATGTTTATTCTTCCCATCCAAGAGCATGGAATGGTCTTCCATCTTTTTGTGTCTTCTTCAATTTCTTTTAGGAGTGTTCTGTAGTTCCTCGAGTACAGATCTTTAACCTCTTTGGTTAGGTTTATTCCGAGGTATCTTATGGTTTTTGGTGCTATAGTAAATGGAATCGATTCTCTAATTTGCCTTTCTGTATTTTCTTGTTAGTGTATAAGAAAGCCACAGATTTCTGGACATTGACTTTGTATCCTGCTACATTACTGAATTGCTGTATGAGTTCTAGTAGTTTGGAGGTGGAGTCTTTCGGGTTTTCCATATAAAGAATCATGTCATCTGCGAAGAGAGAGAGTTTGACTTCTTCCTTGCCAATTTGGATACCTTTTATTTCTCTTTGTTGTCTGATTGCTGTTGCTAGGACTTCTAATACTATGTTGAACAAGAGTGGTGAGAGTGGGCATCCTTGTCGTGTTCCTGATCTCAATGGGAAGGCTGCAAGCTTTTTCCCATTGAGGATGATATTTGCTGTGGGTTTTTCATAGATAGATTTGATGAAGTTCAGGAATGTTCCCTCTATCCCTATACTTTGAAGCATTTTAATCAGGAACGGATGCTGGATTTTGTCAAAAGCTTTTTCTGCATCAATGGAGAGGATCATGTGGTTCTTCTCTCTTCTCTTATTGATTTGTTCTATCACATTGATTGATTTGCGAATGTTGAACCATCCTTGTAACCCAGGGATGAATCCTACCTGGTCATGGTGGATAATCTTTTTAATGTGCTGTTGGATCCTGTTTGCTAGGATCTTGTTGAGAATCTTAGCATCCATATTCATCAGTGATATCGGTCTGAAATTCTCCTTTTTGGTAGGGTCTTTGCCTGGTTTGGGGATCAGGGTGATGCTGGCTTCATAAAAAGAGTCTGGAAGTTTTCCTTCTGCTTCAATTTTTTGAAACAGCTTCAGGAGAATAGGTATTATTTCTTCTTTTAAAGTTTGATAGAATTCCCCAGGGAATCCGTCAGGTCCTGGGCTCTTGTTTTTTGGGAGGTTTTTGATCACTGCTTCAATCTCGTTACTAGATATCGGTCTATTCAGGTTGTCAATTTCTTCCTGGTTCAATTTTGGGAGTTTATAGTTTTCCAGGAATGCATCCATTTCATCTAGGTTGCTTAGCTTATTGGCATATAACTGTTGATAATAGCTTCTGATGATTGTTTCTACTTCCTTGGTGTTAGTTGTGATCTCTCCCTTTTCATTCATAATTTTATTAATTTCGGCTTTCTCTCTTTTCTTTTGGATTAGTGTGGCCAATGGTTTATCGATCTTATTGATTCTTTCAAAAAACCAGCTTCTAGTTTCGTTGATACGTTCTACTGTATCTCTGGTTTCTACCTCGTTGATCTCTGCTCTAATCTTGATTATTTCCCTTCTTACGTGTGGAGTTGGTTTGATTTGTTGTTGATTCTCCAGTTCTTTAAGGTGTAGAGACAGCTGGTGTATTCTGGATTTTTCAATTTTTTTGAGGGAGGCTTGGATGGCTATGAATTTCCCCCTTAGGACCGCCTTTGCTGTATCCCATAGGTTTTGGAGTGAAGTGTCTTCATTCTCATTGGTTTCCATAAATTGTTTAAGTTCTTCTTTGATCTCCTGGTTGATCCAAGCATTCTTAAGCAAGGTGGTCTTTAGCTTCCAGGTATTTGAGTTCCTTCTGAACTTTTCCTTGTGATTGAGCTCCAGTTTCAAAGCATTGTGATCTGAGAATATGCAGGGAATCATCTCAGTCTTTTGGTATCGGTTGAGCCCTGATTTGTGACCCAGTATGTGGTCTATTCTGGAGAAGGTTCCATGTGCACTTGAGAAGAATGAGTATTCTGTTGTTTTAGGGTGGAATGTTCTGTATATATCTATGAGGTCCATCTGGTCCAATGTGTCATTCAATGCTCTTATTTCTTTATGGATTTTCTGCTTCGATGATCTGTCTATTTCTGAGAGAGGCGTGTTAAGATCTCCTACTATTAATGTATTCATATCAATATGACTCTTTATCTTGATTAATAGTTTTCTTATGTAATTGGCTGCTCCCATATTGGGGGCATAGATATTTACAATTGTTAGATCATCTTGGTGGATAGTCCCTTTAAGAATGATGTAGTGTCCTTCTGTATCCCTGACTACCGTCTTTAGTTTAAAATCTAATTTATCTGATATGAGAATCGCTACCCCGGCCTTCTTTTGAGGCCCATTGGCGTGAAAGATGCTTCTCCATCCCTTCACTTTCAGTCTGGGTGTATCTTTAGGTTCAAAATGGGTCTCTTGTAGACAACATATGGATGGGTCCTGTCGTTTTATCCAATCTGCAACCCTGTGTCGTTTTATGGGTGCATTTAGGCCATTCACATTGAGAGTGATTATTGAGAGATACGTTTTTATTGACATTGTGTTATCTTTGAAGTCTTTCTTTCTGTCGATTGTCTCTATATTTCTGTTCAATGCTATTCTTAGGATTTTTCCTCTTTTATAGAACCCCCCTTAATATTTCCTGCAGTGTCGGCTTGGTGGTTGCATAGTCTTTCAAGCCTTGCCGGTCTTGGAAACTCTTTATCTCTCCATCCATTTTGAATGTCAGTCTTGCTGGATAAAGTATTCTTGGCTGCATGTTCTTCTCATTTAGTGCCCTGAATATATCTTGCCAGCCCTTTCTGGCTTGCCAGGTCTCTGTGGACAGGTCTGACGTTATTCTGATGGGCTTTCCTCTGTATGTAAGGAGGTTCTTTGTCCTAGCAGCTTTCAAGAGATTGTATCTACAATTATGATTCCTCAATTTTACTATGAGGTGCCTGGATGTTTTTTTTGAATTTATAATCTTGGGGGGGGACCTTTCTACTTCTAGTACATGAACACTTGTTCCATTCGCAAGATTGGGAAAATTTTCATGAAAAATTTGTTCCACTATATCTTCTAGACTTCTTTCTTTCTCCTCCCCTTCAGGGATTCCAATAATTCTGACGTTGGAACGTTTCATGGCATCATTTATTTCCCTGATTCTGTTTTCGTGGCTTCTAAGCTGTTTGTTCCAGGCTTCCTCCTGATCCTTTCTCTCTATTTGTTTGTCCTCCAGATCACTAATTCTATCTTCTGTCTCAGTTACCCTAGCTTTTAGAGAATTTAGATTAGATTGGAACTCATTGAGAGCATTGTGAACCTCATCCCTGGTGGCCTTCAGCTCTGCCCTAACATTATGAACCTCCTCTCTGGTCGCTTTCAATTCTGCCCTAATCAATTCTGTTTGGTCATCCATGGCTTTCTCCAACCTAGCTATTGCCTGGATAATTGTTAGCCTGAATTCTCTTTCTGACATATTGTCTATGTTGATAGCCGTTAGCTCTGTTGCAGAAGGCCCATCCTCTGTATTTTTCTTCTGTTGGGGATTCCTCCTCCTAGTCATTTTGGTGAAAGATGACTGGACAGATGTAACTGGATGTATTGACCGTGGTGCAGTCAAGGTGCACCCTGGAACGCTTCTGAGCACTCAGGATTCCCCACCCAAATGAGAGAAAAAAGAAAAGAAAAAGAAAAAAGAGGGAGAGAGAGAGACAGGAAAAAAAGGGAAGATAAAAGTGAAGGTTCAGCCCAAATGGGCCCCAGGGTAAGGTTTATGACGTATACAAACAAAAACAGACAAACAAAAAGACTGATAAAAGTATATGACGAGAGAAAAAATATATATATATAAGCAAAAAAAAGGAGGAGCCTCGTCAAGAAGAACCCCAAGTATAAGATTTATATACTATCCAGACCAACATAAATACACAGAGACACTGGCAGAAGAAAAAGATGGGAGCATGGTTATAGATTCTCGGTGTGGGCGAGGAAGGTTATTTTGATTCTTCCTGGATGTATCTTGATATCTTTGTTAAAGGACTCAACTTTCCTAAGAAAAAGGGGGATTAAAAATTGGTTCACCTATAGGGGTAGCATTGCATGGAGAAAGGGGGTTACCTTGAAATTTAACTCTATATGAATATTAGAAAATAAAAATAAAAAAGGAATAAACTGGACTAAACTAAATTAAAAATTTTTTTAAAAATTAAGAAAATAGAAAAGCAAAAGAAAAACACATGTGTATGTATCAAAAAATTCAGGTTAGAAGTTTATCATGGAATTTGATGTACTGGACATCTCACTGTGATGGTAAATAGGTTAAAAAATTATCTATATAAAAAAAGAAAAAAAATGAACCAGAATAGTGGGAAAGAATTAAAAATAAAAGTTGTATCTATGAAGTAGTGGTGGTTGTTCTCTTGTAGTCTTTTTTTTTTTTTCCTGATTTGTTTTCTGGGGGAGGGGGCTGCCACGTGGGTTTTCAGTCAATGATGTTCCCTGAGTTAAGTCCTCCCAACCCCCTCAAGGGGGTGGGCTCTGAGAAAAACGTTTTTTTCAGGTTTTTGTTCTCTGGAGGTTTTTATGTTTGTTCACTTCTTTTCTCTCGCCTTGACAGCTTTTGATGGTTTTTGGAGGTTTAGAGGAAAGAAAACTGCACCCCAACCTCCCTCTCAGAGAGAAGCCTCAGTCTGCTCCCCTGCAGGTGCTGCAGCCGCTGGGCCGCTGGCAGAGCAGGTTCTGAGTCACGGTCCCTGGGGACGCAGGATCTCCTGCTTATACGCAAAACCAAGGCAGCTGTGGCTGTCTGGGCAGCTCCAGACCACCAGAGACGTTCCAAGCAGCGGTCGCACACTGAGATTTTCCCGCTGGCTGGGGCTGAGAGCTCAGGGCTTGCGCGCACCTCTCCCAGGGGATGGTTTGGGGCGCGGCGCCTCCAGCTCTATCGGCTCTATCGCCGCGTGGGTGTATCGCCGCGTGGGTCCCAGAACACCAGGCTGGGCGTTCGTGCACCTCTCTCAGGGGAGGTTGAGGCACGCGCGCATCTCCAGTAAGGTGCGCGTTCTGCCGTCTGGTGTGGCTCCCAGCCCCTCACGGGAGCCGGACCCCACCCGTTCTCGGGCGCACTGGCGGCTCCGGGACAAAGACCAGGTTTCTCCGCCGCACTCTCTGGCTCAGCGCCAGGGGAGGCTGCCCTGGGTCTGGGGACTTAAGCCCCTATCCCTATCCGCCCCGATTCCCACAATTTCCCCGCGCGAGTCTTTGCTCTTTTGAGTGCTTTCAACAAGACTCCAAGTTAATGCTGGTCCCCAGATGCCGGGCACTCTCATATTGGGGTATTATTTTCCAGTCGGTCACCTCTGGTGGCTCCCTCCCCCTTTTGTTTATCTTCCGATATCAGTCCGACGTTCCCACTCCACTTTACCTGCCCACTGGTGTCTTCTGGCCCCCGTAGAGATCCAGACGTGTATAATTCTGATCTCAGGCTGATTTCATGGGTGATCGGAGTTCTTTGGTAGGTAATCAGCTCACTTTAGGGTGCAGGTTGAAAAGGCGCCTCCTCCTACTTCCCCGCCATCTTGTCTCCCTGCCAGTGTCTTGTAATAAGAGGACACCAAACTCCCTCCAAACTCTATGCCTGGTGGACCTCTAAGCCTCTTCTGGATCATATTCAGTGACAAGGAACTCTCTCTCTTCCAAGCCTACCCGCCCTCCCCACCTCTCCTGGCAGCTCTTATTTCAAGCAGCTCTCACTGGATTGGCTTGGCCTCCCCACCACCTCCATCATGGATCCTAGTCCTGTCCCCGGGACACCACCAATCATCGTTCTGATCCCTCACAACAAGCCGTTAGGTATCTAAAGGCAGGTCTGTCAGAGAAACTCGATGAGCACCATTGCTGGCGTGTGTGAAGCCTCAGTAAAATTACAACGAAGAACCTGCTCTAGTAGCACAAACCCAAAGGGGTGTCCCTCTGGGTGGTGGGTTACAAACCGTTACCTCTTCCTCCAGATGGGTGCAGCCCAAGCCAGGGCACATGAACTGGAAAAGGAAGCAGGCACTGTGCTCTCCCCTCACCTGGGTGCTTCTGGGCAGAGGACATGAGCCCTGCCCTCTCTTCTTCAGACTAAACCGCCTTCATTTCCTTCACTCACTTTATATGAGCAGCCCTCCCATCCTGGTCGGTCCCTTCTAGGTTCAAGATCATCTGGCCAGGTGGAAAGCGTACTTGTTAATGCATGTTCTGCTTTGATTTTTTTTATTAAATTTTTTATTTATTTTCAGAGTAACAGTATTCATTGTTTTTTCACCACACCCAGTGCTCCATGCAATCTGTGCCCTCCCTAATACCCACCACCTGGTTCCCCCAACCTCCCACCCCCCGCCCCTTCAAAACCCTCAGGTTGTTTTTCAGAGTCTGTAGTCTCTCATGGTTCACCTCCCCTTCCAATTTCCCTCAACACCCTTCTCCTCTCCATCTCCCCTTGTCCTCTATATTATTTGTTATGCTCCACAAATAAGTGAAACCATATGATACTTGACTCTCTCTGTTTGACTTATTTCACTCAGCATAATCTCTTCCAGTCCTGTCCATGTTGCTACAAAAGTTGGGTATTGGTCCTTTCTGATGGAGGCATAATACTCCATAGTGTAAATGGACCACATCTTCCTTATCCATTCATCCATCGAAGGGCATCTTGGTTCTTTCCACAGTTTGGCGACCGTGGCCATTGCTGCTATAAACATTGGGGTACAGATGGCCCTTCTATTTTTATTAGACAGAGAGAGATATCACAGGTAGGCAGAGAGGTGGGGGAGGGGGGAACAGGCTCCCTGCTGAGCAGAGAGCCTGAGGCAGGGCTCAGTCCCAGGACCCTGAGAACATGACCTGAGCTGAAGGCAGAGGCTTAATACACTGAGCCACCCATGGGGCCCACTAATGCTGTATTTTATGATGACTAACATAACACAATAAAAAAAAATTTCTTTTTAAAGAGGTGGGGAAATATTCCCTCAACTTTTGTTTTCTGGAAAAATAAATAAATAAGTAAAAAGATTCCCTTTTCAAAAGCATCAATGTACCCCATGGTTTATGGGTTGCACTGAGTCTCATCAAAATTAATACGCTGAAGTCTTAACTCCCCATACCTCAGAATACGGCCTTCATTGGAAATAGGGTCATTCAAGATAGAATCCGGTAAGATGAGGTCAGGTGGAGTTGGGTGGTGTCTAGTCCATCATGACTGGTATCCTTACAGAAAGAGGAAATCTGGGGGAACACAAATTTGTTTGGCCACAAGCAACGAACAGAGTGCTGGGATAGAGCCTTTGAGAGATGCTCCACCATGACCTTCAGAGGGAACATGGCCCTGAGGACACCTTGACCTTGGACTGTTTGCCTCCAGAACTGCCAGACAATAAATTTCCGTTGCTTTAGACCCAAGCTCATGGTCCCTCTTACGACAACACCAACAAACTGATACATCTTCCCTTGTCACCTGCCTCCCCACAGGGAGAAGGTCCCTGAAATGCAGAAAAACCTGCCATTGCATGTCCTTTACCGCAGAAGGGATTCAAAGACACACAGCTCTGAACTGAAGCTCATAACATGAGATTTTCCTCACCGTCAGCAGGGACATTGCCCTCCAAGAAACATCCCAAATCCTGCAACAGCACTGGGGATGGGCCTATACCAAATCCTTCTAGAAAACCGATGCAGAGGGTGCCTTGGTGGCTCAGTGGGTTAAGCCTCTGCCTTCAGCTCACGTTGTGATCTCAGGGTCCTGGGATCCAGTCCTGCATCGGGCTCTCTTCTCAGCAGGGAGCCTGCATCCCCCTCTCTCTGCCTGCTTCTCTGTCTATTTGGGATCTGTCTCACTCTGCCAAGTAAATAAATAAAAACTTGAAAAAAAAAAAAACCACCCCATGCAGAGCAGGCCCATGTTGGGTTCCTGTGGGCCAGAGCTTCAGCTCTGCTCTTACAAATGTGTCCTAGAGACTCAAAGACTACAGAATGAAAATGGGGGGTGAATAGAGCACAAGTGATGGTGTTTGTGAAACTCCCCAAGTGATCCTAACTGGGAACCCAGTACCGAGGACCATTTAGCTCCACACTACTTCTCAAATTGAAAGGAGCTTTGCAATCATCTGGGTATCTTCCTGAAAGAGCTTCTGTGGGGTGTTCCACGATAATAATAGGCTTCTGGTCATCCTGCATCTCAGAGCTGACAACGCTCCTCCCAGAGCCTGAACATCTGTGGATACACCCTCTCTCCCCAGCTCACCCTGACAATCAAACCATGGCTCCTGCTTCTCCCAGGAAGAACCTCAACCACACATCTAGGACACCGACATTTCCTCATCATCTTAGCCTCTGAGCTCAGGCACTCAGGAGGTCCCACCATCCTCTGTGTCTAGAAGTTGTGCTCCAAGGTGGTGCCTGAACTCAGGATGACAGACGCAATCTAAGACACCGACAATGAGGGACATTCTGCAAAACAAAGACAGCATTTCTCAATACTGTCACTATCACTGAGTACAAAGACAAAGCAAGAGTGGTAACTGATCTTGATTACAGACTAAAGAATGAAGCCAATAAAATAAATCCCTGACATGACTGGATCCAAGATTTCTGAGAACAGACAAAAATGACATCATTGTGTCACTGCAGGAAATCTCTGTATGGACAGATAGTGAAATGAAGGCATAACACAAGTGTTTCTTACATATGTGGGATAGTTTTATTGTGCTAGGAAGGAGAATGACCATGGGGCACCTGCCTGGCTCTGGCGGTGGAGGGTGTGACTCGATCTCAGGGTGCACATTTCACTATTTTTCCTCATTTGTTTATTATGATTGATTGATTGATTGATTTTCTTATTCTGTTAGCCAACATAACGTACATCATTAGTGTTTGTTGTAGTGTTCAACAATTCATCGGTTGTGTGTAACTCCCTGTGCTCATCACAACACGTGCCCTCCTTAATATCTGGTTACCTCAACGCCCCACCTCCTTCCTTTCTGGAACCCTCAGTTTGTTTCCTGGAGTCCAGACTCTCTCAAGATTTATCACCCTCTCTCTGTTAACTTTTAGAAAAAATCCTACAAAGCTGGGGGCATCGCGTTGCCTGACTTTAAGCTATACTACAGGGCTTGGATCACCAAGACAGCATGGTTCTAGCACAAAAACAGACACATAGGCCAATGGAACAGACCAGAGAGCCCAGATATGGACCCTCAACTCAATGGTCAAATAATGTTCGACCAAGTACAAATAAAAGGTCCATTGGAAAAAAGACAGTCTCCTCCATAAATGGTGCTGGGAAAATTGGACAGAAATATAGAGAAGAATGAACCTGGACTATTCTCTTACACCATATGGAAAGATCAACTCTAAATGGATGAAAGACCTCGATGTGAGACAGGAACCCATCATAATCCTAGAGGAGAATATAGACAATAACCTCATCGACATCAGCCGCAGCAACTTCTTTCAAGACATGTCTCTAAAGGCAAGGGAAAGAAAAGCACAAATGAACTACTGGGACTTCAACAAGATAAAATGTTTCTGCACAGCAAAGGAAACAGTCAACAAAACAAAGAGGCAACCCACAGAATGGGAGAAGATATTTGCAAAGGACACTACAGATAAAGGGCTGATATGCAAGATCTATAAAGAACTTTTCAAACTCAGGCGCCTGGGTGGCTCAGTTGAATGAGCAACCGCCTTTGGCTCAGGCCATGATCCTGGAGTCCTCGGATTGACTCCCATGTCGGGCTCCTAGCACCGCAGGGATTCTGCGTCTCCCTCTGATCCTCTCCCCCTCATGCTTTCTCTCACACTCTCTCTCTCTCAAATAAATAAATAAAATTTTTTATTTTAAAAAAAGATCTTCTCAAACTCAACACCCAAAAACAGATAACCACGTCAAAAATGGGCAGAACCATGGTGTCTTGGTGATCACAGCTTTGTAGTAAATCTTGAAATCGGGAAACATAATGCCCCCAGTTTTGTGTTTCTTTTTCAGCATTTCCTTAGAAATTTGGTGTCTCTTCTAATTGCATCCAAGTTTTAGGACTGTTTTCTCCAGCTCGTTGAAAACCGCTGGAGGTGTAGAAGAATGAAACTCGACCATTCTCTTACACCACACACAGAGATAAACTCAAAATGGATAAAAGACCTCAACGTGAGAGAGGAATCCATCAGATCCTAGAAGAGAACATAGGCAGTAACCTCTTCGACATCAGCCTCAGCAACTTCTTTCAAGATATGTCTCCAAAGGCAAAGGAAACAAAAGCGAAAATGAACTTTTGGGACTTCATCAAGATCAAAAGCTTCTGCACAGCAAAAGAAACAGTCAACAAAACAAAGAGGGAATGCACAGAATGGGAGAAGATAATCACAAATTATACTACAGACAAAGGGCTGATATCCAGGAGATCTATAAAGAACTCCTCAAACTCAACACACATAAAACAGATAATCATGTCAAAAAATGGGCAGAAGACAGGAACAGACACTTCTCCAATGAAGACATACAAATGGCTACCAGACATGAAAAAAATGTTCATCATCACTAGCCATCAGGGAGATTCAAATTAAAACCACATTGAGATACCACCTTACACCAGTTAGAATGGCCAAAATTAGCAAGACAGGTAACAACATGTGTTGGAGAGGATGTGGAGAAAGGGGAACCCTCTTACACTGTTGGTGGGAATGCAAACTGGTGCAGCCACTTTGGAGAACAGTGTGGAGATTCCTCAGGAAATTAAAAATAGATCTTCCCTATGACCCTGCAATTGCACTGCTGGGTATTTACCTCAAAGACACAGATGGAGTGAAAAGAAGGGCCATCTGTACCCCAGTGTTCATAGCAGCAATGGCCACAGTCGCAAACTGTGGAAAGAACCAAGATGCCCTTCAACGGATGAATGGATAAGGAAGATGTGATCCATATATACTATGCAGTATTGTGCCTCTATCAGAAAGGACGAATACCCAACTTTTGTAGCAACATGGACGGGACTGGAAGAGATTATGCTGAATGAAATAAGTCAAGCAGAGAGAGTCCCTTCTCCTGAGAAGAAGGGAGTTGAGGGAAATTGGAAGGGGAGGTGAACCATGAGAGATTATGGACTCTGAAAAACAACCTGAGGGTTTTGAAGGGACGGGGGGTGGGAGGTTGGGGGAACCAGGTGGTGGGTATTAGGGAGGGCACGGATTGCATGGAGCACTGGGTGTGGTGCAAAAACAATGAATACTGTTACGCTGAAAATAAATAAAAAATTAAAAATAAATAAATAAAAAATAAATAAGCTGTAATCATGAAGACAGTATGGTACTAGTAGAAAAACAGACACATAGACCAATGGAACAACATGGAGAGCCCAGGTATGGACATTCAACTCTACAGTCAAATAATCTTCGACAAAGCAGGGGAAAATATCCAATGGAAAAAACAGAGTCTCTTCAATAAAGGTTGCTAGGAAAGTTGAACAGCTATATACAGAAGAATGAAACTTGACCATTAGCTTAGACCACACAAAACGATAAAATCAAAATGGATGAAAGACCTCAATATGAGACAGGAATGCATCAAAATCCTAAGGGAGATCACAGACAGTAACCTCGTCGACATTGGCCGCAGCAAATTCTTTCAAGACACGTCTCCAAAGACAAGGAAAACAAAAGTGAACATGAACTTTTGGAAAGTCATCAAGATAAAAAGCTTCTGCACAGCAAAGGAAACAGTCAACAAAACAAAGGGGCAATCCATGGAATGGAAGAAGATATTTGCAAATGACACTACAGATAGAGGGCTGGTATCCAAGATCTACAAAGAACTTCTCAAACTAAACACCCAAAAAACAAATAATCACGTCAAAAAATAGACACAAGACATGAACAGACACATCTCTAAAGAAGACATACAAATGACTAACAGACACATGAAAGAATGTTCAACATCATTAGCCATTAGGGAAATCCAAATCAGAGCCACAATGAGACACCACCTTACACCAGCTGGAATGGCAAAAATTGACAAGACAAGAGACAACAAATGTTGGAGAGGTTGTGGAGAGAGGGGAACCATCTTACACAATTGGTAGAAATACACGTTGGTGCAGCCACTTTGGAAAACAGAGATTCCTCAAAATGTTCAAAATAGAGCTACCCTATGACCCAGCAATTGCACTACTGGGTATTCATCCCAAAGATACAGATGTAGTGAAAAGAAGGACCATATGCACCCCAATGTTCATAGCAGCAATGTCCACAATAGCCAAATTGAGGAAAGAGCCAAGATGCCCTTCAACAGATGCGTGGATAAAGAAGATACACAATGGATTATTACTCAGTCATCAGAAAGGATGAATATCCAGATTTTGCATCAACATGGATGGAAACAGGGGACATTACGCTAAGTGAGAAAAGTCAAACAGAGAAAGCTAATTTTATCATATGGTTTCACTTACTTGTGGAACATAAGGAATAGCATGGAGGACATTAGGAGAAGGAAAGGAAAGTGAACGGGGGAGATCAGAGGGGGAGATGAACCATAAGAGACTATAGACTGGGAATCAAACTGAGAGTTTTGGCAGGGGAGAATGGATGAGCCCAGTGATGGGTATTAAGGAGGGCATGGATTGAATGGAGCACTGGGTATTATATGGAAACAATGAAACATGGAACACTACATCAAAAACGAATGATGTATTGTATGGTGACTAAGATAATGTAATAAAACAAATGTTTTAAAATTTTGAGGTGAAGCATGCTAGAACATAGACAGTCCTTACTTTGCACAGTAGTGTTGGGTCCTAAAAATGACAATGCAAGATGAAACCATAAAGCCTTATTACCAACGGGTAAATTACAATGGTTCTGAGACCCTTAAACTTTTTTTCAAACAATAAAAATTCTCTTTCCAACAGAAAAAAAAAGAAGATGGTATGTGAGAAATAGATTATTGTTGTCCTTATACTATAAAGGTGAGAATTCATATGAGTCTCTAATGAAATGATACTGTTGTTTACTTTTAAAAGTATGCATAAAATTTTACACAAAACTAAGAAATGAGGACACAACTTCCCAAAAGGGGCCAATCAGGTAGAATTACAGCATAAACACTATATTTAAAATTCATAACGATGTTAACACAGATAAAGAAAAAACAACACCCATTAACAATCAAACGTACACATTATAATAACCTTAGACTAATTACTATTTTTATAACTTTGACAGGAAACACACATTTAATATAAAATGATGCTTGTTTCATGAAGAGAATATAAAAATAACACCATGAGCTTCTAAAAAGTTCTGGAGCTCAGGCTCTGAGGAATGAGTGAGAAGCTTTGGCATCACACCGGAAGCTGACCATCCTGAGACTCTCTGCGCTCGTGGGATAGGGGTGGCACAGCACATACCGGAGTATGTGGTTTGGGTCCTGTTAGAAGTGTAAGGAGACTACGCAGTCCACAAAAGATGCCCTGGCCAAAATGATCAAAGAGAACCAGAGGGCAGCAGGAAACTGCTTCTGAGAAGGGCCAGGATGGGACAGCTTTGCCTCTCCCAACAATGGAGTGTAGAACAGTCCTTAGGCTCTCGGTCTTGTTTTAGAAGAGGACAGCCAGTGGCCTTGTGGAGGAAAAGCTGTGACCTTTCCCAGGACAACCTGACCCACCAAGTCTCACTGTTGTGGCCAAAGACCAGAAGTATCTGTGGTCTCAGCCCATGACGGCTGCTGGCTGAAATCTTTGTACTTGAAATCCTCTCCATACTGGAGAAAACAGCCAGGATGAGCACCTAAAGTGGCAGCAGCTCCGAACCACTGTTCACGATGACATCCTGGCAGAGCATGGAGGTCTGCAGCAGCAGGCAGTAGGAGGACAGCATGGTAGACGGGAAGGTCAAGTCCATCCTCATACCAAGTGGCATCTTTCAATGGCAGAGGATTCCTTTTGTACCAAAAAAGACTCACACTCCTTCAATTCCAAGGCTCGGGAGAGGTGTCACCACATCCACTGCTAGATCAGCTGTAGGAGACGGTAGCAGGAGAGCTTTGTACAGAAACACGAAGAGTTCCAGCAGGAGTAACTAGCATAATAACACCGCTCAGAAAGAACAGGTTTTCCAGGGGGTGGAGGACAGCCCTTTTCCTCTGGACTGTCACCTGGCAATGCCATCTTCACTCTAATAAGCCCTTTAAAAGCAAACATGTTTTGCTCTGTCCACAGGACGTTATCTCAGGAGATAACGGCAAAACAAGGGAGTGAAAGTAGGAAAATGAAAAGTGCATTTCATGGATCTTTAACAATCAAACAATCAGCATGGCAGTACACACATCAGATCACATAGGCCTTGATTTGATCATTATGATAACTGATACTATTGAAAATTTTCCCTGAAGGACAAAGCTCCAATATATTGATTGGTGGATAACAAACATGATTAACTCTACATCTATGTTGTATATTGGCACAGAGATCATACACAATAAATCTCTACATGCACAACCATAGGTATGAGTGTGTCAATATCTATTTTTTCTTCATCTTGTGTTGCGCTCTAATTTGAAGAAAATATTTAAGTGTTTCATGTGAGCTACAGATATGGGTTCCACTTCGTGATGCAAACTTCTATATATAATCTATAAGTATGTCTATCTATATAGATGTCTATAAACTGTAGAAAATACAGATATGGATATCTATATAGCGATAGATACAGATAAGACCCAAGATACATGTAAATAGATATAGACAGACATAGATATATAATCTACAATATTCTACATGTAGATACAGATAGATATCTATATCTCGATATAGATACATGCATAAACGAGATATAGATCTCTCCAAAGCATGTCTGGGTGACTCAGTCCATTGAGGGTCTGAAACTTGGTATCAGCTCAAGTTGTGATCTGGCAGTTGTGGGAAGGAGCCCTGCAGTCAGGCCCCATGCTCAGTGCAAAGCTGGCTTCAGATTCCGTCTTCCTCCCCCTCTCCCTCCCCTTTGTCCCTCTGTGATTGAACACGCATGCTCGCAAGCTCTCACACACTCTCTAAAATAAATAAATGAAATCTTTTTAAAAATACATCTCCTGGGGCGCCTGGGTGGCTCAGTGGGTTAAGCCGCTGCCTTCGGCTCAGGTCATGATCTCAGGGTCCTGGGATCGAGTCCCGCATCGGGCTCTTTGCTCAGCAGGGAGCCTGCTTCCCTCTCTCTCTCTCTGCCTGCCTCTCTGCCTACTTGTGATCTCTCTCTGTCAAATAAATAAATAAAATCTTAAAAAAAAAAAAAATCCTTTAGGAAAAAAAAAAAAAATACATCTCCTAAGGAGCACTTGGGTGGCTCAGTGGATTAAGCCTCTGCCTTCCCCTCAGGTGAATATCTCAGGGTCCAGGGATTGAGCCAGGCATCTCACTCTCTGCTCAGCAGGGAGCCTGCTTCCCCCTCTCCTTTGGCCTCCCGCTCCTCCTGCTTGTGCTCTCCCCCCACCCCGTCTCTGTCAGTAAATAAATAAAACCTTGAAAAAAAATACACCTCTCCTAAAATTGAGGAAAATTGAAAATCAAGGAGCCACAACCTCCACATGAACAGAAAGGATTTATGTCTCTGCCTTTCAAAGGGCTCTCCATTCACAGCTCCAAATTCACTGGAAGTCTCCACCATAAACTACTCTCATCAGTTCAGGGACATGAGTGTTCACCACCAAACCCCTTTCTTGCCAACAGGCCCAAATCCCCTTCACAATGGAGAGAGAAATCTGCCTTCTACAGATGCCAATTCTATGGAATTCATGTCATTTAAAATCGTTACAACCGCCTGATGTTGTGGCATAACAAATAATATAGAGGACAAGGGGAGATGGAGAGGAGAAGGGAGTTGAGGGAAATTGGAAGGGGAGGTGAACCATGAGAGCCTATGGACTCTGAAAAACAACCTTAGGGTTTTGAAGGGGCGGGGGGTGGGAGGGTGGGGGAACCAGGTGGTGGGTATTGGGGAGGGCACAGATTGCATGGAGCACTGGGTGTGGCGAAAAAACAATGAATACTGTTACGCTGAAAATAAATAAAAAATTTAATTAAAAAAAATAAAGCCCTTATTTCCTTGTTAAAAAAAATGAATTGGGTAAAATGTAATTCTACGCTCTCCACTACCCATTTCAGTTCAGTCTGTCCTTCCTACCTGAAAATGTTGAAAATGCTCATCTCCAAGCTCCCATGACATCACACTTCACATGACTGACTACTGCCCCTCTTAGGAAAACTACAAAATGAGCACTGGCTCCCCAAAACTGTATTCACTGCCTGAATTTCCCCTCCAGTACAATTCTCTTCTTTTCACTGATGACCTGTGACTCACTGATCCATTTTCATGTTCCTTTTCCTACACTTCAATGCCTACTTCAATTCTGGGAAATTTAGGTGACAAATTTACCTGACACAAACAAAGACCTCTCTAGTATCCAGATTGCTTCAGGACTTGGAGTTTATAACTACATAGTTTCTGTGCTCCTCCACTGACCATCAGCAAAACTTCAAACACATGAGTATTTATAAGATAATTATATAGTATCACATTACAATTGCAATTATGACTTATTGTTAACTTTGAAGAAGAAGATCAAGATGTTGTGTTAGCTTCTCATCATTGTATTGGGGACCCTGAGGGGATGAGTGAATTACCAACATTAGGAACATTAAGGAAATTCCTACAATTTACATATTTCTCACAACATGAGGGGATTTTACATTCCTTATCCATGCAAAGCAGACCACGGATATCCTGGGGTCACGGCTCATGAGCAGAAAGGGGCTGAGGATTGGGAAACACAGAGTGATTATCAAACTGGTCTTCAGAAGGAACCAGCTGAGATAATCAAAAATACCCAAAATAATATGAAAGATAGAGGAGAGGGTGTTAAAGTAGACAAAGGTGCTCACCAGAAGAAGGATGGTTTTGGTGGCTGTAGACTCAGGGGATGATGAAGAGACATTGGTCCTAAGGATGTGTTGGACCCTCTGCTTGTGCCTGTACAGGTGGAAGACCATGGAACTGCTGGCCCAGAACATGAGCCCCAAAAATACCACATCAGGGAATGACAACAATGCTACATACAATGGGTCTCTGTTTTTCTCATGACGAATACTTGAACAGTGCCCAAAACGTTTCCTATTTGTGATGTTTTTGATGTTCAAAGTGATAGTCATAAACAAAGGATACATGATGTTTACCAATATCTGCAAGACCCAGCACAGGACAATTGAAGGGACAATGCACTTGGGAGGTTTCCCTTTAAGTGCTGCCCACCTGGAGTTCCTGGGGCTGATGGTGACGGCCTGGAAGACACTCAGGAGGCAGGTGGTTCCAATGGACACCCCCCTGCCCACCCCACGAACATAGGGGAAAAATTTGCATCCAAAATCACTGAGGATGTGATACCACCCAAAGGATGACATTGTATTGTGTATTCCAACAGACAGCAGGACCAAAATGTTGGCAACAATCAGATTTTTAACAATCAAATCTGTGGGCCTTGGCCTACACCCAGTGAAATGAAGGAGGAGATAATGGTAAAGAAGACAGATGTTCCCCAGGATCCCAACCACAGTCTGTATTAAGATGATCACTCCTACTGCCAGATCCCTGGTGGCCATCCTGACAGTACTCAGTGACTGATAACTGTCTTCTCGGGTAGAGGATCCTGCATGGGAATAGGAGGAATGGGCCACACAAATCATGTCATATAATTTAATACTCTACACTTAGCTACACATCCTATTTTGAAATACTACTAAAAGTTCTTCTGTCATTTAGAGCCTTCCAAGGGTTACATACACAACCATTACCAAATACTTGCATGTGTGAATCGCTGGTTTAATGGCCACCCATGGAGGTCACTTCTTATTTCTCACAGATTCACTAGGCATTCCTCACTGTATTCCTCATAAAGATGTGGACAACACACTTACACAAAGGTGAACTGCTTTGTCTCAATTCACTCACCAGTCCAGGGTGGGGACTTGAAACTGGCTGCGCTGGTCACAAAGTTAGTGCACTGAATCCATAATATACAAAAATACTAGTCAGCAGCGGTCTTTAGATAAACTAGACCTCAATTTAGTTTTATGGTAGCACCTTGCCATCCGAATTGAGATTGCTGCCTTATTTAAATTTTTGTTTGCATACACCACCCAGTGCTATATGGAAATAATGAATCATGGAATACTTCATCAGAAAATAACAAAGTACTGTATGTTGACTAATATAACAATAAAAAAATAAAAATAAGTAAATTTTTGTTAATGATGAGTTTTCACTTATTTATGAAGACTGTTCTATAACCAAATATGAACTTAAATAAGGCTTTAGAGTTAGTAAAAAACTGTAGATGCACTGATTACAGTACTACAAAGGTGCGGAACCCTGCCCCACGGCAAGCTGGACTAAATGAATGCAAGAATGACTCAAAATTAGCTCAGCAACAGAAAGAATCATTTGCTCTCATTCCAGGAACAAATGTACAAGGCATAGACGCTGCACAAGAAGCACCACTGCCAGATTACATTGTGTAAAGTAGAAACAAAATAATGACTACATTCAGATCATATATGTATGTATTTATGAATACCTGATGAAATAAAATTAGTAGCTGTAAAGCAAGATCTGTGCAAGATACTGAAATACCAGACATGCAAAATGCAATGTACAGTAAAAACCCTGTATCTTGTATAAGTGACATAGTTTTTGGATTTGTATTCTAATATTTAATAGCAGCATATACAAAACAAGATACATTAGAGCCTAAAAATCATGTCTAAAATGCGTTAAGTTCTATTTCTCTTAAATTTTGCTTCCTACTTTAATGGGAAAAGTCCCTCCATAACCAATTGATACACAAGTATTTAATCCATTAAGCACTTCATAGACCCAGAGCTATAGAAAACATGTCCATTCCAGCAACTGTTATCTGACACACTGTGTCTGCTCATGATCACATGATTTCTACACATTCATCCAACATTTATTACAAGCATGGAGGTACTATGCCTGCACATGGCGAGATCTGCAAATTATGCTATGGCTCCTGTAACAAAGACTCAACAGCAGACGCACTCCAGAACGACAGCCCTTAAACAAATTAAAAATCAGAGATCTTTAGAGAAAATGTTGAACTACTATATTCCTCACCTGAACATAATACAACTCTGTATGGTAAGTAAGTGGAATTAAAATTAACACTTTAAAAAGTCAGTTTTGACGAACCCTCTGATGAAAACACAACAGTCACTGTCAGGGAGGATTCTACTCTATTGCCTCAGGAGCCATCAGGGGTGGGTGCTGGTCTAGCATCTACATCTCTCTTTACTGACTCAGCTCCTGCCTTGGGATGAATTCCACCTCCATGCCCGGCTTCGGCACTGGACCACATTCATACACAGAAATCCCCCTTTGTCCACTATGCTCCCTCACCTGGACTCCTGAGACAACTCCTTGCCTTCCAGACTGTACCTCTCAGATAGAAAGATGCAGAGAACCCACCAACTTCTTCCTGCTGCCCAACTGGAGGGCTCAGGGTGATGGTCAGAGTGGTCAGTACAGGTGCAAGAGGGGCAGCTGGGCCCTGAGATGGGTTTTTATGTCTCTGGGAGCTCCCCTCCCTTCACAACTGCAATTATCATTTCATCTGAAGCAGCAGCATTGGCACTGACAGGCTTGGGAGCTGAGAATATTTTTAAAAACCTTTCTCCCAGGTGCCAATTGTGAAGAACAACTACAAGTTTCTAGCTAGCACCTCTCAAGACACTGCTGGCATGTGGGAAAAGGACACAAAGCCTGGGGGAAATAAGAAGCATGGGTAGAAAACAGGCACTAGGACAGAGAACGCTGGAGAGGAGAGTGGGTATGAGGAAGCCAAAGAGCCCAGGGGAAAGGAGCAGGGTGACAGCGTTGAGAGACAGAAGTAAAGGTTTCCAAGTTATGAACACATGGCCTCTCAGGAGGAAGGAAGGAAACAGCATCTCAGCTGGAACTCATTACTGGTCTGAGAAAGAACTTTTCCCTTTGCTCCCCAACTTCCAGGCTTCTTTCTCATTATCTGGAAAAAAACACATTTGTAATGATGCCCTTTTCTATGGCATCAACATACTCCATCTATAATGGGTTGCAATGAGTCTCATCAAAATGAATATGCTGAAGTCTTAACTCCAGTACCTCAGAATATGCTCTTCGTAGGAATTAGGGTCACTGCAGAGGAAATCTGTTAACATGAGGTCAGGTGGAGTAGGTTGGCCACTAGTGCATCATGACTGGTGTCCTTACCCAAAGGGGAAATCTGGAGGAAGACAAATTTGATTGGCCACAAGCAAAGGACACAGAGCTGGGAAAGAGGCCTGGAGAGATACACCGACAATAAGGGACATTCTGCAAAACAAAGACAGCATTCCTCAATACTGTCACTATCACTGAGGACAAAGACAAAGCAAGAGTGGTAACTGATCTTGATTAAAGACTAAAGAATGAAGCCAATAAAATAAATCCTTGATGTGACTGGATCCAAGATTTCTGAGAACAGACAAAAATGACATCATTGTGTCACTGCAGGAAATCTGTATATGGACAGTCAGGGAAATGAAGGCATGACACTACTATTGCTCATACATGTATGATAGTTTTCTTGTGTTAGGAGAAAGACCTTGGGGCACCTGGCTGGCTCTGGTGGAGGAAGGTTTGATGCTTGACCTCAGGGTTGTGACTTCCAGCTCCACATTACTTCACAGTTTATTTATTTCCCCATTTATTTATCTGTGTACAGTGAGCCAACAAAGAGTACATCATTAGTTTTTGATGTAGTGTTCAATGATTCCTCAGTTGTGTATAACACCGAAGTGCTCATCACAACACATGCCCTCCTTAATATCCGACACCTGGTTACCTCATCCCCCACCTCTCTCCCTTCTGTAACCCTTAGTTTCTTTCCCAGAGGCCAGTCTTTCATGGTTTGTCACCCTCTCCGAGTTTACTTTTAAACAAATCTTAAAAAAAAAGAAAAAAAAAAGGAGAATGCCTTTGACATAAGAAGATAAATATCCAGAGACTAAGGTGAAAGTGTTCTTAAGAAATTAAAAATAGAGCTTCCCTATGACCCTGCAATTGCACTATTGGGTATTTACACCAAAGATACAGATGTAGTGAAATGAAGGGCCATCTGTACCCCCATGTTCATAGCAGCAATGGCCACAGTCGCCAAGTGTGGAAAGAACCAAGATGCCCATCAACGGACGAATGGGTAAGGAAGATGTGGTCCAAACTGGACAGCTATATGTAGAAGAATGAAACTTGACCATTCTCTTACACCGTACACAAAGATAAACTCAAAATGGATAAAAGACCTCAACGTGAGACAGGAATCCATCAGAATCCTCGAGGAGAACATAGGCAGTAACCTCTTTGATATCAGCCACAGCAACTTCTTTCAAGATATGTCTCCAAAGGCAAAGGAAACAAAGGCAAAGATGAACTTTTGGGACTTCATCAAGATAAAAAGCTTCTGCACAGCAAAAGAAACAGTCAACAAAACAAAGAGGCAACCCACGGAATGGGAGAAGATATTTGCAAATGACAGTACAGACAAAAGGTTGATATCCAGGATCTATAAAGAACTCCTCAAACTCAACACACACAAAACAGACAATCATATTAAAAAATGGGCAGAAGATATGAACAGACACTTCTCAATGAAGACATACAAATGGCTACCAGACACATGAAAAAATGTTCATCATCACTAGCCATCAGGGAGATTCAAATCAAAACCACATTGAGATACCACCTTACACCAGTTAGAATGGCCAAAATTAGCAAGACAGGAAACAACGTGTGTTGGAGAGGATGTGGAGAAAGGGGAACCCTCTTACACTGTTGGTGGGAATGCAAACTGGTGCAGCCACTTTGGAGAACAGTGTGGAGATTCCTCAGGAAATTAAAAATAGATCTTCCCTATGACCCTGCAATTGCACTGCTGGGTATTTACCCCAAAGATACAGATGTAGTGAAAAGAAGGGCCATCTGTACCCCAATGTTTATAGCAGCAATGGCCACGGTCGCCAAACTGTGGAAAGAACCAAGATGCCCTTCAACGGATGAATGGATAAGGAAGATGTGGTCCATATACACTATGGAGTATTATGCCTCCATCAGAAAGGACGAATACCCAACTTTTGTAGCAACATGGACAGGACTGGAAGAGATTATGTTGAGTGAAATAAGTCAAGCAGAGAAAGTCAAGTATCATATGGTTTCACTTATTGGTGGAGCATGACAAATAATATAGAGGACAAGGGTAGATGGAGAGGAGAAGGGAGTTGAGGGAAATTGGAAGGGGAGGTGAACCATGAGAGACTATGGACTCTGAAAAACAACCTGAGGGTTTTGAAGGGGCGGGGTGGGAGGGTGGGGGAACCAGGTGGTGGGTATTAGGGAGGGCACAGATTGCATGGAGCACTGGGTGTGGTGAAAAAACAATGAATACTGTTACGCTGAAAATAAATAAAAAATTAAAAAAAAAAAAAAAATAAAAATAGAGCTTCCCTATGACCCTGCAATTGCACTATTGGGTATTTACACCAAAGATACAGATGTAGTGAAATGAAGGGCCATCTGTACCCCCATGTTCATAGCAGCAATGGCCACAGTCGCCAAGTGTGGAAAGAACCAAGATGCCCATCAACGGACGAATGGGTAAGGAAGATGTGGTCCAAACTGGACAGCTATATGTAGAAGAATGAAACTTGACCATTCTCTTACACCGTACACAAAGATAAACTCAAAATGGATAAAAGACCTCAACGTGAGACAGGAATCCATCAGAATCCTCGAGGAGAACATAGGCAGTAACCTCTTTGATATCAGCCACAGCAACTTCTTTCAAGATATGTCTCCAAAGGCAAAGGAAACAAAGGCAAAGATGAACTTTTGGGACTTCATCAAGATAAAAAGCTTCTGCACAGCAAAAGAAACAGTCAACAAAACAAAGAGGCAACCCACGGAATGGGAGAAGATATTTGCAAATGACAGTACAGACAAAAGGTTGATATCCAGGATCTATAAAGAACTCCTCAAACTCAACACACACAAAACAGACAATCATATTAAAAAATGGGCAGAAGATATGAACAGACACTTCTCAATGAAGACATACAAATGGCTACCAGACACATGAAAAAATGTTCATCATCACTAGCCATCAGGGAGATTCAAATCAAAACCACATTGAGATACCACCTTACACCAGTTAGAATGGCCAAAATTAGCAAGACAGGAAACAACGTGTGTTGGAGAGGATGTGGAGAAAGGGGAACCCTCTTACACTGTTGGTGGGAATGCAAACTGGTGCAGCCACTTTGGAGAACAGTGTGGAGATTCCTCAGGAAATTAAAAATAGATCTTCCCTATGACCCTGCAATTGCACTGCTGGGTATTTACCCCAAAGATACAGATGTAGTGAAAAGAAGGGCCATCTGTACCCCAATGTTTATAGCAGCAATGGCCACGGTCGCCAAACTGTGGAAAGAACCAAGATGCCCTTCAACGGATGAATGGATAAGGAAGATGTGGTCCATATACACTATGGAGTATTATGCCTCCATCAGAAAGGACGAATACCCAACTTTTGTAGCAACATGGACAGGACTGGAAGAGATTATGTTGAGTGAAATAAGTCAAGCAGAGAAAGTCAAGTATCATATGGTTTCACTTATTGGTGGAGCATGACAAATAATATAGAGGACAAGGGTAGATGGAGAGGAGAAGGGAGTTGAGGGAAATTGGAAGGGGAGGTGAACCATGAGAGACTATGGACTCTGAAAAACAACCTGAGGGTTTTGAAGGGGCGGGGTGGGAGGGTGGGGGAACCAGGTGGTGGGTATTAGGGAGGGCACAGATTGCATGGAGCACTGGGTGTGGTGAAAAAACAATGAATACTGTTACGCTGAAAATAAATAAAAAATTTAAAAAAAAAAAAAAAATAAAAATAGAGCTTCCCTATGACCCTGCAATTGCACTATTGGGTATTTACACCAAAGATACAGATGTAGTGAAATGAAGGGCCATCTGTACCCCCATGTTCATAGCAGCAATGGCCACAGTCGCCAAGTGTGGAAAGAACCAAGATGCCCATCAACGGACGAATGGGTAAGGAAGATGTGGTCCAAACTGGACAGCTATATGTAGAAGAATGAAACTTGACCATTCTCTTACACCGTACACAAAGATAAACTCAAAATGGATAAAAGACCTCAACGTGAGACAGGAATCCATCAGAATCCTCGAGGAGAACATAGGCAGTAACCTCTTTGATATCAGCCACAGCAACTTCTTTCAAGATATGTCTCCAAAGGCAAAGGAAACAAAGGCAAAGATGAACTTTTGGGACTTCATCAAGATAAAAAGCTTCTGCACAGCAAAAGAAACAGTCAACAAAACAAAGAGGCAACCCACGGAATGGGAGAAGATATTTGCAAATGACAGTACAGACAAAAGGTTGATATCCAGGATCTATAAAGAACTCCTCAAACTCAACACACACAAAACAGACAATCATATTAAAAAATGGGCAGAAGATATGAACAGACACTTCTCAATGAAGACATACAAATGGCTACCAGACACATGAAAAAATGTTCATCATCACTAGCCATCAGGGAGATTCAAATCAAAACCACATTGAGATACCACCTTACACCAGTTAGAATGGCCAAAATTAGCAAGACAGGAAACAACGTGTGTTGGAGAGGATGTGGAGAAAGGGGAACCCTCTTACACTGTTGGTGGGAATGCAAACTGGTGCAGCCACTTTGGAGAACAGTGTGGAGATTCCTCAGGAAATTAAAAATAGATCTTCCCTATGACCCTGCAATTGCACTGCTGGGTATTTACCCCAAAGATACAGATGTAGTGAAAAGAAGGGCCATCTGTACCCCAATGTTTATAGCAGCAATGGCCACGGTCGCCAAACTGTGGAAAGAACCAAGATGCCCTTCAACGGATGAATGGATAAGGAAGATGTGGTCCATATACACTATGGAGTATTATG
Source organism: Martes martes (assembly GCF_963455335.1). Taxonomy (NCBI): domain Eukaryota; kingdom Metazoa; phylum Chordata; class Mammalia; order Carnivora; family Mustelidae; genus Martes; species Martes martes. The sequence continues at coordinate 53,587,493 of NC_137905.1, read as the reverse complement.
CCTCCATCAGAAAGGACGAATACCCAACTTTTGTAGCAACATGGACAGGACTGGAAGAGATTATGTTGAGTGAAATAAGTCAAGCAGAGAAAGTCAAGTATCATATGGTTTCACTTATTGGTGGAGCATGACAAATAATATAGAGGACAAGGGTAGATGGAGAGGAGAAGGGAGTTGAGGGAAATTGGAAGGGGAGGTGAACCATGAGAGACTATGGACTCTGAAAAACAACCTGAGGGTTTTGAAGGGGCGGGGTGGGAGGGTGGGGGAACCAGGTGGTGGGTATTAGGGAGGGCACAGATTGCATGGAGCACTGGGTGTGGTGAAAAAACAATGAATACTGTTACGCTGAAAATAAATAAAAAATTAAAAAAAAAAAAATAAATAAAAATAGAGCTTCCCTATGACCCTGCAATTGCACTATTGGGTATTTACACCAAAGATACAGATGTAGTGAAATGAAGGGCCATCTGTACCCCCATGTTCATAGCAGCAATGGCCACAGTCGCCAAGTGTGGAAAGAACCAAGATGCCCATCAACGGACGAATGGGTAAGGAAGATGTGGTCCAAACTGGACAGCTATATGTAGAAGAATGAAACTTGACCATTCTCTTACACCGTACACAAAGATAAACTCAAAATGGATAAAAGACCTCAACGTGAGACAGGAATCCATCAGAATCCTCGAGGAGAACATAGGCAGTAACCTCTTTGATATCAGCCACAGCAACTTCTTTCAAGATATGTCTCCAAAGGCAAAGGAAACAAAGGCAAAGATGAACTTTTGGGACTTCATCAAGATAAAAAGCTTCTGCACAGCAAAAGAAACAGTCAACAAAACAAAGAGGCAACCCACGGAATGGGAGAAGATATTTGCAAATGACAGTACAGACAAAAGGTTGATATCCAGGATCTATAAAGAACTCCTCAAACTCAACACACACAAAACAGACAATCATATTAAAAAATGGGCAGAAGATATGAACAGACACTTCTCAATGAAGACATACAAATGGCTACCAGACACATGAAAAAATGTTCATCATCACTAGCCATCAGGGAGATTCAAATCAAAACCACATTGAGATACCACCTTACACCAGTTAGAATGGCCAAAATTAGCAAGACAGGAAACAACGTGTGTTGGAGAGGATGTGGAGAAAGGGGAACCCTCTTACACTGTTGGTGGGAATGCAAACTGGTGCAGCCACTTTGGAGAACAGTGTGGAGATTCCTCAGGAAATTAAAAATAGAGCTTCCCTATGACCCTGCAATTGCACTGCTGGGTATTTACCCCAAAGATACAGATGTAGTGAAAAGAAGGGCCATCTGTACCCCAATGTTTATAGCAGTAATGGCCACGGTCACCAAACTGTGGAAAGAACGAAGATGCCCTACGACAGATGAATGGATAAGGAAGATGTGGTCCATATACACTATGGAGTATTATGCCTCCATCAGAAAGGACGAATACCCAACTTTTGTAGCAACATGGACAGGACTGGAAGATATTATGCTGAGTGAAATAAGTCAAACAGAGAGAGTCAAGTATCATATGGTTTCACTTATTTGTGGAGCATAACAAATAATATAGAGGACAAGGGTGGATGGAGAGGAGAAGGGAATTGAGGGAAATTGAAAGGGAAGGTGAACCATGAGAGACTATGGACTCTAAAAACAACTTGAGGGCTTTGAAGGGGCGGGGGGTGGGAGGGTGGGGGAACTAGGTGGTGGGTATTGGGGAGGGCACAGATTGCATGGAGCACTGGGTGTGGTGAAAAAACAATGAATACTGTTACGCTGAAAATAAATAAAAAATTTAATTAAAAAAAAAAGGAAGATGTGGTCCATATACACTATGGAATATTATGCCTCCATCAGAAAGGCATCTTTTGTATCAACTTTTGTATCAACATGGACGGGACTTTTGTATCAACATGGATGGGACTGGAAGAGATGATGCTGAATGAAATAAGTCAAGCAGAGAGAGTTAATTATCATATGGTTTCACTGATTTGTGGAGCATGAAAAATAACACGGAGGACATGGGGAGATGGAGAGGAGAAGGGAGTTGAGGGAAATTGGATGGGGAGATGAACCATGAGAGACTATGGACTCTGAAAATCAATCTGAGGGTTTTGGAGGGGCGGGGGTTGGGAGGTTGTGTGAGCCTGGTGGTAAGTATTACGGAGGGAACGTATTGCATGGAGCACTGGGTGTGGTGCATACGCAATGAATTCTGTTACACTGAAAAGAAATTTTAAAAAATTTTTTAAAAAAGAAAGAAAGTGTCCAGATGTTGGAAAAGTATTGTTACATATAACAGCAAAAGCATATAAACAGATAAAAAGGAATTCGTGATAAAACAGCAATGCTTGGCGAATCTGGATAGGAAGGATGCTTGGCTGTAGGTTTATATTTTTTCCTTCATATTATCGGCTAATTTTTTTCAACATGCAAAGTGGCCATTGAATGACAGGTGGAGGAGACTTTTGGGTATGCAGATCCTGGGATATGACATGGTACAGACCTTTACAAGGACAAGTTCAGAAGTGTACAGCCATGGCAAGAAAAAGCATTAATGGTGGTAAACTGATCCCATAGCCAGAACCACCGAGACGGTTGACACGGGCAATAAGCACCTTGACCAATTCTCCACACTCCTCTGATGTGTGAGACATCCAATGTTCAACTCTATCATTAAAATTTTGGAAATACCAGTATTTTTTCCTAATACTACAGGAACGTTGTACGTTATTGCCCCCCAATACAGAGAAACTTAAAGCTCTTACAGTCATCAAAACAAAGAGGCAACCCACGGAATGGGAGAAGATATTTGCAAATGACAGTACAGATAAAAGGTTGATATCCAGGATCTATAAAGAACTCCTCAAACTCAACACACACAAAACAGATAATCATATCAAAAAATGGGCAGAAGATATGAACAGACACTTCTCCAATGAAGACATACAAATGGCTACCAGACACATGAAAAAATGTTCATCATCACTAGCCATCAGGGAGATTCAAATCAAAACCACATTGAGATACCACCTTACACCAGTTAGAATGGCCAAAATTAGCAAGACAGGAAACAACGTGTGTTGGAGAGGATGTGGAGAAAGGGGAACCCTCTTACACTGTTGGTGGGAATGCAAACTGGTGCAGCCACTTTGGAGAACAGTGTGGAGATTCCTCAGGAAATTAAAAATAGATCTTCCCTATGACCCTGCAATTGCACTGCTGGGTATTTACCCCAAAGATACAGATGTAGTGAAAAGAAGGGCCATCTGTACCCCAATGTTTATAGCAGCAATGGCCACGGTCGCCAAACTGTGGAAAGAACCAAGATGCCCTTCAACGGATGAATGGATAAGGAAGATGTGGTCCATATACACTATGGAGTATTATGCCTCCATCAGAAAGGACGAATACCCAACTTTTGTAGCAACATGGACAGGACTGGAAGAGATTATGTTGAGTGAAATAAGTCAAGCAGAGAAAGTCAAGTATCATATGGTTTCACTTATTGGTGGAGCATAACAAATAATATAGAGGACAAGGGTAGATGGAGAGGAGAAGGGAGTTGAGGGAAATTGGAAGGGGAGGTGAACCATGAGAGACTATGGACTCTGAAAAACAACCTGAGGGTTTTGAAGGGGCGGGGTGGGAGGGTGGGGGAACCAGGTGGTGGGTATTAGGGAGGGCACAGATTGCATGGAGCACTGGGTGTGGTGAAAAAACAATGAATACTGTTACGCTGAAAATAAATAAAAAATTTAAAAAAAAAAAAAAAAGCTCTTATGGTCTTACCCAGAAAAGCAATATTAAGATTACTGTCTTCATTCAGCTCTTTAAATGTATAAACAAGGAGTGTTTAGATAAACATCACTCAGTCATCAGTTGTGTTTCAGGAAATAAAGTCCGTGTACTTCTATTGGCATAATGATCTCTCATAGGCCACTGATTGAGGAAAGCCACTTGAAAGGAAAGGAAGTTCACCATAACAATATTTTTGTAAACACTGTACCAAACACTATATATGAGAGGTGTGTATATGTATTTCATTTTATGCCATTTCAGATATAATATCAGATACAGTCTAATCATGTATAAAAGGGAGAATACACAGAAATTGGAAGAAAATTATTACATGTGGAGATCAAATGGCATCATGTGTGGCATAAGATATGGGAATTTCACTTCTCTTGTTGTTTATCATTAACTGTGTTTCTACATATATGGCCAAGCCTCAAACATATTGCAGAATGGTTCCAGACCACCTCGGTAAAGCACATCTTACAACAAAGCAAGTCAAATGAATTTTTTTGGTTTCCCAGTGCACAGGATGTTTATAGTCACACTGTACTAGAGTCTGTTAAGTATGTTCCAGCATTATGTGTATGAAAACAATGTGCATAACAACTAAACATATTTTATTGCACATAAACGCTATCCATCATGTGAGCTTTTAGTTAGTCACAACCTTTTACTAGTGGAGGGTCTTGGCTCTGTAAGGATGGCTGTTGACTGGTCAGAGTGGTCCTTGCTGAAGAATGGGGTGGATGTGGCAGTTTCCAAAATAAGATAGCAGGTATCCCTGAATCTCGCACCTCCTTGACGACCAGCAATAGCACACCGGATCCCCCTCTTCTTTCCAATCTCTTCCTCTTCTGGTGCATCTAATTGACTTCTTCTGCTTTCAGGGTCCTAGGATTACACCTGTCCCACTCAGACAAAACAGGATAACCTCCCTATTTTATTCTCTATGTAAACTTAATTGCATGGCAGAGTCCGTTTTGCCACGTAAGGCAAATACAACCAAGAGGTAACAACAGGAAACTGCTACCCCAGTAGGACAAAAATTAAAATATTCTTAATTATGATCATATTCACAACCCTGTTACCCGTGGTTACCACTGGGATGGTTTCACACAAGGAACAGACCTTACCTACAACTTTTGAATTCTGTATTATGTTTCGTTCTTATATGAAGCGTGTATTATATTTCAGGAATTTTTCACAAGAGAACAACAACTTCATCAAATCACTTTTGGACAGTAAAAGTTCTTGAAGATCAAAGTATTGGGAAGGGTCAGGCCTGCAGCCCATTGCCAATACTGGGTGCCTGGTACCAATGACCAGGCTCTCCTGCCAGTCCCAACCCAGGCACACCCTCCACCTGATATTCACACAGGAGTGGGATACGGATGGGGTGCTGATCACTCAACCTTTTACCAGGGTACCTATTGTATGTTAAAAAAATTTCTGGGAGCAATTTACACAAATAATAGTTTGCTTCATGGACTCCAAGCAAAAACGATCCATGAGTACTGTGGGAATGCAATGTAAATGACAACATCAAAGAGTGGAAATGAAATCATCTAACCCCAAGAAGCCCCATACCTCCATCCTCTGAGTCTCCACACTGGCCCCCTCTGCACCTCTATTGCCATTGAGACCATCATCCTATGAATCCTTAGGTCTTTTCCAGCACTAAGACCCTGCCCCATCCCCTTCCAACTCCTTATTTGCATTTGACCCTCCCACTTCCACCACTCCCTTCTACTGCCATACCCTACCTACTTCCCTCACCCAACTGGGATTGCTTCCATCTGTCAACTCTGGCCCCATGCATTACGGAGACCGCAGCCAAACACTCATGGCACCCACTACCTCTCCCTTCCCTTCGACCGATATCTGCCCTGTTCCACAGACCTCCGTCCAATTCCATACAATCCTCTCTCTTCCATCAAAATCCCAGCCTTCACCTCCTTGTATCCCCCATTCACCTTCCTACATCTGCTCTTTTCCTCTGGGCTCCTTAGTCTACTCAAACCCTCTAAACTCTCCCACTGATTTCATCACCCAAAATCATCTTTCTCCACCAGCCCATGATCCCCTTGTAAGGCTCTTAATCCTTTGGCCACTTCTGGCTCCTTCCTGGGTGTTAACGTTACTGGTGGCCAGGACTGATTCCTTTGAGCTGGCTGCCTAGGCCAGTGTCCCCTTCCTCCCTCCTCCCTCCATGTGCATCCTCCCAAAGCTGTACACTTCTCAAAAGAGAACAATATTCCTTGATAAGGGAGGACTTTTCTTTGGTCTAGAGTATGCAAGTAGCTGTGTTCCCCTCCTGGGACTTCAAGACAAGCTCTCATGGCCCATTTGTAGGAGAATACAAGGGCGTCAAGTTTCTTGGACACCAGAAATATCCAACTGAGGTGCTGCTTGTGCAATCTGCATTTCCTATGAAATGAAATGAAATGAAATGAAATGAAAAATAACATAATATAAAATAAAACGAAATAAAATAAAATCAAGAAAAGAATCTTTCATCTTATAAAAGATATGCAGCTCATCCCACTGTGCTCCTTAACCTACTGTAGACATGGACTCTCCAATGCTTCTTAACAGCCCTGCCCCTCACTCACATGGCCACACTCTCTCCTCTCCATTTTACCTTTTGTTCCCATGACCTCTTTACCCCTTATCTCCAGAGAGTCCGGCATGTGGTACACCCTCAATTTCCATGCCCATGCTGTACCCTTGTGCCAGGAAGCCCCATGGTGTGCTTAAAACACTCCACACACTCTAACCCGGGTGCATTTACCCACTGACTCTCACACCTACACTGCTTGCTCTCTGCACTGCCATCTCCCGTGCCCCCTTTCCCTGTGCTCTCACCCAACTCAGGCCCTGCACACCCAAAGTTTCTCACCAGATCCACTCTTCAAGTGGCAAAGCTCAGAGCACGTCTTCAATGCTACACACTTAATATTTCCATTGTGGGCTCTGGTAGGTGAGAAGGAGTCTAAAGGTCAATTAGGATCCTCCTTTTTTGCCTCACAAGTTTGGAGATATGTATGAAACCTCCACAGACAAACTCGTTAGTGAGAGACATATCCACCTGGCGACTGAGTGAGTGACCGTGGGAACGTCAGTGGGACAGCACCATCTGTGTGGGAATGTGCACCGGGAGTGTGCCAGAATGGGGATGTCTGCACGTGGTGAGCATGCATCTGAGTTTGAGAATGACTTACATCCTTACGTGGCTCTGAATGTCTGAGTTGCACATAGGTCTAAGGAACCAAGCATGTGCATTTGTGTGGTTAGAGAATGGGTTGACGGCCATATGGGCTCTCTTGCTTGATGACGCAACTACCGTGGGGGCAGAGAAGAATTCACCTCTTCCAAACGTCACTCAGTAGGTCATGGTGGAAAATAAGCAATTGAGTACCAAACTATGAACAAGTACACAGTGACTTAAGAAGACAGATTAGCTGTTTCCATAATACTACCTCTATCCCACACTGCTTCTTCCAATGGTAAAAGTACTCCAAATTATACTACCGCAGATCATGATGTCAACATGTTACCATAGGTAGATACACAGACAAACATACACATTTTGCTGTGAGAGAGTCCGGGGCAGAGTCCAGGAGCTGACCGTTGTAGAGAAGAATGAGACTCCCCCAGAGGGAGATCTGGACTTTGCCCTCTGATATTGGGAGGAGACCTCCAGACTCCTGAATCCAATATATTTGTTGGCTTGGAGGCTTGGCCACCAGACTATCTCACCATGTAGTTGACAATGGACCTTTGGGCTCTAATTCTCCTGTCAGCCTCTGGATGGCTGAAGACCAAATGTATCAACTCACCCTGGGGACACTATGAAGACTGCCGATCATCTGCAAGGTAAGTCGTATAACTGTAGTAAAAATTCTGGGTACCGAGGCTTGGGGGAGCCTCCGTCACTGGCAATACTCCATGAGTGTTATCCCATGTCAACTCCAGATAGTAACCCTCTATATGACTTTGCAGAAAGAGGACAACTAGAAGAGCCACAGCGAGTACTTTTCCTGGACTCTGCCCCCTACATCTTGTCCCTGTCAGTTGGCCATCTGTTCATTTTCCTGTAATACTCCACAATGAGGAGACAGCTCTCAGCGGGCTCTGTGACCTCCTCTATAGAGATCTACAGATACTGAGTATCATTTTGGGGACCTACAAACTTGCAATTGGTGTCATCAGTGAGTGTGGTCTTCTGTGTACTGTCATCCCTCAAAGTTCTCAGCTGGAATAAAACTCTCACAGGGGGAAGGGTTGGTAGACATAGACCAAATGGTGAATTTTGATGGTGGAAAATCCAAGGAAGTAATTTTAGCTCTTGAAATTTCCGTTTCTTTTTCTTTTATTTTATTTTCCAATTTTCTTATTTTACTTTTATGTTTCAAGTTGGCTTAGTTTTTTCAGTGGTGGCATCTGACCACCGCAGATTTTGTTAGGCTGCATCTAGCCTGGGTCATGGTTGACATGTTGGACTCTGTCCATTCACTCAACCATCCCTCAACAGAATGACTGGGAGGAGGAACTCCCAACAAAGAAAAGAATCAGAGACAATATCCTCTGCCACAGAGGTAATGGGTATGAAGATAAGCAAGATGTCAGAGATAGAACCCAGGATAGCAATCACGAAGTCAATAGCTAAGTGTGGAAAAGGCATTAGCGCAACAGAGAATGTCTAAGGGCAGAAATGAGATCGAATCAGGCTGAACTTAAAAATGTTATCAATGAGATGCAATCTAAACTGGATACTCCAACAGAGAAGGTAAATGAAGCAGAAGAGAACCAGTGGTCTAGAACATAAGCTGACAGAAAGGATGGAAGCTGAGGAAAATAGGGATATGCAGCTAATAGCCCATGACAATAGACATAGAGAGATCGAGGATGCCATGAACTGTTCCAATGTCAGAATTATTGGGACCCCTAATGGGGTTTTTTGAGATAGAGGACAAAAGGTGTATTTGAGCAAATCATAGATGAGAACTTCCCTAATCTGGGGAAGGAAACAAGCATTTGAGTCCAAGAGACACAGAGGACCTCACTGAAGTCAAGAAAAATAACATGTCACAGTGAAGCTTGCAAATCTTACAGCCTAAGAAGCTATACTGAGTGCAGTTAGGGGAAAGAGATTTTTATGTAGGGAGGGAGGAACATCAGAATAACATAAGACCTATCCACAGACACCTGGCAAGCCAGAAAGGGTGGGCAAAACAAGTTCCAGGTACTAAATGAAGAGAACATGCTGCCAATAATACTTTACCCAGCAAGCCTGTCATTCAGAACTGATGGAGAGGTAAAGAGCTTTCAGGACAGGCAGAAACTGAAGGAATTATGTGACCACCAACGCAGCCTTGCAGGAAATATCGAGGGGGATTCTATAATCAAAGAGAAACCCAAGAGTCACAAGACCAGGAGGAAACAGAAAATCTATAGAAAGAAGAACTTTACAGGCAATACAATAGCACCAAATTCATATCTTTCAATAGTTACTCTCAATGTAAATAGGCTGAATGTTCCCATCAAGAGACACGGGGTTTTAGATTGGATAATAAAGCAAGACCCATCCAAAGGCTGTCTACAAGAACACATTTTGAACCTAAAAATGCCTCCTGATTCAAAGGGAGGGGATGGAGAACCATTTCCCACACCAACGGAGCTCAAATGAAAGCTGGGGTAGTAATTCTCATATCCGACAAATTGGACTTTATACCGAAGATGGTAGTAAGAGATGTAGAGGGACATTATATCATACTTAAAGGGCCCATTCACCAAGAAGATCTAACAATTGTAAATATCTAGGCCCCCAACATGGGAGCAGCCGATTACATAAACCAATTCATAACTAAAATAAAGAAACATACTGATAGTAAAATATGCATAGCAGGAGACCTCAGCACTCCACTCACAAGCTCATCTAAGCGGAAGATCCACAAAGAAACAAGAGCTTTGAATGACACACTGGACCAGATGGACATCGTGGATACATATAGGACATTCCATTCTAACCAACAGAATACTCATTCTTCTTGAGTGAACATGGAAATCTCTCCAAAGTAGACCATATCCTGGGTCAGAAATCAGGTCTCAATGGATACCGAAAGATTGAGAATATCCCTGCATAGTTTCAGACCACAATATTGTGAAACTGGATCACAACCACAAGAAGAAACTTGGAAGGAAGTCAAACACTTGCAAGGTAAAGAGCATCCTGCTAAAGAATGATTGGGTCAACCAGGAAATTAAAGAAGAACTTAGACAATTCATGGAAACTAATGAGAATGAAAACACATTGGTCTTAAATCTATGGTACACTGCAAAGTTGGTCCTAAAAAACAACAACAAAAACAAAAACTATGTGCCAACAAATTAAGCAACCTGGAAGAGACGGATGCCTTCTTGAAAACTACCACGCTGAAACAAGAAGAAACTGGCCACTGGACTAGACCAATAACCAGTAAATATACTGATGCAGTGAACAACAACCTCCCCCAAATCCCTCCTAATATTGTTGGTGGGAATGCAAGTTGGTGCAGCTTCTTTGGAAAACAGTGTGGAGGTTCCTCAAAACGTTCCAAATACAGCTACCCTATGACCCAGCAATTGCACTACTGGATACTGACCCCAAAGACACAGATGTAGCGGAAACAAGGGCCATAGGTAGCCCAGTGTTCATAGCAGCCATGTCCACGATCGCCAAACTGTGGAAAGAGCCGAGATGCCCTTCAACAAGACAAATGGATAAAGAAGACGTGGTCCATATACACAATGGAATATCACTCAGTCACCAGAAAGGATGAACACTAAAATTTTGCATCCACACGGATGGGACTAGAGGAGATTATGCTAAGTGAAATAACTACAGAAACTCAATTATCATGTGGCTTCACTTATTGTGAAACATAATGAATAGCATAGAGGGCATTAGGAGAAAGATGGGAAAATGAAGGTGGAGGAAAATGGAGGGGGAGACGAACCATGAGAGACTATGGATGCTGAAAAACAAACAGGGTTTGGGAGGGGGGTGAAAGTATGGGATAGTCCATTAATGGGATTAAGGGGGAACGTACTGCAGGGAACAGCGGGTGTTATATGCAGACAAAGAATTGTGGAACACAACATCAAAAACTAATGAGGTACCTTGTGGTGAGTAGCATAATAAAAAAGTTTTTAATAAAAATAATAAATAGAACTAAGAAATAAGGATACAACTCAGAAAAGGGGTCAATTAGTACATGGAATTAAAACATGAAAATTATATTTAAAAATTAACAAGTGTTTGCATATATAAACTGGGCAAATAAACCCTCTCATATGCAAATATATGAATTATTATATTAAATATAAATGGACTAATTACTACCTTTATTGTTTTTTGACCAAAAAATGCAAATTTATTATTTTTAGATGTTTCTTTCAAAATAAGGGCAGGAAAATAACACTGAGCTCCTGAGAAGTCCTGGAGCTCAGTCACTTAGGAAGGAGGCGAGGGGATTTGTGTCACCCTGGGAGCAGATCATCCCAAGGCTCTCTCTGCTACTGTAAAGGGTGGCACAGCACATATGGGAAGTATGAGACTCTGGCCATTTTCGAAGCCCACACTACTTACTTCTTGGTCCACACAAGATGCTCTGGCCAGGAGTATCAAAGAGAACTGGAGGGCAGCAGGAAACTGCTTCTGAGAAGGGCCCAGAGGGGACAGCCTTGCCCCTCCTAGTCTGCAGGTTAGAACAGTCTCTTGCTATAGAAGAACTCTTGCTTTGGAAGTGGACGCCAGGTGCCTGGGGGCTCAATCAGTTAAGTATCTGCCTTCTGCTCTGTTCATGATCCCCAGGTCCTGGGACTGAGTGCTCCCTGCTCAGTGAGAGTCTCCTTCTCCCTCAGCCCCCCTCACCTCCTCCTGCATGCTCTCTCTCTCTCTCTGTCTCTCAAAAATAAAAAAGTAGAATCTAAAAAAAAAATAGTGGATGTCCACTGGCCTTGTGCTCAGTGTGTTACCCAAAAGTCCGTGCTGACAAAAAGCTGTGACCATTCCCAGGACAAACTGTCCCACCAAGTCTCACTGTTGTGGTCAAAGACCAGAAGTATCTGTGGTCTCTGCCTATGAAGCCTGATGGCTGAATTCTTTGTGCTTGAAATCCTCTCCATACTGGAGAAAACAGCCAGGGTGAGCACCTCGAGCAGCAGATCTGAGCCACAGGACAAGAATAAGGTCGTGTTCACGATGACATCCTGGCAGAGCACGGAGGTCTGCAGCAGGCAGTAGGAGGACAGCATGGCAGATGGGAATGTCAAGTCCAAGCTAATACCAAGTGGCATCTTTCAATGGCACAGATTTCCCTTTGCCCCAAGAAAGACTCACACTCCTTCAATTCCAAGGTTCAGGAGAGGTATCGCCATATCCATTGCTACATCAGCTGCAGGAGATGGTAGCATGAGAGCTTCATACAGAAATATGAAGAGTTCCAGCATGAATAGGTAGCATAATACCACCCACTCAGAAGGAACAGGTTTTCCAGGGGTGGAGGACAGCCCTTTTCCTTTGGACTACCACCGGGCAGTGCCATCTTCACTCTAATTACTCCATTTAAAATAAAACATACACTTTTCTTCTGTACACAGGATGTTATTTCAAGAGATATGGCAAAACAAGAGAATTAAAGTAGGGAAATGAAAAGTGCATTTCATGGATCTTTGACAATCAAACAATCAACAGGGCAATATACACATCAGATCACATAGGCCTTGATTTGGGCATTATTATAAATGATACTATTGAAAATTTTCCCTAAAGAACAAAGCTCTAGTACATTGATTGGTGGATAACAAACATGATTAACTCTACATCTATATTGTCTATTGACACAGAGATCATACAAATAGATCTGTACATGCACAACTGTAGGTATGAGTGTGTCAATATCTATTTTATCTTCTTCTTGTGTTGTGATCAGATTTCTGGAAACAGTTTAAGTGCTCCTTGTGAGCTACAAATACGGGTTCCATTTTTTGGAACAAAGTTGTATACACAATCTAAAGAACATACATATCTAGGGGCGCCTGAGTGGCTCAGTCAGTTGCAGCCTCTGCCTCTGCCTTCGATTGGATCGAGCCCACATTGGGCTCTCTGTTCAGTGGGGGCCTGCTTCCCGCTCTCTCTCTGCATGCCTCTCTGCCTGCTTATGATCTCTGTCTGTCAAATGGATAAATAAAATCTTAAAAAAATACATACCCATATCTAGGTATAGATAGATACACACGTAGATATCAACTACATAAAAGTCGATCCGGGTTGGGGGGGGGGCGTCTGTGTGGAATAGTCCACTGAGTGTTTGACTCGGCTTCAACTCAATGATCTGGCAGTTGTGCGATGAAACCCGCAGTCAGGTCCATGTGTAGTGAAGAGTCGCCCTCAGATTCCTTCTTGCTCCCCCTCTCCCTCCCCTCTGCCTCTGCATGGGGCTAACCCTCTCTCACTCTCTCCCATAAGTAAATAAATAAAATCTTTTTAAAAAGAACCTCTCTCCTAATATTTAGGAAAATTGAAAGTCAAGGACCCACAACCTCCACATAAACAGAAAGGATTTATGTCTCTACCTTTCAAACGGCTCTCCCTTCAGCCCTCCAAAGTCAGTGAAAGTCTCCACCATAAACTACTCTCATCACTTCAGGGACATGAGTGTTCACCACCAAACCCCTTTCTTGCCAACAGGCCCAAATCCCCTTCACAAAGGAGAGAAAGATCTGCCTTCCACAGATGCCAATTCTATGGAATTCATGTCACTTAAAAGTGTTACAATCACCTGATGTTAAGAACTAGGTAAAATGTAATTCTATGCTCTCCACGACCCATTCCAGTTCAGTCTGTCCATTTCTACCTGAAAATATTTACAGTGCTCATCTCCCAAGCTCCCATGACATCATACTTCACATGACTAACTATTGCCACTCTAGTAGGAAAACTACAAAATGACCACTGACGCCTAAACCTGTACTCACTGACTGAATTTCCCTCTGCTACATTTCTCTTCAGGTTCACCGTGACCTGACACAAGATGATCCATTTTCATGCTCCTTTCCCTACACCTCAATGCCTACTTCACTTCTAGGAAATTTAGGTGACAAATTTACCTGACACACTCAAAGAATTTTCAACAATATTGAGATTGTTTCAGGAGCTGGTGTTTATAATTACATACTTTCTATGCTGCTCCAGTGACCAATAGCAAAACTTCAAACACATGAGTATTTGTAAGATAATTATATAGTATCACATTACAATTACAATTATGACATATTGTTAACTTTGGAGGAGATGACCAAGATGTTCTGTTAGCTTCTCATCATTGTACTCGGGACCCTGAGGGGATGAGTGAATTACCAACATTAGGAACATTAAGGAAATTCCTACAATTTATATATTTCTCACAACATGAGGGGATTTTACATTCATTATCCATGCAAAGCAGACCATGGATATCCTGGGGTCGCGGCTCAGGAGCAGAAAGGGGCTGAGGGTTGGGAAACACAGAGTGATCACCAAACTGGTGTTCAAAAGGTACCAGCTGAGATAATCAAAAATACCCAAAAGACTATGAAGGACAGAGGAGAGGGTGTTAAAGTAGACAAAGGTGCTCAATAGAAGAAGGACAGTTTTGGTGGCTGTAGACTCAGGCGATGATGAGATGTTGGTCCCAAGAATATGTTGGACCCGCTGCTTGTGCCTGTACAGGTAGAAGACCATGAAGCTGCTGGCCCAGAGCATGAGCCCCAAAAATACCACATCAGGGAATGACAACAATGCTACATTCAGTAACTCCCTGCTTTTCTCTAAACGAATACTGGAACAGCACCCGAAACTTTTTCTATTTGTGATATTTTTGTTGTTCAAAGTGACAGTCATAAGCAAAAGAGACAGGATATTTACCAATATCTGCAAGACCCATCACAGGACAGCTGAAGGGACAATGCACTTGGGAGCTTTCCCTTTAAGTGCTGACCACCTGGAGTTCCTGGGGCAGATGGTGATAGCTTGGAAGACACTCAGGAGGCAAGTGGTGCCAATGGACACACCCCTGCACACCCCACGAACATAGGGGAAAATTTTGCATCCAAAATCAATGAGGATGTGATACCACCCAAAAGATGACATTGTATTGTGTATTCCAACAGAGAACAGGACCAAAATGTTGCCTACAGTCAGGTTTTTGACAATCAAATCTGTGGGCCTTCGCTTACACCCAGTCAAATCAAGGAGGAGATAATGGTAAAGAAGAGAGAAGTTCCCCAGAATTCCAACCAGAGTCTGTATTAAGACGATCACTCCTATTGTCAGATCCCTAGTGGACGTCCTGTCAGTTCTCAGTCAAATATCAGTGACTGATCTCTGTTTTCTGGGCTAGAGGATCCTGCATGGGAATATCACCTGTGGGCCACATGAATTGTGTCGATTGAAATCTGATATTCTTCACATTTCTACACTCCCTACTTTGAAATACTAACGTTCTTCGGTCATTTAGGGCGTTCCGAGAGTTACATACACAACCATTGCCAAACACTTGCAAGTGTGAATCGCTGGTTTAATGGCCACCCATGGGGGGAGCTTCTTAATTCTCACAGATTCAGGAGGCATTCCTCACTGCATTCCTCATAAAGATGAGGACAACACAGTTACACAGAGGTGAACTGCTTTGTCTCAATTCACTCATCAATCCAGGGTGGGGACGGGAACCTGGCTGGGCTGGTCACAAGGCGAGTACTCTGAATCCATACTATACTAAAATAATAGTCAGCTGTGGTTTCTCAAATAAACCGGATCTCAATTTAGTCTTATGTTTGCACCTTGTCATCTGAATTGAGATTGCTGCCATTTTATGAAGCCAGCATTACCCTGATTCCCAAACCAGGCAAAGACCCTACCAAAAAGGAGAATTTCAGACCAATATCACTGATGAATATGGATGCTAAGATTCTCAACAAGATCCTAGCAAACAGGATCCAACAGCACATTAAAAAGATTATCCACCATGACCAGGTGGGATTCATCCCTGGGTTACAAGGATGGTTCAACATTTGCAAATCAATCAATGTGATAGAACAAATCAAGAAGAGAAGACAGAAGAACCACATGGTCCTCTCAATTGATGCAGAAAAAGCATTTGACAAAATCCAGCATCCGTTCCCGATTAAAACGCTTCAACGTATAGGGATAGAGGGAACATTCCTGAACTTCATCAAATCTATCTATGAAAGACCAACAGCAAATATCATCCTCAGTGGGAAAAAGCTTGCAGCCTTCCCGTTGAGATCAGGTACACGACAAGGATGCCCACTCTCACCACTCTTGTTCAACATAGTATTAGAAATCCTAGCAATCAGCCACAGCAACTTCTTTCAAGATATGTCTCCAAAGGCAAAGGAAACAAAGGCAAAGATGAACTTTTGGGACTTCATCAAGATCAAAAGCTTCTGCACAGCAAAAGAAACAGTCATCAAAACAAAGAGGCAACCCACGGAATGGGAGAAGATATTTGCAAATGACCGTACAGACAAAAGGTTGATATCCAGGATCTATAAAGAACTCCTCAAACTCAACACACACAAAACAGATAATCATATTAAAAAATGGGCAGAAGATATGAACAGACACTTCTCCAATGAAGACATACAAATGGCTACCAGACACATGAAAAAATGTTCATCATCACTAGCCATCAGGGAGATTCAAATCAAAACCACATTGAGATACCACCTTACACCAGTTAGAATGGCCAAAATTAGCAAGACAGGAAACAACATGTGCTGGAGAGGATGTGGAGAAAGGGGAACCCTCTTACACTGTTGGTGGGAATGCAAGTTGGTGCAGCCACTTTGGAGAACAGTGTGGAGATTCCTCAAGAAATTAAAAATAGAGCTTCCCTATGACCCTGCAATTGCACTACTGGGTATTTACCCCAAAGGTACAGATGGAGTGAAAAGAAGGGCCATCTGTACCCCAATGTTTATAGCAGCAATGGCCACGGTTGCCAAACTGTGTAAAGAACCAAGATGCCCTTCAACGGATGAATGGATAAGGAAGATGTGGTCCATATACACTATGGAGTATTATGCCTCCATCAGAAAGGACCAATACCCAACTTTTGTAGCAACATGGACGGGACTGGAAGAGATGATGCTGAGTGAAATAAGTCAAGCAGAGAGAGTCAAGTATCATAATGTTTCACTTATTTGTGGAGCATAACAAATAATATAGAGGACAAGGGGAGATGGAGAGGAGAAGGGAGTTGAGGGAAATTGGAGGGGGAGGTGAACCATGAGAGACTACAGACTCTGAAAAACAACCTGAGGGTTTTGAAGGGGCGGGGGGGCGGGAGGTTGGGGGAACCAGGTGGTGGGTATTAGGGAGGGCACAGATTGCATGGAGCACTGGGTGTGGTGAAAAAACAATGAATACTGTTATGCTGAAAATAAATTAAAAAAAAAAGAAATTAAAAACAGAGCTTCCCTATGAGCCTGCAATCGCACTGCTGGGTATTTACCCCAAAGATACTGATGTAGTGAAAAGAAGGGCCATCTGTACCCCAATGTTTATAGTAGCAATGGCCACGGTCGACAAACTGTGGAAAGTTCCAAGATGCCCTTCAACGGATGAATGGATAAGGAAGATGTGGTCCATATACACTATGGAGTATTATGCCTCCATCAGAAAGGATGAATACCTAACTTTTGTAGCAACATGGACAGCACTGGAAGAGATTATGCTGAGTGAAATAAGTCAAGCAGAGAGAGTCAAGTATCATATGGTTTCACTTATTTGTGGAGCATAACAAATAACATGGAGGACATAGGGAGATGGAGAGGAGAAGGGAGTTGAGGGAAATTGGAGGGGGAGATGAACCATGACAGACTATGACCTCTGAAAAACAATCTGAGGGTTTTGAAGGGGTGGAGGGTGGGAGGTTGGGGGAGCCATGTTGTGGGTACTATGGAGGGCACATATGGCATGGATCACTGGGTGTGGTGCATAAACAATGAATTCTGTTACAGTGAACAGAAATTAATAATAAAAAAAAGAATTAAAAAAATATATAAAAAAAAAGAATACCGGGGCTGGGGAGACATCTCCTAAGGGGCACTTCTGTGGTTCAGTGGGTTAAGCCACTGCCTTCGCCTCAGGTGATGATCTCAGTGTCCAGGGATTGAGCCAGGCATCTCGCTCTCTGCCCAGCAGGGAGCCTGCTTCCCCATATCATTTGGCCTCCTGCTCCCCCTGCTTGTGCTCTCTCTCCCTCTCTCTCTCTCTCTCTGTCAGTAAATAAATAAAATCTTGAAAAAAAATACACCTCTCCTAAAATTGAGGAAAATTGAAAATCAAGGAGCCACAACCTCCACATGAACAGAAAGGATTTATGTCTCTGCCTTTCAAATGACTCTCCCTTCACAGCTCCAAATTCACTGGAAGGCCCCACCATAAACTAATCTCATCACCTCAGGGACATGAGTGTTCACCACCAAACCCCTCTCTTGCCAACAGGCCCAAATCCCCTTCACAAAGGAGAGAAAGATCTGCCTTCCACAGATGCCAATTCTATGGAATTCATGCCATTTAAAATTGTTACAATCTCCTGATGTTATTTAAGAGTTAGGTAATATGTAACTCTAAGCTCTCCACTACCCATTTCAGTTCAATCTGTCCTTTCTACCTGAAAATATTGACAATGCTTATCTCCCAAGCTCCCATGACATCATACATCACAGGACTAACTATTGCCCCTCTAGAAGGAAAATTACAAAATGATCACTGGCTCCCCAAAACTGTACTCACTGCCTGAATTTCCCCTGCAGTACAATTCTCTTCTTTTCACTGATGACCTGTCACTCGCTGATCCATTTTCATGTTCCTTTTCCTACACTTCATTTCCTACTTCAATTCTGGGAAATTTAGGTGACAAATTTACCTGACACACACAAAGACCTCTCTATAATATCAAGATCACTTCAGGACCTGGAGTTTATAATTACATAGTTTCTGTGCTCCTGCACTGACCATTAGCAAAACTTCAAACACATGAGTATTTATAAGATAATTATACAGTATCACATTACAATTGCAATTATGACTTATTGTTAACTTTGAAGGAGATGATGTTCTGTTAGCTTCTCGTCACTGTATTGGGGACCCTGAGGAGATGAGTGAATTACCAACATTAGGAATATTAAGGAAATTCTTACAATTTACATGTTTTTCATACATGAGGGGATTTTACATTCCTTATCCACGCAAAGAAGACCATGGATATCCTGGGGTCGCGGCTCATGAGCAGAAAGGGGCTGAGGATTGGGAAACACAGAGTGATTATCACACTGGTGTTCAGAAGGTACCAGCTGAGATGATCAAAAATACCCAAAATAATGTGAAAGACAGAGGAGAGGGTGTTAAAGTAGACAAAGGTGCTCACCAGCAGAAGGATGGTTTTGGTGGCTGTCGACTCAGGGGCCAATGTGGAGATGTTGGTTCTCCGAATATGTTGGACCCGCTGCTTGTGCCTGTACAGGTAGAAGACCATGGAGATGCTGGCCCAGAACATGAGCCCCAAAAATACCACATCAGGGAATGACCACAATGCTACATTCAGTAACTCCCTGCTTTTCTCTAAACGAATACTGGAACAGCACCCAAAACTTTTCCTATTTGTGATATTTTTGTTGTTCAAAGTGACAGTCATAAACAGAGGAGACAGCACATTTAATAATAGCTGCAAGACCCAGCACAAGACAATTGAAGGGACAATGCACTTGGGAGCTTTCCCTTTAAGTGCTGCCCACCTGGAGTTCCTGGGGCTGATAGTGATGGCCTGGAAGACACTCAGGAGGCAGGTGGTGCCAATGGACACCCCCCTGCCCACCCCACGAACATAGGGGAAAAATTTGCATCCAGAATCACTGAGGATGTGATACCACCCAAAAGATGACATTGTATTGTGTATTCCAACAGAGAACAGGACCAAAATGTTGCCTACAGTCAGGTTTTTGATAATCAAATCTGTGGGCCTTCGCTTACACCCAGTCAAATAAAGGAGGAGATAATGATAAAGAAGAGAGAAGTTCCCCAGAATTCCAACCAGAGTCTGTATTAAGAAGATCACTCCTATTGTCAGATCCCTAGTGGCCGTCCTGTCAGTTCTCAGCCAAATATCAGTGACTGATCTCTGTTTTCTGGGCTAGAGAATCCTGCATAAGAATATCACCTGTGGGCCACATGAATTATGTCAATTGAAATCCGGTATTCTTCACATTTCTACACTCCCTACTTAAAAATATTTACTAAAGTTCTTCTGTCATTTAGGGCCTTCCAAGAGTTACATACACAACCACTGCCAAACACTTGCAAGTGTGAATCGCTGGTTTAATGACCACCCATGGGGTCACTTCTTATTTATCACAGATTTGGGAGGCATTCCTCACTGCATTTCTCATAAAGATGAGGACAACACAGTTACACAGAGGTGAACTGCTTTGTCTCAATTCACTCACCAATCCAGGGTGGGGACTGGAATCCGGCTGGGCAGGTCACAAAGCTAGTGACCTAGTGATCTGATTCCATACTATACAAAAATACTAATCAGCTGTGGTTCTTTAAATAAACCAGATCTCAATTTAGTCTTATGTTTGCACCTCGTCATCTGAATTGAGATTGCTGTCATATTTAAATTTTTCTTAATGAGTTCTCACTTATTTAGGAAGACTGTTCTATAGCCAAATATGAACTTAAATAAATCTTTAGAGTTAGTGATAAACTGTAGATGCACTGATCACAGCACAACAAAGCTGCAGGAACCTGCCCCAGGACAAGCTGGATTAAATGAATGCAAGAATGACTCAAAATAAGCACAGAAGCAGAAAGAATCATTTGCTTTCATTCCAGGAACAAATGCACAAGGCAGAGACTCTGCACAAGAAGCACCACTGCCAGATTACGTTGTGTAAACTAGAAACAAAATAACGACTACATTCAGATCATATATGTATGTATTTAGGAATATCTGATAAAACAAAATTAGTAGCTGTAAAGCAAGATCTGTGCAAGATACTGAAATACCAGACAAGCAAAATGCAATGTACAGCAAAAACCCTGTATCTTGTATAAGTGACATAGTTTTTGGATTTGTATTCTAATATTTAATAGCAGCATACACAACACAAGATACATTAGAGCCTAAAAATCATGTCTGAAATGTTTTAAGTTCTATTTTTCTTAAATGATGCTTCCCTACTTTAATGGGAAAAGTCCCTCCATAACCAATTGATACACAAGTATTTAATCCACTAAGCACTTCATAGACCCAGAGCTATAGAAAACATGTCCACTCCAGCAACTGTGATCTGACACACTGTGTCTGCACATGATCACATGATTTCTATACATACATCCGACATTTATTACAAACACGGAGGTGCTACCCATGCACATGTCGAGATCTGCAAATTATGCTATGGCTCCAGTAACACAGACTCGACAGCAGACTCACTCCAGGACAACAGTCCTTAGGCATATTAAAATTAGAGATTTTTGGAGAAAGTGTTGAACTACTATATTGTACATGTAAAAAAATGTAACTCTGGTGGTAAGTAACTGGAATTAAAATTAACACTTTAAAAAATCAGTTTTGACGACCCCTCTGATGAAAACACAACAGTCACTGTCAGGGAGGATTCTACTCTGTGGCCTCAGGAGCCATCAGGGGTGGGTGCTGGTCTAGCGTCCACATCTCTCTTTACTGACTCAGCTCCTGCCTTGGGATGGATTCCACCTCCATGCCTGGCTTCGGCACTGGACCACATTCATACACAGAAATCCCCCTTTGTCCACTATGCTCCCTTGCCTGGACTCCTGAGTCCCAACTCCTTGCCTTCCAGACTGTACCTCTCAGATAGAAAGATGCAGAGAACCCACCAAATCCTTCCTGCTGCCCAACTGGAGAGCTCAGGGTGATGGTCAGAGCAGGCAGTACAGGTGCAAGAGGGCTGCTGGGCACTGAGATGTGTGTTTATGACTCTGGGAGCTCCCCTGCCTTCACAACTGCAATTATCATTTCACCTGAAGCAGCATTGGCACTGACAGGCCTGGGAGCTGAGAATATTTTTGAAAACCTTTCTCCCAGGTGCCAGTTGTGAAGAACAACTACAAGTTTCTAGCTAGCAAGTCTTTTTTTTTTAAGATTTTATTTATGTATTTGATAGAGATCACAAGGAGGCAGAGAGGCAGGCAGAGAGAGAGAGAGAGGAGGAAGCAGGCTCCCTAAAGAGCAGAGATCCCCATGTGGGGCTCAATCCCAGGACCCTGGGACCATGACCTGAGCTGAAAGCAGAGGCTTTAACTCAGGGAGCCACCCAGGCACCACTAGCTAGCAACTCTTATGAAACTACGGGCATGTGGGAAAAGGACACGGAGCCTGGGGGAAATAAGAATCATGGGTAGAAACCACAGGCACAAAACAGAGAATGCTGGAGAGAAAAGTGTGTATGAGGGAGCCACAGACCCCGGGGGGAAGGGGAGGGTGACAGCATTGAGAGACAGAAGTTAAAGTTTCCAAGTTATGAACACACAGCCTCTCAGGAGGAAGGAAAGACACAGTGTCTCACCTGGAACTGATTTCAGAGAAAGACCTTTTCCTTTTGTTCCCCAATTTTCCAGGCCTCTTTCTCATTATCTGGGGAAAAAAAACCACCACATTTTATGTTTTTTTTAATTAAATTTTTTATTTATTTTCAGCGTAACAGTATTCATTGTTTTTTCACCACACCCAGTGCTCCATGCAATCTGTGCCCTCCCTAATACCCACCAGTTAGTTCCCCCAACCTCCCACCCCCCGCCCCTTCAAAACCCTCAGGTTGTTTTTCAGAGTCCATAGTCTCTCATGGTTCCCCTCCCCTTCAAATTTCCCTCAAATCCCTTCTCCTCTCCATCTACCCTTGTCCTCTATATTATTTGTTATGCTCCACAAACACCACCTTTTAAAAATGCCCTTTACATACATAATGAATCTTGGAATACTGCAAAAACAACAACAACAACAACAACAACAACAACAAAAAACAAAAACAAAAATACCTAAAGGTGTATTTTTTAAAATCTTTTATTTATTTATTTATTTATTTATCTATTTATTTATTTATTTTTATTAGACAGAGAGTGATACCACAGGTAGGCAGAGAGGTTGGGGAGGGGGGAACATGCTTCCTGCTGAGCAGAGAGCCTGATGCAGGGCTCAGTCCCAGGACCCTGAGATCATGACCTGAGCTGAAGGCAGAGGCTTAATACACTGAGCCACCCATGGGGCCCACTAATGCTGTATTTTATGGTGACTAACATAACACAATAAAAAAAAAATTTTTTTAAGAGGTGGGGAAATATTCCCTCAACTTTTGTTTTCTGGAAAAATAAATAAATAAGTAAAAAGATTCCCTTTTCAAAAACATCAACATACCCCATAGATTATGGGTTGCACTGAGTCTCATTAAAATTAATACGCTGAAGTCTTAACTCCCCATACCTCAGAATATGCCCTTCATTGGAAATAGGGTCATTCAAGATAGAATCTGGTAAGATGAGGTCAGGTGGAGTTGGGTGGCGGCTAGTCCATCATGACTGGTATCCTTACAGAAAGAGGAAATCTGGGGGAACACAAATTTGTTTGGCCACAAGCAACGAACAGAGTGCTGGGATAGAGCCTTTGACAGATGCTCCACCATGACCTTCAGAGGGAACATGGCCCTGAGGACACCTTGACCTTGGACTGTTTGCCTCCAGAACTGCCAGACAATAAATTTCCTTTGCTTTAGACCCAAGCTCATGGTCTCTCTTATGACAACACCAGCAAACTGATACATCTTCCCTTGTCAACACCTCCCCACAAGGAGAAGGTCCCTGAAATGCAGAAAAACCTGCTGTTGCATGTCCTTTACCGCAGGAGGGATGCAAAGAGACACAGCTCTGATCTGAAGCTCATAACATGAGTTTTTCCTCACCGGCGGCAGGGACATTGCCCTCCTAGAAACATCCCAAATCCTGGAACAGCACTGGGGATGGGCCTATACCAAATCCTTCTAGAAAACCGATGCAGAGGGTGCCTTGGTGGCTCAGTGGGTTAAGCCTCTGCCTTCAGCTCACGTTGTGATCTCAGGGTCCTGGGATCCAGTCCTGCATCGGGCTCTCTGCTCAGCATGGAGCCTGCTTCCCCCTCTCTCTACCTGCTTCTCCATCTATTTGGGATCTGTCTCTCTCACTCTGCCAAGTAAAAAAATAAAATCTAAAAAAACAAAACAAAACAAAAAAAAACACCCCATGCAGAGCAGGCCCATGTTGGGTCCCTGTGGGCCAGAGCTTCGGCTCTGCTCTTATAAATGTGTTCTAGAGACTCAAAGACTACAGAATGAAAATGGGGGGTGAATAGAGCACAAGTGATGGTGTTTGTAAAACTCCCCAAGTGTTCCTAACTGGGAACCCAGTACCGAGGACCACTTAGCTCCACACTACTTCACAAATTGAAAGGAGCTTGGCAATCATCTGGGTATCTTCCTGAAAGAGCTTCTGTGGGGTGTTCCACTCCAATAATAGGCTTCTGGTCATCCTGCATCTCAGAGCTGACTGCGCTCCTCCAGGAGCCTGAACATCTGTGGATACACCCTCTCTCCCCAGCTCACCCTGACAATCAAACCACGGCTCCTACTTCTCCCAGGAAGAAGCTCAACCACACATCTAGGGCACCGACATTTCCTCATCACCTTAGCCTCTGAGCTCAGGCACTCAGGAGGTCCTACCATCCTCTGTGTCTAGAAGTTGTGCTCCAAGGTGGTGCCTGAACTCAGGATGACAGACGCAATCTAAGCCACCAACAATGAGGGACATTCTGCAAAACAGACAGCATTTCTCAATACTGTCACTATCACTGAGGACAAAGACAAAGCAAGAGTGGTAACTGATCTTGATTACAGACTAAAGAATGAAGCCAATAAAATAAATCCCTGACATGACTGGATCCAAGATTTCTGAGAACAGACAAAAATGACATCATTGTGTCACTGCAGGAAATCTCTGTATGGACAGATAGTGAAATGAAGGCATAACACAAGTGTT
Source organism: Martes martes (assembly GCF_963455335.1). Lineage (NCBI taxonomy): Eukaryota > Metazoa > Chordata > Mammalia > Carnivora > Mustelidae > Martes > Martes martes. The sequence continues at coordinate 53,562,513 of NC_137905.1, read as the reverse complement.
TCTTACATATGTGGGATAGTTTTATTGTGCTAGGAAAGAGAATGACCATGGGGCACCTGCCTGGCTCTGGCGGTGGAGGGTGTGACTCGATCTTAGGGTGCACATTTCACTTTTTTTCCTCATTTGTTTATTATGATTGATTGATTGATTGTTTTTCTTATACAGTTAGCCAACATATAGTCTATCATTAGTGTTTGTTGTAGTGTTCAACAATTCATCAGTTGTGTGTAACTCCCTGTGCTCATCACAACACGTGCCCTCCTTAATATCTGACACCTGGTTACCTCAATGCCCCACCTCCTTCCTTTCTGGAACCATCAGTTTGTTTCCTGGAGTCCAGACTCTCAAGATTTGTCACTCTCTCTCTGTTAACTTTTAGAAAAAATCTTACAAAGCCGGGGGCATCACGTTGCCTGACTTTAAGCTATATTACAGAGCTTGCATCACCAAGACAGCATGGCTCAAGCACAAAAACAGACACATAGGCCAATGGAACAGACCAGAGAGCCCAGATATAGACTCTCAACTCAATGGTCAAATAATGTTCGACCAAGTACGAAAAAAGGTCCAGTGGAAAAAAGACAGTCTCCTCCATAAATGGTGCTGGGAAAATTGGACAGCTATATAGAGAAGAATGAACCTGGACTATTCTCTTACACCATTCGGAAAGATCAACTCTAAATGGATGAAAGATCTCGATGTGAGACAGGAACCCATCATAATCCTAGAGGAGAACATAGACAATAACCTCATCGACATCGGCCGCAGCAACTTCTTTCAAGACATGTCTCTAAAGGCAAGGGAAAGAAAAGCACAAATGAACTACTGGGACTTCAACAAGATAAAACATTTCTGCACAGCAAAGGAAACAGTCAACAAAACAAAGAGGCAACCCACAGAATGGGAGAAGATATTTGTAAATGACACTACAGATAAAGGGCTGATATGCAAGATCTATAAAGAACTTCTCAAACTCGGGCACCTGGGTGGCTCAGTTGGATGAGCAACCGCCTTTGGCTCAGGCCATGATCCTGGAGTCCTCGGATTGACTCCCATGTCGGGCTCCTAGCACCGCAGGGATTCTGCTTCTCCCTCTGATCCTCTCCCCCTCATGCTTTCTCTCACACTCTCTCTCTCAAATAAATAAATAAAATCATTTTTTAAAAAAAAGATCTTCTCAAACTCAACACCCAAAAAACGGATGAACACGTCAAAAATGGGCAGAACCATGGTGTCTTGGTGATCAGAGCTTTGTAGTAAATCTTGAAATCAGGCAACATAATGCCCCAGTTTTGTGTTTCTTTTTCAGCATTTCCTTAGCAATTTGGTGTCTCTTCTAATTGCATACAAATTTTAGGACTGTTTGCTCTAGCTCGTTGAAAAATGCTGGTGGTGTAGAAGAATGAAACTCAACCATTCTCTTACACCACACACAGAGATAAACTCAAAATGGATAAAAGACCTCAACGAGAGACAGGAATCCATCAGAGTCCTACAAGAAAACATAGGCAGTAACCTCTTTGACATCGGCCTCAGCAACTTCTTTCAAGATATGTCTCCAAAGGCAAAGGAAACAAAAGTGAAAATTAATTTTTAAACTTCATCAAGATCATAAGCTTCTGCACAGGAAAGGAAACAGTCAACAAAACAAAGAGGGAATGCACAGAATGGGAGAATATAATCACAAATTATACTACAGACAAACGGCTGATATCCAGGATCTATAAAGAACTCCTCAAACTCGACACACACAAAACAGATAATCATGTCAAAAAATGGGCAGAAGACAGGAACAGACACTTCTCCAATGAAGACATACAAATGGCTACTGGACACATGAAAATATGTTCATCATCACTAGCCATCAGGGAGATTCAAATCAAAACCACATTGAGATACCACCTTACACCAGTTAGAATGGCCAAAATTAGCAAGACAGGTAACATGTGTTGGAGAGGATGTGGAGAAAGGGGAACCCTCTTACACTGTTGGTGGGAATGCAAACTGGTACAGCCACTTTGGAGAACAGTGTGGAGATTCCTCAAGAAATTAAAAATAGAGCTTCCCTATGACCCTGCAATTGCACTACTGGGTATTTACCCCAGAGATACAGATGTAGTGAAAAGAAGGGCCATCTGTACCCCAGTGTTCATAGCAGCAATGGCCACGGTCGCCAAACTGTGGAAAGAACCAAGATGCCCTTCAACGGATGAATGGATAAGGAAGATGTGGTCCATATATACTATGCAGTATTGTGCCTCTATCAGAAAGGACGAATACCCAACTTTTGTAGCAACATGGACGGGACTGGAAGAGATTATGCTGAGTGAAATAAGTCAAGCAGAGAGAGTCCCTTCTCCTGAGGAGAAGGGAGTTGAGGGAAATTGGAAGTGGAGGTGAACCATGAGAGACTATGGACTCTGGAAAACAATCTGAGGGTTTTGAAGGGGCGGGGGGTGGGAGGTTGGGGGAACCAGGTGGTGTGTATTAGGGAGGGCACAGATTGCATGGAGCACTGGGTGTGGTGCAAAAACAATGTATACTGTTATGCTGAAAAGAAATAAAAAATTAAAAATAAAAAGCAGAGAGTCAATTATCATATGGTTTCACTTATTTGTGGAGCATAAGAAATAACACGGAGGACATGGGAGATGGTGAGAAGGGAGTTGGGGGAAATTGGAGGGAGAGACGAACCATGAGAGACAGTGGACTCTGAAAAGCAATCTGAGGGTTTTGGGGGGGTGGGCGTTCGCTGAGCCTAGTGGTGGGTACTATGGAGGGCACGTATTGCATGGAGCACTTGGTGTGGTGCATATACAATGAATTCTGGAACAATGAAACAAAATTTTAAAAATAAATAAAAATTTTTAAAAAGAAAGAAAAAAAATGGGCAGAAGACATGAGCAGACACTTCTCCAAAGAAGACATACGAATGGTTAACAGACACATGAAAAAGTGTTCATCATCATCATTAGTCATCAGGGAATTTATAACAATGAATCATGGAACATTACAGCAAAAACTAATGATGTACTTTATGGTGACTAACATAACACTATTAAAAGAATCACATTGAGGTATCACCTTACACCAGTTAGAACGGCAAAATTTACAAGGCAAGAAACAGAAATGTTGGAGAGGTTGTGACAAAAGTGGTACCCACTTACACTGTTGGTGGGAATCCAAGTTGGTACAGCTACCTTGGAAAACAGTGCAGAGGTTCCTCAAGAACTTCAAAATACAGCTACTCAATGACCCAGCAATTGCACTACTGGGTATTTACCCTAAAGATACAGATGGAGTGAAAAGAAGGGCCATCTGCACCCCAATGTTCATAGCAGCAATGGCCACAGTTGCCAAACTGTGGAAAGAGCTGAGACGCCCTTCAACTGATGAATAGATAAAGAAGATATGGACCATATACACAATGGAATAATACTCAGCCATCAGAAAGGACGAATACACAGCTTTTGCATCAATGTGGATGCAACTGGAGGAAGTTACACTAAGTGGAATAAGTCAAGTGGAGAAAGGTAATTACAGATGGTTTCACTTACTTGTGGACATAAGGAATATCATGGAGGACATTAGGAGAAGGAAGGGAAAATGAAGGGGACGAAATCAGGGTAAGACGAACCATGAGAGACCACGGACCCCAAGAAACAAACTGAGGCTATAAATGGGAGGTGCGTGGAGGAATGTGATAGCCCAGTAATGGCTAAGAAGGAGGGCACGTATATTATGGAGCACTGGGTGTTATACGTAAACACTGTAGCATGGAACACTCCATTCAAAATGAATGATGTACTGTATGGTGAGTAAATTAACATAGTAAGAAAAAATTTTTAATAAAAAAATAAAACTAAGAAATAAGGATACAACTCAAAAAGTGGTCGATTATGTGGAAGTATAATGCAAAATTATGTTTAAAGATTCTCAAGAGAGGGGAGACAAGATGGCGGGGAAGTAGGAGGAGGCGCCTTTTCAACCTGCACCCTAAAGTGAGCTGATTACCTACCAAAGAACTCCGATCACCCATGAAATCAGCCTGAGATCAGAATTATACACGTCTGGATCTCTACGGGGGCCAGAAGACGCCAGTGGGCAGGTAAAGTGGAGTGGGAACGTCGGACTGATATCGGAAGATAAACAAAAGGGGGAGGGAGCCACCAGAGGCGACCGACTGGAAAATAATACCCCAATATGAGAGTGCCCGGCATCTGGGGACCAGCATTAACTTGGAGTCTTGTTGAAAGCACTCAAAAGAGCAAAGACTCGCGCGGGGAAATTGTGGGAATCGGGGCGGATAGGGATAGGGGCTTAAGTCCCCAGACCCAGGGCAGCATCCCCTGGCGCTGAGCCAGAGAGTGCGGCGGAGAAACCTGGTCTTTGTCCCGGAGCCGCCAGTGCGCCTGAGAACGGGTGGGGTCCGGCTCCCGTGAGGGGCTGGGAGCCACACCAGACGGCAGAACGCGCACCTTACTGGAGATGCGCGCGTGCCTCAACCTCCCCTGAGAGAGGTGCACGAACGCCCAGCCTGGTGTTCTGGGACCCACGCGGTGATAGACCCACGCGGCGATAGAGCCAATAGAGCTGGAGGCGCCGCACCCCAAACCATCCCCTGGGAGAGGTGCGCGCAAGCCCTGAGCTCTCAGCCCCAGCCAGCGGGAAAATCTCAGTGTGCAATTGCTGCTTGGAACCTCTCTGGCAGTCTGGAGCTGCCCAGACAGCCACAGCTGCCTTGGTTTTGCATACAAGCAGGAGATCCTGCGTCCCCAGGGACCGTGACTCAGAACCTGCTCTGCCAGCGGCCCAGCGGCTGCAGCACCTGCAGGGGCGCAGACTGAGGCTTCTCTCTGAGAGGGAGGTTGGGGTGCAGTTTTCTTTCCTCTAAACCTCCAAAAACCATCAAAAGCTGTCAAGGCGAGAGAAAAGAAGTGAACAAACATAAAAACCTCCAGAGAACAAAAACCTGAAAAAAAAAACGTTTTTCTCAGAGCCCACCCCCTTGAGGGGGTCGGGAGGACTTAACTCAGGGAACATCATTGGCTGAAAACCCACGTGGCAGCCCCCTCCCAAAGAAAACAAATCAGGAAAAAAAAAAAAAAAGACTACAAGGGAACACCCACCACTACTTCATAGATACAACTTTTATTTTTAATTCTTTCCCACTATTCAGGTTCATTTTTTTTCTTTTTTTATATAGATAATTTTTTAACGTATTTACCATCACAGTGAGATGTCCAGTACATCAAATTCCATGATAAACTTCTAACCTGAATTTTTTTGATACATACACATGTGTTTTTCTTTTGCTTTTCTATTTTCTTAATTTTTAAAAAAAATTTTAATTTAGTTTAGTCCAGTTTATTCCTTTTTTATTTTTATTTTCTAATATTCATATAGAGTTAAACTTCAAGGTAACCCCCTTTCTCCAAGCAATGCTACCCCTATAGGTGAACCAATTTTTAATCCCCCTTTTTCTTAGGAAAGTTGAGTCCTTTAACAAAGATATCAAGATACATCCAGGAAGAATCAAAATAACCTTCCTCGCCCACACCGAGAATCTATAACCATGCTCCCATCTTTTTCTTCTGCCAGTGTCTCTGTGTATTTATGTTGGTCTGGATAGTATATAAATCTTATACTTGGGGTTCTTCTTGACGAGGCTCCTCCTTTTTTTTGCTTATATATATATATTTTTTCTCTCGTCATATACTTTTATCAGTCTTTTTGTTTGTCTGTTTTTGTTTGTATACGTCATAAACCTTACCCTGGGGCCCATTTGGGCTGAACCTTCACTTTTATCTTCCCTTTTTTTCCTGTCTCTCTCTCTCCCTCTTTTTTCTTTTTCTTTTCTTTTTTCTCTCATTTGGGTGGGGAATCCTGAGTGCTCAGAAGCGTTCCAGGGTGCACCTTGACTGCACCACGGTCAATACATCCAGCTACATCTGTCCAGTCATCTCTCACCAAAATGACTAGGAGGAGGAATCCCCAACAGAAGAAAAATACAGAGGATGGGCCTTCTGCAACAGAGCTAACGGCTATCAACATAGACAATATGTCAGAAAGAGAATTCAGGCTAACAATTATCCAGGCAATAGCTAGGTTGGAGAAAGCCATGGATGACCAAACAGAATTGATTAGGGCAGAATTGAAAGCGACCAGAGAGGAGGTCCATAATGTTAGGGCAGAGCTGAAGGCCACCAGGGATGAGGTTCACAACGCTCTCAATGAGTTCCAATCTAATCTAAATTCTCTAAAAGCTAGGGTAACTGAGACAGAAGATAGAATTAGTGATCTGGAGGACAAACAGATAGAGAGAAAGGATCAGGAGGAAGCCTGGAACAAACAGCTTAGAAGCCACGAAAACAGAATCAGGGAAATAAATGATGCCATGAAACGTTCCAACGTCAGAATTATTGGAATCCCTGAAGGGGAGGAGAAAGAAAGAAGTCTAGAAGATATAGTGGAACAAATTTTTCATGAAAATTTTCCCAATCTTGCGAATGGAACAAGTGTTCATGTACTAGAAGTAGAAAGGTCCCCCCCCCAAGATTATAAATTCAAAAAAAACATCCAGGCACCTCATAGTAAAATTGAGGAATCATAATTGTAGATACAATCTCTTGAAAGCCGCTAGGACAAAGAACCTCCTTACATACAGAGGAAAGCCCATCAGAATAACGTCAGACATGTCCACAGAGACCTGGCAAGCCAGAAAGGGCTGGCAAGATATATTCAGGGCACTAAATGAGAAGAACATGCAGCCAAGAATACTTTATCCAGCAAGACTGACATTCAAAATGGATGGAGAGATAAAGAGTTTCCAAGACCGGCAAGGCTTAAAAGACTATGCAACCACCAAGCCGACACTGCAGGAAATATTAAGGGGGGTTCTATAAAAGAGGAAAAATCCTAAGAATAGCATTGAACAGAAATATAGAGACAATCGACAGAAAGAAAGACTTCAAAGATAACACAATGTCAATAAAAACGTATCTCTCAATAATCACTCTCAATGTGAATGGCCTAAATGCACCCATAAAACGACACAGGGTTGCAGATTGGATAAAACGACAGGACCCATCCATATGTTGTCTACAAAAGACCCATTTTGAACCTAAAGATACACCCAGACTGAAAGTGAAGGGATGGAGAAGCATCTTTCACGCCAATGGGCCTCAAAAGAAGGCTGGGGTAGCGATTCTCATCAGATAAATTAGATTTTAAACTAAAGACGGTAGTCAGGGATACAGAAGGACACTACATCATTCCTAAAGGGACTATCCACCAAGATGATCTAACAATTGTAAATATCTATGCCCCCAATATGGGAGCAGCCAATTACATAAGAAAACTATTAATCAAGATAAAGAGTCATATTGATATGAATACATTAATAGTAGGAGATCTTAACACGCCTCTCTCAGAAATAGACAGATCATCGAAGCAGAAAATCCATAAAGAAATAAGAGCATTGAATGACACATTGGACCAGATGGACCTCATAGATATATACAGAACATTCCACCCTAAAACAACAGAATACTCATTCTTCTCAAGTGCACATGGAACCTTCTCCAGAATAGACCACAGACTGGGTCACAAATCAGGGCTCAACCGATACCAAAAGACTGAGATGATTCCCTGCATATTCTCAGATCACAATGCTTTGAAACTGGAGCTCAATCACAAGGAAAAGTTCAGAAGGAACTCAAATACCTGGAAGCTAAAGACCACCTTGCTTAAGAATGCTTGGATCAACCAGGAGATCAAAGAAGATCTTAAACAATTTATGGAAACCAATGAGAATGAAGACACTTCACTCCAAAACCTATGGGATACAGCAAAGGCGGTCCTAAGGGGGAAATTCATAGCCATCCAAGCCTCCCTCAAAAAAATTGAAAAATCCAGAATACACCAGCTGTCTCTACACCTTAAAGAACTGGAGAATCAACAACAAATCAAACCAACTCCACACGTAAGAAGGGAAATAATCAAGATTAGAGCAGAGATCAACGAGGTAGAAACCAGAGATACAGTAGAACGTATCAACGAAACTAGAAGCTGGTTTTTTGAAAGAATCAATAAGATCGATAAACCATTGGCCACACTAATCCAAAAGAAAAGAGAGAAAGCCCAAATTAATAAAATTATGAATGAAAAGGGAGAGATCACAACTAACACCAAGGAAGTAGAAACAATCATCAGAAGCTATTATCAACAGTTATATGCCAATAAGCTAAGCAACCTAGATGAAATGGATGCATTCCTGGAAAACTATAAACTCCCAAAATTGAACCAGGAAGAAATTGACAACCTGAATAGACCGATATCTAGTAACGAGATTGAAGCAGTGATCAAAAACCTCCCAAAAAACAAGAGCCCAGGACCTGACGGATTCCCTGGGGAATTCTTTCAAACTTTCAAAGAAGAAATAATACCTATTCTCCTGAAGCTGTTTCAAAAAATTGAAGCAGAAGGAAAACTTCCAGACTCTTTTTATGAAGCCAGCATCACCCTGATCCCCAACCAGGCAAAGACCCTACCAAAAAGGAGAATTTCAGACCGATATCACTGATGAATATGGATGCTAAGATTCTCAACAAGATCCTAGCAAACAGGATCCAACAGCACATTAAGAAGATTATCCACCATGACCAGGTAGGATTCATCCCTGGGTTACAAGGATGGTTCAACATTCGCAAATCAATCAATGTGATAGAACAAATCAATAAGAGAAGAGAGAAAAACCACATGATCCTCTCCATTGATGCAGAAAAAGCTTTTGACAAAATCCAGCATCCGTTCCTGATTAAAACGCTTCAAAGTATAGGGATAGAGGAACATTCCTGAACTTCATCAAATCTATCTATGAAAAACCCACAGCAAATATCATCCTCAATGGGAAAAAGCTTGCAGCCTTCCCATTGAGATCAGGAACACGACAAGGATGCCCACTCTCACCACTCTTGTTCAACATAGTATTAGAAGTCCTAGCAACAGCAATCAGACAACAAAGAGAAATAAAAGGTATCCAAATTGGCAAGGAAGAAGTCAAACTCTCTCTCTTCGCAGATGACATGATTCTTTATATGGAAAACCCAAAAGACTCCACCTCCAAACTACTAGAACTCATACAGCAATTCAGTAATGTAGCAGGATACAAAGTCAATGTCCAGAAATCAGTGGCTTTCTTATACACTAACAATGAAAATACAGAAAGGCAAATTAGAGAATCGATTCCATTTACTATAGCACCAAAAACCATAAGATACCTCGGAATAAACCTAACCAAAGAGGTTAAAGATCTGTACTCGAGGAACTACAGAACACTCCTAAAAGAAATTGAAGAAGACACAAAAAGATGGAAGACCATTCCATGCTCTTGGATGGGAAGAATAAACATCGTTAAAATGTCTATACTGCCCAGAGCAATCTATACTTTTAATGCCATTCCAATCAAAATTCCACCAGTATTTTTCAAAGAGCTGGAGCAAATAATCCTAAAATTTGTATGGAATCAGAAGAGACCCCGAATTGCTAAGGAAATGTTGAAAAACAAAAATAAAACTGGTGGCATCACGTTACCTGATTTCAAGCTTTACTACAAAGCTGTGATCACCAAGACAGCATGGTACTGGCATAAAAACAGACACATGGACCAGTGGAACAGAGTAGAGAGCCCAGATATGGACCCTCAACTCTATGGTCAAATAATCTTTGACAAAACAGGAAAAAATATCCAGTGGAAAAAAGACAGTCTCTTCAATAAATGGTGCTGGGAAAACTGGACAGCTATATGTAGAAGAATGAAACTTGACCATTCTCTTACACCGTACACAAAGATAAACTCGAAATGGATAAAAGACCTCAACGTGAGACAGGAATCCATCAGAATCCTCGAGGAGAACATAGGCAGTAACCTCTTTGATATCAGCCATAGCAACTTCTTTCAAGATATGTCTCCAAAGGCGAAGGAAACAAAGGCAAAGATGAACTTTTGGGACTTCATCAAGATAAAAAGCTTCTGCACAGCAAAAGAAACAGTCATCAAAACAAAGAGGCAACCCACGGAATGGGAGAAGATATTTGCAAATGACAGTACAGATAAAAGGTTGATATCCAGGATCTATAAAGAACTCCTCAAACTCAACACACACAAAACAGATAATCATATTAAAAAATGGGCAGAAGATATGAACAGACACTTCTCCAATGAAGACATACAAATGGCTACCAGACACATGAAAAAATGTTCATCATCACTAGCCATCAGGGAGATTCAAATCAAAACCACATTGAGATACCACCTTACACCAGTTAGAATGGCCAAAATTAGCAAGACAGGAAACAACGCGTGTTGGAGAGGATGTGGAGAAAGGGGAACCCTCTTACACTGTTGGTGGGAATGCAAACTGGTGCAGCCACTTTGGAGAACAGTGTGGAGATTCCTCAGGAAATTAAAAATAGAGCTTCCCTATGACCCTGCAATTGCACTACTGGGTATTTACCCCAAAGATACAGATGTAGTGAAAAGAAGGGCCATCTGTACCCCAATGTTTATAGCAGCAATGGCCACGGTCGCCAAACTGTGGAAAGAACCAAGATGCCCTTCAACGGATGAATGGATAAGGAAGATGTGGTCCATATACACTATGGAGTATGATGCCTCCATCAGAAAGGACGAATACCCAACTTTTGTAGCAACATGGACAGGACTGGAAGAGATTATGCTGAGTGAAATAAGTCAAACAGAGAGAGTCAAGTATCATATGGTTTCACTTATTGGTGGAGCATAACAAATAATATAGAGGACAAGGGTAGATGGAGAGGAGAAGGGAGTTGAGGGAAATTGGAAGGGGAGGTGAACCATGAGAGACTATGGACTCTGAAAAACAACCTGAGGGTTTTGAAGGGGCGGGGTGGGAGGGTGGGGGAACCAGGTGGTGGGTATTAGGGAGGGCACAGATTGCATGGAGCACTGGGTGTGGTGAAAAAACAATGAATACTGTTACGCTGAAAATAAATAAAAAATTTAAAAAAAATACATTATATGTTTATTAAAATAAATAAATAGTAAATAAAAAAAAAGATTCTCAAGAGTTTACAGATATAAAAGGAGGAAATAAACCCTCTGATATGCAAGTATATGGATTTTTTATATTAAATATAAATAGACAAAATACTCCTTTTGTTCTTTAGACAAAACATGCAGATTTATTATTTTTAGATGTTTCGTTCAAGATTAAGAGTATGGACGCTGAAAAACAACCTGAGGGTTTTGAAGGGGCGGGGGGTGGGAGGTTGGGGGAACCAGGTAGTGGGTATTAGGGAGGGCACGGATTGCATGGAGCACTGGGTGTGGTGAAAAAACAATGAATACTGTTACGCTGAAAAGAAATAAAAAATTTAAAAAAAAAAGATTAAGAGTAGGAAAATAACACTGAGCTACTGAGAAGTCCTGGGGCTCAGTCTCTGAGGAACGAGGTGAGGGGATTTGTGTCACCCTGGGAGCAGATCATCCTGAGGTTCTCTGTGCTCCTGTGAACTGTCCAACAGCACGTACAGGGAGTAAGAGGCTGGTCCTTTTCGAAGCCCAGACTACTTGGTCCACACAAGATGCTCTGGCCAGGAGTACCAAAGAGAACTGGAGGGCAGCAGGAAACCGCTTCTGAGAAGGGCCCGGAGGGGACAGCCTTGCCCCTCCCAGTTTGGAGGGTACAACAGTCTCTTGCTATAGAAGAAGTCTTGCTTTGGAAGTGGACGCCAAGCACCTAGGGGGCTCAATCAGTTAAGCATCTGCCTTCTGCTCAGTTCATGATCCCCAGGTCCTGGGACTGAGTGCTCCCTGCTCAGTGAGAGTCTCCTTCTCCCTCAACCCCTCTCACCTGTTCATGCATTCACTCGCTGTCTGTCTGTCTGTCTCTCTCTCTCTCAAAAATAAATAAACAGAATCTTTAAAAAATAATAGTGGATGTCCACTGGCCTTGCGCTCAGTGTGTTACCCAAATGTCTGTGCTGACGAAAAGCTGCGACCGTTCCCAGGACAAACTGTCCCACCAAGTCTCACTGTTGTGGCCAAAGACCAGAAGTATCTGTGGTCTCAGTCCATGATGGCTGCTGGCTGAAATCTTTGTACTTGAAATCCTTTCCATACTGGAGAAAACAGCCAGGGTGAGCACCTCGAGCAGCGGCTCTGAGTCACAGGACAAGAGCAAGGTGCTGTTCATGATGACATCCTGGCAGAGCACGGAGGTCTGCAGCAGCAGGCAGTAGGAGGACAGCATGGCAGATGTGAAGGTCAAGTCCACACTAATACCAAGCGGCATCTTTCAATGGCACAGATTTCCCTTTGCACCAAGAAAGACTCACACTCCTTCAATTCCAAGGCTCAGGAGAGGTATCACCACATCTGCTGCTAGATCAGCTGTTGGAGATGGTAGCAGGAGAGCTTCATACAGAAATATGAAGAGTTCCAGCAGGAATAGGTAGCATAATACCACCCACTCAGAACAGGTTTTCCAGGGGGTGGAGGACAGCCCTTTTCCTCTGGACTGTCACCTGGCAAAGCCATCTTCACTCTAATTACTCCTTTTGAAATCAAACATGTTTTCCTCTACTTACTAGGTGTTATTTCAAGAGATATGGCAAAATAAGAGAGTTAAAGTAGGAAAATGAAAAGTGCATTTCATGGATCTTTAACAATCAAACAATTAGCATGGCAGTACACACATCAGATCACATAGGCCTTGATTTGATCATTATAACTGGTACTATTGAAAATTTTCCCTGAAGGACAAAGCTCCAGTACATTGATTGGTGGATAACAAACATGATTAACTCTACATCTATGTTGTATATTAGCACAGAGATCATACACAATAAATCTCTACATGCACAACCGTGGATATGAGAGTGTCAATATCTATTTTTTCTTCATCTTGTGTTGTAATCTAATTTGAAGAAATATTTAAGTGTTTCATGTGAGCTACAAATATGGGTTTCACTTCATGATGCAAACTTCTATATATAACCTGCAAGTATGTCTATCTATATAGATGTGTATAAACTGTAGAAAATACAGATTGGATATCTATATAGAGATAGATACAGATAAGACACAAGATACATGTAAATAGATATAGACAGACATAGATATATAATCTACAATATTCTACATGCAGATACAGATAGATATCTATATCTTGATATAGATACGTGTATAAATGAGATATTAATCTCTCCGAGGTATGCCTGGGTGACTCAGTCCATTGAGGGTCTGAAACTTGGTATCAGCTCAAGTTGTGATCTGGCAGTTGTGAGAAGGAGCCTTGCATTCAGGCCCCATGCTCAGTGCAAAGCTGGCTTCAGATTCCGTCTTCCTCCCCCTCTCCCTCCCCTTTGTCCCTCTGTGATTGAACACGCATGCTCGCATGCTCTCACACACTCTCTAAAATAAATAAATGAAACCATATGATACTTGAATCTCTCTGTTTGACTTATTTCACTCAGCATAATCTCTTCCAGTCCTGTCCATGTTGCTACAAAAGTTGGGTATTCGTCCTTTCTGATGGAGGCATAATACTCCATAGTGTATATGGACACATCTTCCTTATCCATTCATCCGTTGAAGGGCATCTTGGTTCTTTCCACAGTTTGGCGACCAAATAATATAGAGGACAAGGGTAGATGGAGAGGAGAAGGGAGTTGAGGGAAATTGGAAGGGGAGGTGAACCATGAGAGACTACAGACTCTGAAAAACAACTGAGGGTTTTGAAGGGGCGGGGGGTGGGAGGTTGGGGGAACCAGGTGGTGGGTATTAGGGAGGGCACAGATTGCATGGAGCACTGGGTGTGGTGAAAAAACAATGAATACTGTTATGCTGAAAATAAATTTTAAAAAATAATAAATAAATAAATAAATAAATAAATAAATAAAATGAAATCTTTTTAAAAATACTCTATGGTCAAATAATCTTTGACAAAACAGGAAAAAATATCCAGTGGAAAAAAGACAGTCTCTTCAATAAATGGTGCTGGGAAAACTGGACAGCTATATGTAGAAGAATGAAACTTGACCATTCTCTTACACCGTACACAAAGATAAACTCGAAATGGATAAAAGACCTCAACGTGAGACAGGAATCCATCAGAATCCTCGAGGAGAACATAGGGAGTAACCTCTTTGATATCAGCCATAGCAACTTCTTTCAAGATATGTCTCCAAAGGTGAAGGAAATAAAGGCAAAGATGAACTTCTGGGACTTCATCAAGATAAAAAGCTTCTGCACAGCAAAAGAAACAGTCATCAAAACAAAGAGGCAACCCACGGAATGGGAGAAGATATTTGCAAATGACAGTACAGATAAAAGGTTGATATCCAGGATCTATAAAGAACTCCTCAAACTCAACACACACAAAACAGATAATCATATTAAAAAATGGGCAGAAGATATGAACAGACACTTCTCCAATGAAGACATACAAATGGCTACCAGACACATGAAAAAATGTTCATCATCACTAGCCATCAGGGAGATTCAAATCAAAACCACATTGAGATACCACCTTACACCAGTTAGAATGGCCAAAATTAGCAAGACAGGAAACAACGTGTGTTGGAGAGGATGTGGAGAAAGGGGAACCCTCTTACACTGTTGGTGGGAATGCAAACTGGTGCAGCCACTTTGGAGAACAGTGTGGAGATTCCTCAGGAAATTAAAAATAGAGCTTCCCTATGACCCTGCAATTGCACTGCTGGGTATTTACCCCAAAGATACAGATGTAGTGAAAAGAAGGGCCATCTGTACCCCAATGTTTATAGCAGCAATGGCCACGGTCGCCAAACTGTGGAAAGAACCAAGATGCCCTTCAACGGATGAATGGATAAGGAAGATGTGGTCCATATACACTATGGAGTATTATGCCTCCATCAGAAAGGACGAATACCCAACTTTTGTAGCAACATGGACAGGACTGGAAGAGATTATGCTGAGTGAAATAAGTCAAACAGAGAAAGTCAAGTATCATATGGTTTCACTTATTGGTGGAGCATATCAAATAATATAGAGGACAAGGGTAGATGGAGAGGAGAAGGGAGTTGAGGGAAATTGGAAGGGGAGGTGAACCATGAGAGACTATGGACTCTGAAAAACAACCTGAGGGTTTTGAAGGGGCGGGGTGGGAGGGTGGGGGAACCAGGTGGTGGGTATTAGGGAGGGCACAGATTGCATGGAGCACTGGGTGTGGTGAAAAAACAATGAATACTGTTACGCTGAAAATAAATAAAAAATTAAAAAAAAAAAATAAAAAAAAAATAAAAAAAATAAAATAAAAATACATCTCCTAAGGAGCACCCGGGTGGCTCCTTAATCCACCTGGGTGGATTAAGCCTCTGCCTTCGCCTCAGGTGATGATCTCAGGGTCCAGGGATTGAGCCAGGCATCTCACTCTCTGCTCAGCAGGGAGCCAGCTTCCCCCTCTCCTTTGGCCTCCCGCTCCCCCTGCTTGTGTTCTCTCTCCCTCTCTCTCTCTGTCAGTAAATAAATAAAATCTTAAAAAAAAATACACCTCTCCTAAAATTGAGAAAATTGAAAATCAAGGAGCCACAACCTCCACATGAACAGAAAGGATTTATGTCTCTGCCTTCCAAAGGGCTCTCCCTTCACAGCTCCAAATTCACTGGAAGTCTCCACTATAAACTAATCTCATCACTTCAGGGACATGAGTGTTCCCCACCAAACCCCTTTCTTGCCAACAGGCCCAAATCCCCTTCACAAAGGAGAGAAAGATCTGCCTTCCACAGATGCCAATTCTATGGAATTCATGTCATTTAAAATCATTACAATCGCCTGATGCTGTTTAAGAATTGGGAGCATAACAAATAATATGGAGGACAAGGGTAGATGGAGAGGAGAAGGGAGTTGAGGGAAATTGGAAGTGGAGGTGAACCATGAGAGACTACGGACTCTGAAAAACAACCTGAGGGTTCTGAAGGGGCAGGAGGTGGGAGGTTGGGGGAACCAGGTGGTGGGTACTAAGGAGGGCACGGATTGCATGGAGCACTGGGTGTGGTGAAAAAACAATGAATACTGTTATGCTGAAAAGAAATAAAAATTTTTTTTAAAAATTGGGTAAAATGTAATTCTACGCTCTCCACTACCCATTTCAGTTCAATCTGTCCTTTCTACCTGAAAATGTTGACAATGCTCATCTCCCAAGCTCCCATGACATCACACTTCACATGACTTACTATTGCCCCTCTAGTAAGAAAACTGCAAAATGATCACTGGCTCCCCAAAACTGTATTCACTGCCTGAATTTCCCCTCCAGTACAATTCTCTTCCGTTCACTGATGACCTCTCCCTCGATGATCCATTTTCATGTTCCTTTTCCTACACTTCAATGCCTACTTCAATTCTGGGAAATTTAGGTGACAAATTTACCTGACAACACACAAAGACTTCTGTATAATATCCAGATCACTTCAGGACCTGGAGTTTATAATTGCATAGTTTCTGTGCTCCACCACTGACCATCAGCAAAACTTCAAACACATGAGTATTTATAAGATAATTATATAGTATTACATTACAATTACAATTATGACATCGTTAACTTTGAAGGAGAAGATCAAGATGGTCTGTTAGCTTCTCATCACTGTATTGAGGACCCTGAGGGGATGAGTGAATCACCAACATTAGGAATATTAAGGAAATTCCTACAATTTACATATTTCTCATAACATGAGGGGATTTTACATTCCTTATCCAGGCAAAGCAGACCATGGATATCCTGGGGTCGCGGCTCATGAGCAGAAAGGGGCTGAGGACTGGGAAACACAGAGTGATTACCAAACTGGTATTCAGAAGGTACCAGCTGAGATAATCAAAAATACCCAAAATAATATGAAAGATAGAGGAGAGGGTGTTAAAGTAGACAAAGGTGCTCACCAGAAGAAGGATGGTTTTGGTGGCTGTAGACTCAGGGGATGATGAAGAGACATTGGTCCTAACAATGTGTTGGACCCTCTGCTTGTGCCTGTACAGGTAGAAGACCATGGAGCTACTGGCCGAGAGCATAAGCCCCAAATATACCACATCAGGGAATGACAACAATGCTACATACAATGGGTCTCTGTTTTTCTCATGACGAATACTTGAACAGCGCCCAAAATGTTTCAGATTTGTGATGTTTTTGTTGTTCAAAGTGATAGTCATAAACAAAGGATACATGATATTTACCAGTATCTGTATGACCCAGCACAAGACAATTGAAGGGACAATGCACTTGGGAGGTTTCCCTTTAAGTGCTGCCCACCTGGAGTTCCTGGGGCTGATGGTGATGGCCTGGAAGACACTCAGGAGGCAGGTGGTTCCAATGGACACCCCCCTGCCCACCCCACAAACATAGGGGAAATATTTGTATCCAAAATCACTGAGGATGTGATACCACCCAAAAGATGAGATTGTATTGTGTATTCCAACAGACAACAGGACCAAAATGTTGGCTACAATCAGATTTTTTATAATCAAATCGGTGGACCTTGGCCTACACCCAGTGAAATAAAGGAGGAGATAATGGTAAAGAAGACAGAAGTTCCCCAGGATCCCAACCACAATCTGTATTAAGATGATCACTCCTACTGCCAGATCCCTGGTGGCCATCCTGACAGTACTCAGTGACTGATATTGGTCTTCGGGGTAGAGGATCCTGCATGGGAGTAGGAGGAATGGGCCACACAAATCATGTCATATAATTTAATATTCTACTCTTAGCTACACATCCTACTTTGAAATACTACTAAAAGTTCTTCTGTCATTTAGAGCCTTCCAAGGGTTACATACACAACCATTACCAAATACTTGCATGTGTGAATCGCTGGTTTAATGGCCACCCATGGGGGTCACTTCTTATTTCTCACAGGTTCGGGAGGCATTCCTCACTGCATTCCTCATAAAGATGAGGACAACACAGTTACACAGAGGGGAAGTGCTTTGTCTAAATTCATTCACCAATCAAGGGGGGGATTGGAAACTGGCTGGGCTGGTCAAAAAGTTAGTGCACTGAATCCATAATATACAAAAATACTAGTCAGCAGTGGTCTTTAGATAAACCAGATCTCAATTTAGTCTTATGTTAGTACCTTGTCATCTGAATTGAGATTGCTGCCTTATTTAAATTTTTGTTTGCATATACCACCCAGTGCTATATGCAAATAATGAATCATGGAATACTACATCAGAAAATAATGAAGTACTGTAGGTTGACTAACAATAAAAACATAAAAATAAGTAAATTTTTGTTAATGATGAGTTTTTGCTTATTTATGAAGACTGTTCCATAACCAAATATGAACTTAAATAAAGCTTTAGAGTTAGTAATAAACTGTAGATGCACTGACTACAGTATTACAACTACAGGAACCTGCCACATGACAAGCTGGATTAAATGAATGCAAAAAGGACTCAAAATTAGCACGGCAACAGAAAGAATCATTTGCTTTCATTCCAGGAACAAATGTACAAGGCATAGGAACCCTGTACCAGTACCACTGCCAGACTACATTGTGTAAGGTAGAAACAAACAAATGACTACATTCAGATCATATATGTATGTATTTATGAATACCCGATGAAATAAAATTAGTAGCTACTACTGAGGTCATGGTCCTTCTTAGGGAAACCCCAGCAAACTGATACATCTTCACTTGTGACCTGCCTCCCCATACGCAGAAGGATGCTGAAATACAGAAAAGCATGCCTCTCTAAGTCTTTTGCCACAGAAGGGATTCAAAGACACACAGCTCTTATCTGAAGTCATCACATGAGGTTCTCCTTCCCTGTCTTCAGAGACATTGCCCTTCTAGAAACATCTCAAATCCTTCAACAGCACCAGGGATAGGCCTGAACCAAATCATTCTACAAGACTTCTGGAGAGAATACCCCTGTTGGGTCTCCATGGGCTAGAGCTTCATTCAACTCCACTGTCAGAGATGTCGCCTGTAGACAATAACTGACAGAATGAAATGGGGGAGTAGAGCACAAGTGATGGTGTTTCTAAAACTCCGCAGGTGGTCCTAACTGGGAACCCAGTGCCGAGGACCATTTAGCTCCACACTACTTCTCAGATTGTAATGAGCCTGGGAATCATTGGGGCATCTTCTGTAGGGTGTTCCACTCTAATAATAGGCTTCTTATCACCCTGCATCTGAGAGCTGACTGAGCTCCTCCAGGAGCCTGAACATCTGTGGAAACACCCTCTCTCCCCAACTAACCTTGACAATCAAACCATGGCTCCTGCTTCTCCCTGGAAGAAGCTCAACCACATATCTAGGACACTGACATTTCCTCATCACCTTCGCCTCTGAGCTCATGCACTCAGGAGGTCCCACCATCCTCTGTGTCTAGAAGTTGTGCTCCAAGGTGCTGCCTGATCTCAGGATCACAGATACAATCTGAGACACTGACAATGAGGGGCATTCTGCAAAACAATGACAGCATTCTTCAATACTGTTGCTATCACTGAGGACAAAGACAAAGCAAGAGTGGTAACTGATCTTGATTAAAGACTAAATAATGAAGACAATAAAATAAATCCCTGACATGATTGGATCCAGGTTTCTGAGAACACACAAAAATGACATCATTGTGTCACTGCAGGAAATCTGTATATGGACAGTCAGGGAAATGAAGGCATGGCACTACTATTGCTCATACATCTTTGATAGTTTTCTTGCGTTAGGAGAAAGACCTTGGGGCACCTGGCTGGTTCTGGTGGAGGAAGGTTTGATGCTTGATCTCAGGGTTGTGACTTCCAGCCCCATATTACTGCAGAGTTTACGTTTTTCCCATTTATCTGTGTACAGTGAGCCAACAAATAGTACATCATTAGTTTTTGATGTAGTATTCAACGATTCATCAGTTGTGTGTAACACCGATGTGCTCATCACAACATGTGCCCTCCTTAATACCCGACACCTGGTTACCTCATCCCCCAACTCCCTCCCTTCTTAACCCTCAGTTTCTTTCCCGGAGGCCAGAGTCTTTCATGGTTTGTCACCCTCTCCGAGTTTACTTTTAAACAAATCTTTAAAAAAAGGGGGAAAAAAGGAGAATGCCTTTGACATAAGAAGATAAATATCCAGAGACTAAGTTGAAAGTGTTCTTAAGAAATTAAAAATACTATGTTGAACAAGAGTGGTGAGAGTGGGCATCCTTGTCGTGTTCCTGATCTCAATGGGAAGACTGCTAGCTTTTTCCCATTGAGGATGATATTTGCTGTGGGTTTTTCATAGATAGATTTGATGAAGTTCAGGAATGTTCCCTCTATCCCTATACTTTGAAACGTTTTAATCAGGAACGGATGCTGGATTTTGTCAAATGCTTTTTCTGCATCAATTGAGAGGATCATGTGGTTCTTCTCTCTTCTCTTCTTGATTTGTTCTATCACATTGATTGATTTGCGAATGTTGAACCATCCTTGTAACCCAGGGATGAATCCCACCTGGTCATGGTGGATAATCTTTTTAATGTGCTGTTGGATCCTGTTTGCTAGGATCTTGTTGAGAATCTTGGCATCCATATTCATCAGGGATATTGGTCTGAAATTCTCCTTTTTGGTAGGGTCTTTGCCTGGTTTGGGGATCAGGGTAATGCTGGCTTCATAAAAAGAGTCTGGAAGTTTTCCTTCTGCTTCAATTTTTTGAAACAGCTTCAGAAGAATAGGTGTTATTTCTTCTTTGAAAGTTTGATAGAATTCCCCAGGGAATCCGTCAGGTCCTGGGCTCTTGTTTTTTGGGAGGTTTTTGATCACTGCTTCAATCTCGTTACTAGATATCGGTCTATTCAGGTTGTCAATTTCTTCCTGGTTCAATTTTGGGAGTTTATAGTTTTCCAGGAATGCATCCATTTCATCTAGGTTGCTTAGCTTATTGGCATATAACTGTTGATAATAACTTCTGATGATTGTTTCTACTTCCTTGGTGTTAGTTGTGATCTCTCCCTTTTCATTCATAATTTTATTAATTTGGGCTTTCTCTCTTTTCTTTTGGGTTAGTGTGGCCAGTGGTTTATCAATCATATTGATTCTTTCAAAAAACCAGCTTCTAGCTTCATTGATATGTTCTACTGTATCTCTGGTTTCTACCTCATTGATCTCTGCTCTAATCTTGATTATTTCCCTTCTTACGTGTGGAGTTGGTTTGATCTGTTGTTGATTCTCTAGTTCTTTAAGGTGTAGAGACAGCTGGTGTATTCTGGATTTTTCAATTTTTTTGAGGGAGGCTTGGATGGCTATGAATTTCCCCCTTAGGACCGCCTTTGCTGTATCCCATAGGTTTTGGAGTGAAGTGTCTTCATTCTCATTGGTTTCCATAAATTAATTGAGTTCTTCTTTGATCTCCGGGTTGATCCAAGCATTCTTAAGCAAGGTGGTCTTTAGCTTCCAGGTGTTTGAGTTCCTTCTGAACTTTTCCTTGTGATTGAAATTAAAAATAGAGCTTCCCTATGACCCTGCAATTGCACTACTGGGTATTTACCCCAAAGATACAGATGGAGTGAAAAGAAGGGCCATCTATACCCCAATGTTTATAGCAGCAATGGCCACAGTCGCCAAACTGTGGAAATTACCAAGATGCCCTTCAACGGATGAATGGATAAGGAAGATGTGGTCCATATACACTATGGAGTATTATGCCTCCATCAGAAAGGACGAATACCCAACTTTTGTAGCAACATGGACAGGACTGGAAGAGATTACACTGAGTGAAATAAGTCAAGCAGAGAGAGTCAAGTATCATATGGTTTCACTTATTTGTGGAGCATAACAAATAATATAGAGGACAAGGGTAGATGGAGAGGAGAAGGGAGTTGAGGGAAATTGGAAGGGGAGGTGAACCATGAGAGACTATGGACTCTGAAAAACTACCTGAGGGTTTTGAAGGGGCGGGGGGTGGGAGGTTGGGGGAACCAGGTGGTGGGTATTAGGGAGGGCACAGATTGCATGGAGCACTGGGTGTGGTGAAAAAACAATGAATACTGTTACGCTGAAAATAAATAAAAATTTTGAAAAAAAAATTTTTTTTAAATTTCTTTTCAGTGTAACAGAATTCATTGTGTATGCACCACACCCAGTACTCCATGCAATACGTGCCCTCCGTAATACCCACCACCAGGCTCACACAACCTCCCAACCCCCGCCCCTCCTAAACCCTCAGATTCCTTTTCAGAGTCCATAGTCTCTCATGGTTCATCTCCCCCTCCAATTTCCCTCAACTCCCTTCTCCTCTCCATCTCCCCATGTCCTCCGTGTTATTTTTCATGCTCCACAAATCAGTGAAACCATATGATAATTAACTCTCTCTGTTTGAGTTATTTCACTCAGCATAATCCCTTCCAGTCCCATCCATGTTGATACAAAAGTCCCATCCATGTTGATACAAAAGTTGATACAAAAGATGCCTTTCTGATGGAGGCATAATACTCCATAGTGTATATGGACCACATCTTCCTTATCCATTCATCCGTTGAAGGGCATCTTGGTAATTTCCACAGTTTGGCGACTGTGGCCATTGCTGCTATAAACATTGGGGTATAGATGGCCCTTCTTTTCACTCCATCTGTATCTTTGGGGTAAATACCCAGTATTGCAATTGCAGGGTCATATGGAAGCTCTATTTTTAATATCCTGAGGAATCTCCACACTGTTCTTCAAAGTGGCTGCACCAGTTTAAAAAAAGAAAGAAAGTGTCCAGATGTTGGAAAAGTATTGTTACATATAACAACAAAAGCATATAAACAGATAAAAAGGAATTTGTGATAAAACAGCAATGCTTGGTGAATCTGGATAGGAAGGATGCTTGGCTGTAGGTTTATATTTTTTCCTTCATATTATCTGCTAATTTTTTTCAACATGCAAAGTGACCATTGAATGACAGGTAGAGGAGACTTGTGGGTATGCAGATCCTGGGATATGACATGGCACAGACCTTTACAAGGACAAGTTCAGAAGTGTACAGCCATGGCAAGAAAAAGCATTAATGGTGGTAAACTGATCCCATAGCCAGAACCACCGAGACGGTTGACACAGGCAATAAGCACCTTGACCACTTCTCCACACTCCTCTGATGTGTGAGACATCCAAAGTTCAACTCTATCTTAAAAAATTTGGAAATAACAGTATTTTTTCCTAATACTACAGGAACTTTGTACGTTATTGCCCCCCAATACAGAGAAACTTAAAGCTCTTATGGTCTTGCCCAGAAAAGCAATATTAAGATTACTGTCTTCATTCAGCTCTTTAAATGTATAAACAAGGAGTGTTTAGATAAACATCACTCAGTCATCAGTTGTGTTTCAGGAAATAAAGACCGTGTATTTCTATTGGCATAATGATCTCTCATAGGCCACTGATTGAGGAAAGCCACTTGAAAGGAAAGGAAGTTCACCATAACAATATTTTCGTAAACATTGTACCAAACACTATATATGAGAGGTGTGCATATGTATTTCATTTTATGCCATTTCAGATATAATATCAGATACAGTCTAATCATGTATAAAAGGGAGAATACACAGAAATTGGAAGAAAATTATTACATGTGGAGATCAAATGGCATCATGTGTGGCATAAGTTATGGGAATTTCACTTCTTTTGTTGTTTATCATTAACCGTGTTTCTACATATACGGCCAAGCCTGAAACATATTGCAGAATGGTTCCAGACCACCTCGGTAAAGCACATCTTACAACAAAGCAAGTCAAATGAATTTTTTTGGTTTCCCAGGGCACAGGACATTTATAGTCACACCGTACTAGAGTCTGTTAAGTATGTTCCAGCATTATGTCTATGAAAACAATGTGCATAACAACTAAACATACTTTATTGCACATAAATGCTAACCATCATGTGAGCTTTTAGTTAAGTCACAGCCCTTTACTAGTGGAGGGTCTTGGCTCTGTAAGGATGGCTGCTGACTGGTCAGAGTGGTCCTTGCTGAAGAATGGGGTGGATGTGGCGGTTTCCAAAATAAGATAGCAGGTATTCCTGAAGCTCGTACCTCCTTGACGACCAGCAATAGCACACCGAATCCCCCTCTTCTTCCTCTTCTGGTGCATCTAATTGACTTCTTCTGCTTTCAGGGTCTTAGGATTACACCTGTCCCACTCAGACAAAAGAGGATAACCTCCCTATTTTATTCTCTATGTAAACTTAATTGCATGGCAGAGTCCCTTTTGCCACGTAAGGCAAATACAACCAAGAGGTAACAACAGGAAACTGCTACCCCAGTAGGACAAAAATTAAAATATTCTTAATTATGATCATATTCACAACCCTGTTACCCGTGGTTACCACTGGGATGGTTTCACACAAGGAACAGACATTACCTACAACTTTTGAATTCTGTATTATGTTTCGTTCTTATATGAAGCGTGTATTATATTTCAGGAATTTTTCACAAGAGAACAACAACTTCATCAAATCACTTTTGGACAGTAAAAGTTCTTGAAGATCAAAGTATTGGGAAGGGTCAGGCCTGCAGCCCATTGCCAATACTGGGTGCCTGGTACCAATGACCAGGCTCTCCTGCCAGTCCCAACCCAGGCACACCCTCCACCTGATATTCACACAGGAGTGGGATACGGATGGGGTGCTGATCACTCAACCTTCTACCAGGGTACCTATTGTATGTTAAAAATATTTCTGGGAGCAATTTACACAAATAATAGTTTGCTTCATGGACTCCAAGCAAAAACGATCCATGAGTACTGTGGGAATGCAATGTAAATGACAACATCAAAGAGTGGAAATGAAATCATCTAACCCCAAGAAGCCCCATACCTCCATCCTCTGAGTCTCCACACTGGCCCCCTCTGCACCTCTATTGCCATTGAGACCATCATCCTATGAATCCTTAGGTCTTTTCCAGCACTAAGACCCTGCCCCATCCCCTTCCAACTCCTTTATTTGCATTTGACCCTCCCACTTCCACCACACCCTTCTACTGCCATACCCTACCTACTTCCCTCACCCAACTGCGATTGCTTCCATCTGTCAACTCTGGCCCCATGCATTACGGAGACTGCAGCCAAACACTCATGGCACCCACTACCTCTCCCTTCCCTTCGACCGATATCTGCCCTGTTCCGCAGACCTCCATCCAATTCCATACATTCCTCTCTTCCATCAAAATCCCAGCCTTCACCTCCTCGCATCCCCCATTCACCTTCCTACATCTGCTCTTTTCCTCTGGACTCCTTAGTCTACTCAAACCCACTAAACTCTCCCACTGATTTCATCACCCCAAATCATCTTTCTCCACCAGCCCATGATCCCCTTGTAAAACTCTTACTCCTTTGGCCACTTCTGGCTCCTTCCTGGATGTTAACATTACTGGTGGCCAGGACTGATTCCTTTGAGCTGGCTGCCTAGGTCAGTGTCCCCTTCCTCCCTCCTCCCTCCATGTGCATCCTCCCAAAGCTGTACACTTGTCAGAAGAGAACAACATTCCTTGATAAGGGAGGAATTCTCTTTGGTCTAGAGTATGCAAGTAGCTGTGATCACCTCCTGGGACCTCAAGACAAGCTCTCATGGCCCATTTGTAGGAGAATACAAGGGCGTCAAGGTTCTTGGACACCAGAAATATCCAACTGAGGTGCTGCTTGTGCAATCTGCATTTCCTATGAAATGAAATGAAATGAAATGAAATGAAATGAAAAATAACATAATATAAAATAAAACGAAATAAAATAAAATCAAGAAAAGAATCTTTCATCTTATAAAAGATATGCAGCTCATCCCACTGTGCTCCTTAACCTACTGTAGACATGGACTCTCCAATGCTTCTTAACAGCCCTGCCCCTCACTCACATGGCCACACTCTCTCCTCTCCATTTTACCTTTTGTTCCCAGGACCTCTTTACCCCTTATCTCCAGAGAGTCTGGCACGTGGTACACCCTCAATTTCCATGCCCATCCTGTACCCTTGCGCCAGGAAGCCCCATGGTGTGCTTAAAACACTCCACACACTATAACCCGGGTGCATTTACCCACTGACTCTCACATCTACACTGCTTGCTCTCTGCACCGCCATCTCCCGTGCCCCCTTTCCCTGTGCTCTCACTCAACTCAGGCCCTGCACACCCAAAGTTTCTCACCAGATCCACTCTTCAAGTGGCAAAGCTCAGAGCACGTCTTCAATGTTACACACTTAATATTTCCATTGTGGGCTCTGGTAGGTGAGAAGGAGTCTAAAGGTCAATTAGGATCCTCCTGTTTTGCCTCACAAGTTTGGAGATATGTATGAAACCTCCACAGACAAACTCGTTAGTGAGAGACATATCCACCTGGCGATTGAGTGAGTGACCATGGGAACGTCAGTGGGACAGCACCATCTGTGTGGGAATGTGCACCGGGAGTGTGCCAGAATGGGGATGTCTGCACGTGGTGAGCATGCATCTGAGTTTGAGAATGACTTACATCCTTACGTGGCTCTGAATGTCTGAGTTGCACATAGGTCTAAGGAACCAAGCATGTGTATTTGTGTGGTTAGAGAATGGGTTGACAGCCATATGGGCTCTCTCGCTTGATGAGGCAACTACCGTGGGGGCAGAGAAGAATTCACCTCTTCCAAACGTCACTCAGTAGGTCAAGGTGGAAAATAAGCAATTGAGTACCAAACTATGAACAAGTACACAGTGACTTGAGAAGACAGATTAGCTGTTTCCATAATACTACCTCTATCCCACACTGCTTCTTCCAATGGTAAAAGTACTCCAGGATAGAAGATGGCGGGGAAGTAGGAGGAGGCGCCTTTTCAACCTGCACCCTAAAGTGAGCTGATTACCTACCAAAGAACTCCGATCACCCATGAAATCAGCCTGAGATCAGAATTATACACGTCTGGATCTCTACGGGGGCCAGAAGACGCCAGTGGGCAGGTAAAGTGGAGTGGGAACGTCGGACTGATATCGGAAGATAAACAAAAGGGGGAGGGAGCCACCAGAGGCGACCGACTGGAAAATAATACCCCAATACGAGAGTGCCCGGCATCTGGGGACCAGCATTAACTTGGAGTCTTGTTGAAAGCACTCAAAAGAGCAAAGACTCGCGCGGGGAAATTGTGGGAATCGGGGCGGATAGGGATAGGGGCTTAAGTCCCCAGACCCAGGGCAGCCTCCCCTGGCGCTGAGCCAGAGAGTGCGGCGGAGAAACCTGGTCTTTGTCCCGGAGCCGCCAGTGCGCCCGAGAGCGGGTGGAGTCCGGCTCCCGTGAGGGGCTGGGAGCCACACCAGACGGCAGAACGCGCACCTTACTGGAGATGCGCGCGTGCCTCAACCTCCCCTGAGAGAGGTGCACGAACGCCCAGCCTGGTGTTCTGGGACCCACGCGGTGATAGACCCACGCGGCGATAGAGCCGATAGAGCTGGAGGCGCCGCGCCCCAAACCATCCCCTGGGAGAGGTGCGCGCAAGCCCTGAGCTCTCAGCCCCGGCCAGCGGGAAAATCTCAGTGTGCGATTGCTGCTTGGAACCTCTCTGGCAGTCTGGAGCTGCCCAGACAGCCACAGCTGCCTTGGTTTTGCATACAAGCAGGAGATCCTGCGTCCCCAGGGACCGTGACTCAGAACCTGCTCTGCCAGCGGCCCAGCGGCTGCAGCACCTGCAGGGGCGCAGACTGAGGCTTCTCTCTGAGAGGGAGGTTGGGGTGCGGTTTTCTTTCCTCTAAACCTCCAAAAACCATCAAAAGCTGTCAAGGCGAGAGAAAAGAAGTGAACAAACATAAAAACCTCCAGAGAACAAAAACCTGCAAAAAAAACGTTTTTCTCAGAGCCCACCCCCTTGAGGGGGTCGGGAGGACTTAACTCAGGGAACATCATTGACTGAAAACCCACGTGGCAGCCACCTCCCCCAGAAAACAAATCAGGAAAAAAAAAAAAAAAGACTACAAGAGAACACCCACCACTACTTCATAGATACAACTTTTATTTTTAATTCTTTCCCACTATTCAGGTTCATTTTTTTTCTTTTTTTATATAGATAATTTTTTAACCTATTTACCATCACAGTGAGATGTCCAATACATCAAATTCCATGATAAACTTCTAACCTGAATTTTTTTGATACATACACATGTGATTTTCTTTTGCTTTTCTATATTCTTAATTTTTAAAAAAATTTTTAATTTAGTTTAGTCCAGTTTATTCCTTTTTTATTTTTATTTTCTAACATTCATATAGAGTTAAACTTCAAGGTAACCCCCTTTCTCCAAGCAATGCTACCCCTATAGGTGAACCAATTTTTAATCCCCCCTTTTCTTAGGAAAGTTGAGTCCTTTAACAAACATATCAAGATACATCCAGGAAGAATCAAAATAACCTTCCTCGCCCACACTGAGAATCTATAACCATGCTCCCATCCTTTTCTTCTGCCAGTGTCTCTGTGTATTTATGTTGGTCTGGATAGTATATAAATCTTATACTAGGGGTTCTTCTTGACGAGGCTCCTCCTTTTTTTTGCTTATATATATATATTTTTTCTCTCGTCATATACTTTTATCAGTCTTTTTGTTTGTCTGTTTTTGTTTGTATACGTCATAAACCTTACCCTGGGGCCCATTTGGGCTGAACCTTCACTTTTATCTTCCCTTTTTTTCCTGTCTCTCTCTCTCCCTCTTTTTTCTTTTTCTTTTCTTTTTTCTCCCATTTGGGTGGAGAATCCTGAGTGCTCAGAAGCGTTCCAGGGTGCACCTTGACTGCACCACGGTCAATACATCCAGCTACATCTGTCCAGTCATCTCTCACCAAAATGACTAGGAGGAGGAATCCCCAACAGAAGAAAAATACAGAGGACGGGCCTTCTGCAACAGAGCTAACGGCTATCAACATAGACAATATGTCAGAAAGAGAATTCAGGCTAACAATTATCCAGGCAATAGCTAGGTTGGAGAAAGCCATGGATGACCAAACAGAATTGATTAGGGCAGAATTGAAAGCGACCAGAGAGGAGGTTCATA
This sequence comes from Martes martes, assembly GCF_963455335.1. Taxonomy (NCBI): domain Eukaryota; kingdom Metazoa; phylum Chordata; class Mammalia; order Carnivora; family Mustelidae; genus Martes; species Martes martes. Next base: position 53,533,496 of record NC_137905.1, on the reverse strand, counting down.
ATGTTAGGGCAGAGCTGAAGGCCACCAGGGATGAGGTTCACAACGCTCTCAATGAGTTCCAATCTAATCTAAATTCTCTAAAAGCTAGGGTAACTGAGACAGAAGATAGAATTAGTGATCTGGAGGACAAACAGATAGAGAGAAAGGATCAGGAGGAAGCCTGGAACAAACAGCTTAGAAGCCACGAAAACAGAATCAGGGAAATAAATGATGCCATGAAACGTTCCAACGTCAGAATTATTGGAATCCCTGAAAGGGAGGAGAAAGAAAGAAGTCTAGAAGATATAGTGGAACAAATTTTTCATGAAAATTTTCCCAATCTTGCGAATGGAACAAGTGTTCATGTACTAGAAGTAGAAAGGTCCCCCCCCAAGATTATAAATTCAAAAAAAACATCCAGGCACCTCATAGTAAAATTGAGGAATCATAATTGTAGATACAATCTCTTGAAAGCCGCTAGGACAAAGAACCTCCTTACATACAGAGGAAAGCCCATCAGAATAACGTCAGACCTGTCCACAGAGACCTGGCAAGCCAGAAAGGGCTGGCAAGATATATTCAGGGCACTAAATGAGAAGAACATGCAGCCAAGAATACTTTATCCAGCAAGACTGACATTCAAAATGGATGGAGAGATAAAGAGTTTCCAAGACCGGCAAGGCTTGAAAGACTATGCAACCACCAAGCCGACACTGCAGGAAATATTAAGGGGGGTTCTATAAAAGAGGAAAAATCCTAAGAATAGCATTGAACAGAAATATAGAGACAATCGACAGAAAGAAAGACTTCAAAGATAACACAATGTCAATAAAAACGTATCTCTCAATAATCACTCTCAATGTGAATGGCCTAAATGCGCCCATAAAACGACACAGGGTTGCAGATTGGATAAAACGACAGGACCCATCCATATGTTGTCTACAAGAGACCCATTTTGAACCTAAAGATACACCCAGACTGAAAGTGAAGGGATGGAGAAGCATCTTTCACGCCAATGGGCCTCAAAAGAAGGCTGGGGTAGCGATTCTCATATCAGATAAATTAGATTTTAAACTAAAGACGGTAGTCAGAGATACAGAAGGACACTACATCATTCTTAAAGGGACTATCCACCAAGATGATCTAACAATTGTAAATATCTATGCCCCCAATATGGGAGCAGCCAATTACATAAGAAAACTATTAATCAAGATAAAGAGTCATATTGATATGAATACATTAATAGTAGGAGATCTTAACACGCCTCTCTCAGAAATAGACAGATCATCGAAGCAGAAAATCCATAAAGAAATAAGAGCATTGAATGACACATTGGACCAGATGGACCTCATAGATATATACAGAACATTCCACCCTAAAACAACAGAATACTCATTCTTCTCAAGTGCACATGGAACCTTCTCCAGAATAGACCACAGACTGGGTCACAAATCAGGGCTCAACCGATACCAAAAGACTGAGATTATTCCCTGCATATTCTCAGATCACAATGCTTTGAAACTGGAGCTCAATCACAAGGAAAAGTTCAGAAGGAACTCAAATACCTGGAAGCTAAAGACCACCTTGCTTAAGAATGCTTGGATCATCCAGGAGATCAAAGAAGAACTTAAACAATTTATGGAAACCAATGAGAACGAAGACACTTCACTCCAAAACCTATGGGATACAGCAAAGGCGGTCCTCAGGGGGAAATTCATAGCCATCCAAGCCTCCCTCAAAAAAATTGAAAAATCCAGAATACACCAGCTGTCTCTACACCTTAAAGAACTGGAGAATCAACAACAAATCAAACCAACTCCACACGTAAGAAGGGAAATAATCAAGATTAGAGCAGAGATCAACGAGGTAGAAACCAGAGATACAGTAGAACGTATCAACGAAACTAGAAGCTGGTTTTTTGAAAGAATCAATAAGATCGATAAACCATTGGCCACACTAATCCAAAAGAAAAGAGAGAAAGCCCAAATTAATAAAATTATGAATGAAAAGGGAGCGATCACAACTAACACCAAGGAAGTAGAAACAATCATCAGAAGCTATTATCAACAGTTATATGCCAATAAGCTAAGCAACCTAGATGAAATGGATGCATTCCTGGAAAACTATAAACTCCCAAAATTGAACCAGGAAGAAATTGACAACCTGAATAGACCGATATCTAGTAACGAGATTGAAGCAGTGATCAAAAACCTCCCAAAAAACAAGAGCCCAGGACCTGACGGATTCCCTGGGGAATTCTATCAAACTTTCAAAGAAGAAATAATACCTATTCTCCTGAAGCTGTTTCAAAAAATTGAAGCAGAAGGAAAACTTCCAGACTCTTTTTATGAAGCCAGCATTACCCTGATCCCCAAACCAGGCAAAGACCCTACCAAAAAGGAGAATTTCAGACCGATATCACTGATGAATATGGATGCTAAGATTCTCAACAAGATCCTAGCAAACAGGATCCAACAGCACATTAAAAAGATTATCCACCATGACCAGGTAGGATTCATCCCTGGGTTACAAGGATGGTTCAACATTCGCAAATCAATCAATGTGATAGAACAAATCAATAAGAGAAGAGAGAAGAACCACATGATCCTCTCCATTGATGCAGAAAAAGCTTTTGACAAAATCCAGCATCCGTTCCTGATTAAAACGCTTCAAAGTATAGGGATAGAGGAACATTCCTGAACTTCATCAAATCTATCTATGAAAAACCCACAGCAAATATCATCCTCAATGGGAAAAAGCTTGCAGCCTTCCCATTGAGATCAGGAACACGACAAGGATGCCCACTCTCACCACTCTTGTTCAACATAGTATTAGAAGTCCTAGCAACAGCAATCAGACAACAAAGAGAAATAAAAGGTATCCAAATTGGCAAGGAAGAAGTCAAACTCTCTCTCTTCGCAGATGACATGATTCTTTATATGGAAAACCCAAAAGACTCCACCTCCAAACTACTAGAACTCATACAGCAATTCAGTAATGTAGCAGGATACAAAGTCAATGTCCAGAAATCAGTGGCTTTCTTATACACTAACAATGAAAATACAGAAAGGCAAATTAGAGAATCGATTCCATTTACTATAGCACCAAAAACCATAAGATACCTCGGAATAAACCTAACCAAAGAGGTTAAAGATCTGTACTCGAGGAACTACAGAACACTCCTAAAAGAAATTGAAGAAGACACAAAAAGATGGAAGACCATTCCATGCTCTTGGATGGGAAGAATAAACATCGTTAAAATGTCTATACTGCCCAGAGCAATCTATACTTTTAATGCCATTCCAATCAAAATTCCACCAGTATTTTTCAAAGAGCTGGAGCAAATAATCCTAAAATTTGTATGGAATCAGAAGAGACCCCGAATTGCTAAGGAAATGTTGAAAAACAAAAATAAAACTGGTGGCATCACGTTACCTGATTTCAAGCTTTACTACAAAGCTGTGATCACCAAGACAGCATGGTACTGGCATAAAAACAGACACATGGACCAGTGGAACAGAGTAGAGAGCCCAGATATGGACCCTCAACTCTATGGTCAAATAATCTTTGACAAAACAGGAAAAAATATCCAGTGGAAAAAAGACAGTCTCTTCAATAAATGGTGCTGGGAAAACTGGACAGCTATATGTAGAAGAATGAAACTTGACCATTCTCTTACACCGTACACAAAGATAAACTCGAAATGGATAAAAGACCTCAACGTGAGACAGGAATCCATCAGAATCCTCGAGGAGAACATAGGGAGTAACCTCTTTGATATCAGCCATAGCAACTTCTTTCAAGATATGTCTCCAAAGGCGAAGGAAACAAAGGCAAAGATGAACTTCTGGGACTTCATCAAGATAAAAAGCTTCTGCACAGCAAAAGAAACAGTCATCAAAACAAAGAGGCAACCCACGGAATGGGAGAAGATATTTGCAAATGACAGTACAGATAAAAGGTTGATATCCAGGATCTATAAAGAACTCCTCAAACTCAACACACACAAAACAGATAATCATATTAAAAAATGGGCAGAAGATATGAACAGACACTTCTCCAATGAAGACATACAAATGGCTACCAGACACATGAAAAAATGTTCATCATCACTAGCCATCAGGGAGATTCAAATCAAAACCACATTGAGATACCACCTTACACCAGTTAGAATGGCCAAAATTAGCAAGACAGGAAACAACGTGTGTTGGAGAGGATGTGGAGAAAGGGGAACCCTCTTACACTGTTGGTGGGAATGCAAACTGGTGCAGCCACTTTGGAGAACAGTGTGGAGATTCCTCAGGAAATTAAAAATAGAGCTTCCCTATGACCCTGCAATTGCACTGCTGGGTATTTACCCCAAAGATACAGATGTAGTGAAAAGAAGGGCCATCTGTACCCCAATGTTTATAGCAGCAATGGCCACGGTCGCCAAACTGTGGAAAGAACCAAGATGCCCTTCAACGGATGAATGGATAAGGAAGATGTGGTCCATATACACTATGGAGTATTATGCCTCCATCAGAAAGGACGAATACCCAACTTTTGTAGCAACATGGACAGGACTGGAAGAGATTATGCTGAGTGAAATAAGTCAAACAGAGAAAGTCAAGTATCATATGGTTTCACTTATTGGTGGAGCATATCAAATAATATAGAGGACAAGGGTAGATGGAGAGGAGAAGGGAGTTGAGGGAAATTGGAAGGGGAGGTGAACCATGAGAGACTATGGACTCTGAAAAACAACCTGAGGGTTTTGAAGGGGCGGGGTGGGAGGGTGGGGGAACCAGGTGGTGGGTATTAGGGAGGGCACAGATTGCATGGAGCACTGGGTGTGGTGAAAAAACAATGAATACTGTTACGCTGAAAATAAATAAAAAATTTAAAAAAAAAAAAAAAAAAAAAAAAAAAAAAAAAAAAAAAAATTTGGAAATAACAGTATTTTTTCCTAATACTACAGGAACTTTGTACGTTATTGCCCCCCAATACAGAGAAACTTAAAGCTCTTATGGTCTTGCCCAGAAAAGCAATATTAAGATTACTGTCTTCATTCAGCTCTTTAAATGTATAAACAAGGAGTGTTTAGATAAACATCACTCAGTCATCAGTTGTGTTTCAGGAAATAAAGACCGTGTATTTCTATTGGCATAATGATCTCTCATAGGCCACTGATTGAGGAAAGCCACTTGAAAGGAAAGGAAGTTCACCATAACAATATTTTCGTAAACATTGTACCAAACACTATATATGAGAGGTGTGCATATGTATTTCATTTTATGCCATTTCAGATATAATATCAGATACAGTCTAATCATGTATAAAAGGGAGAATACACAGAAATTGGAAGAAAATTATTACATGTGGAGATCAAATGGCATCATGTGTGGCATAAGTTATGGGAATTTCACTTCTTTTGTTGTTTATCATTAACCGTGTTTCTACATATACGGCCAAGCCTGAAACATATTGCAGAATGGTTCCAGACCACCTCGGTAAAGCACATCTTACAACAAAGCAAGTCAAATGAATTTTTTTGGTTTCCCAGGGCACAGGACATTTATAGTCACACCGTACTAGAGTCTGTTAAGTATGTTCCAGCATTATGTCTATGAAAACAATGTGCATAACAACTAAACATACTTTATTGCACATAAATGCTAACCATCATGTGAGCTTTTAGTTAAGTCACAGCCCTTTACTAGTGGAGGGTCTTGGCTCTGTAAGGATGGCTGCTGACTGGTCAGAGTGGTCCTTGCTGAAGAATGGGGTGGATGTGGCGGTTTCCAAAATAAGATAGCAGGTATTCCTGAAGCTCGTACCTCCTTGACGACCAGCAATAGCACACCGAATCCCCCTCTTCTTCCTCTTCTGGTGCATCTAATTGACTTCTTCTGCTTTCAGGGTCTTAGGATTACACCTGTCCCACTCAGACAAAAGAGGATAACCTCCCTATTTTATTCTCTATGTAAACTTAATTGCATGGCAGAGTCCCTTTTGCCACGTAAGGCAAATACAACCAAGAGGTAACAACAGGAAACTGCTACCCCAGTAGGACAAAAATTAAAATATTCTTAATTATGATCATATTCACAACCCTGTTACCCGTGGTTACCACTGGGATGGTTTCACACAAGGAACAGACATTACCTACAACTTTTGAATTCTGTATTATGTTTCGTTCTTATATGAAGCGTGTATTATATTTCAGGAATTTTTCACAAGAGAACAACAACTTCATCAAATCACTTTTGGACAGTAAAAGTTCTTGAAGATCAAAGTATTGGGAAGGGTCAGGCCTGCAGCCCATTGCCAATACTGGGTGCCTGGTACCAATGACCAGGCTCTCCTGCCAGTCCCAACCCAGGCACACCCTCCACCTGATATTCACACAGGAGTGGGATACGGATGGGGTGCTGATCACTCAACCTTCTACCAGGGTACCTATTGTATGTTAAAAATATTTCTGGGAGCAATTTACACAAATAATAGTTTGCTTCATGGACTCCAAGCAAAAACGATCCATGAGTACTGTGGGAATGCAATGTAAATGACAACATCAAAGAGTGGAAATGAAATCATCTAACCCCAAGAAGCCCCATACCTCCATCCTCTGAGTCTCCACACTGGCCCCCTCTGCACCTCTATTGCCATTGAGACCATCATCCTATGAATCCTTAGGTCTTTTCCAGCACTAAGACCCTGCCCCATCCCCTTCCAACTCCTTTATTTGCATTTGACCCTCCCACTTCCACCACACCCTTCTACTGCCATACCCTACCTACTTCCCTCACCCAACTGCGATTGCTTCCATCTGTCAACTCTGGCCCCATGCATTACGGAGACTGCAGCCAAACACTCATGGCACCCACTACCTCTCCCTTCCCTTCGACCGATATCTGCCCTGTTCCGCAGACCTCCATCCAATTCCATACATTCCTCTCTTCCATCAAAATCCCAGCCTTCACCTCCTCGCATCCCCCATTCACCTTCCTACATCTGCTCTTTTCCTCTGGACTCCTTAGTCTACTCAAACCCACTAAACTCTCCCACTGATTTCATCACCCCAAATCATCTTTCTCCACCAGCCCATGATCCCCTTGTAAAACTCTTACTCCTTTGGCCACTTCTGGCTCCTTCCTGGATGTTAACATTACTGGTGGCCAGGACTGATTCCTTTGAGCTGGCTGCCTAGGTCAGTGTCCCCTTCCTCCCTCCTCCCTCCATGTGCATCCTCCCAAAGCTGTACACTTGTCAGAAGAGAACAACATTCCTTGATAAGGGAGGAATTCTCTTTGGTCTAGAGTATGCAAGTAGCTGTGATCACCTCCTGGGACCTCAAGACAAGCTCTCATGGCCCATTTGTAGGAGAATACAAGGGCGTCAAGGTTCTTGGACACCAGAAATATCCAACTGAGGTGCTGCTTGTGCAATCTGCATTTCCTATGAAATGAAATGAAATGAAATGAAATGAAATGAAAAATAACATAATATAAAATAAAACGAAATAAAATAAAATCAAGAAAAGAATCTTTCATCTTATAAAAGATATGCAGCTCATCCCACTGTGCTCCTTAACCTACTGTAGACATGGACTCTCCAATGCTTCTTAACAGCCCTGCCCCTCACTCACATGGCCACACTCTCTCCTCTCCATTTTACCTTTTGTTCCCAGGACCTCTTTACCCCTTATCTCCAGAGAGTCTGGCACGTGGTACACCCTCAATTTCCATGCCCATCCTGTACCCTTGCGCCAGGAAGCCCCATGGTGTGCTTAAAACACTCCACACACTATAACCCGGGTGCATTTACCCACTGACTCTCACATCTACACTGCTTGCTCTCTGCACCGCCATCTCCCGTGCCCCCTTTCCCTGTGCTCTCACTCAACTCAGGCCCTGCACACCCAAAGTTTCTCACCAGATCCACTCTTCAAGTGGCAAAGCTCAGAGCACGTCTTCAATGTTACACACTTAATATTTCCATTGTGGGCTCTGGTAGGTGAGAAGGAGTCTAAAGGTCAATTAGGATCCTCCTGTTTTGCCTCACAAGTTTGGAGATATGTATGAAACCTCCACAGACAAACTCGTTAGTGAGAGACATATCCACCTGGCGATTGAGTGAGTGACCATGGGAACGTCAGTGGGACAGCACCATCTGTGTGGGAATGTGCACCGGGAGTGTGCCAGAATGGGGATGTCTGCACGTGGTGAGCATGCATCTGAGTTTGAGAATGACTTACATCCTTACGTGGCTCTGAATGTCTGAGTTGCACATAGGTCTAAGGAACCAAGCATGTGTATTTGTGTGGTTAGAGAATGGGTTGACAGCCATATGGGCTCTCTCGCTTGATGAGGCAACTACCGTGGGGGCAGAGAAGAATTCACCTCTTCCAAACGTCACTCAGTAGGTCAAGGTGGAAAATAAGCAATTGAGTACCAAACTATGAACAAGTACACAGTGACTTGAGAAGACAGATTAGCTGTTTCCATAATACTACCTCTATCCCACACTGCTTCTTCCAATGGTAAAAGTACTCCAGGATAGAAGATGGCGGGGAAGTAGGAGGAGGCGCCTTTTCAACCTGCACCCTAAAGTGAGCTGATTACCTACCAAAGAACTCCGATCACCCATGAAATCAGCCTGAGATCAGAATTATACACGTCTGGATCTCTACGGGGGCCAGAAGACGCCAGTGGGCAGGTAAAGTGGAGTGGGAACGTCGGACTGATATCGGAAGATAAACAAAAGGGGGAGGGAGCCACCAGAGGCGACCGACTGGAAAATAATACCCCAATACGAGAGTGCCCGGCATCTGGGGACCAGCATTAACTTGGAGTCTTGTTGAAAGCACTCAAAAGAGCAAAGACTCGCGCGGGGAAATTGTGGGAATCGGGGCGGATAGGGATAGGGGCTTAAGTCCCCAGACCCAGGGCAGCCTCCCCTGGCGCTGAGCCAGAGAGTGCGGCGGAGAAACCTGGTCTTTGTCCCGGAGCCGCCAGTGCGCCCGAGAGCGGGTGGAGTCCGGCTCCCGTGAGGGGCTGGGAGCCACACCAGACGGCAGAACGCGCACCTTACTGGAGATGCGCGCGTGCCTCAACCTCCCCTGAGAGAGGTGCACGAACGCCCAGCCTGGTGTTCTGGGACCCACGCGGTGATAGACCCACGCGGCGATAGAGCCGATAGAGCTGGAGGCGCCGCGCCCCAAACCATCCCCTGGGAGAGGTGCGCGCAAGCCCTGAGCTCTCAGCCCCGGCCAGCGGGAAAATCTCAGTGTGCGATTGCTGCTTGGAACCTCTCTGGCAGTCTGGAGCTGCCCAGACAGCCACAGCTGCCTTGGTTTTGCATACAAGCAGGAGATCCTGCGTCCCCAGGGACCGTGACTCAGAACCTGCTCTGCCAGCGGCCCAGCGGCTGCAGCACCTGCAGGGGCGCAGACTGAGGCTTCTCTCTGAGAGGGAGGTTGGGGTGCGGTTTTCTTTCCTCTAAACCTCCAAAAACCATCAAAAGCTGTCAAGGCGAGAGAAAAGAAGTGAACAAACATAAAAACCTCCAGAGAACAAAAACCTGCAAAAAAAACGTTTTTCTCAGAGCCCACCCCCTTGAGGGGGTCGGGAGGACTTAACTCAGGGAACATCATTGACTGAAAACCCACGTGGCAGCCACCTCCCCCAGAAAACAAATCAGGAAAAAAAAAAAAAAAGACTACAAGAGAACACCCACCACTACTTCATAGATACAACTTTTATTTTTAATTCTTTCCCACTATTCAGGTTCATTTTTTTTCTTTTTTTATATAGATAATTTTTTAACCTATTTACCATCACAGTGAGATGTCCAATACATCAAATTCCATGATAAACTTCTAACCTGAATTTTTTTGATACATACACATGTGATTTTCTTTTGCTTTTCTATATTCTTAATTTTTAAAAAAATTTTTAATTTAGTTTAGTCCAGTTTATTCCTTTTTTATTTTTATTTTCTAACATTCATATAGAGTTAAACTTCAAGGTAACCCCCTTTCTCCAAGCAATGCTACCCCTATAGGTGAACCAATTTTTAATCCCCCCTTTTCTTAGGAAAGTTGAGTCCTTTAACAAACATATCAAGATACATCCAGGAAGAATCAAAATAACCTTCCTCGCCCACACTGAGAATCTATAACCATGCTCCCATCCTTTTCTTCTGCCAGTGTCTCTGTGTATTTATGTTGGTCTGGATAGTATATAAATCTTATACTAGGGGTTCTTCTTGACGAGGCTCCTCCTTTTTTTTGCTTATATATATATATTTTTTCTCTCGTCATATACTTTTATCAGTCTTTTTGTTTGTCTGTTTTTGTTTGTATACGTCATAAACCTTACCCTGGGGCCCATTTGGGCTGAACCTTCACTTTTATCTTCCCTTTTTTTCCTGTCTCTCTCTCTCCCTCTTTTTTCTTTTTCTTTTCTTTTTTCTCCCATTTGGGTGGAGAATCCTGAGTGCTCAGAAGCGTTCCAGGGTGCACCTTGACTGCACCACGGTCAATACATCCAGCTACATCTGTCCAGTCATCTCTCACCAAAATGACTAGGAGGAGGAATCCCCAACAGAAGAAAAATACAGAGGACGGGCCTTCTGCAACAGAGCTAACGGCTATCAACATAGACAATATGTCAGAAAGAGAATTCAGGCTAACAATTATCCAGGCAATAGCTAGGTTGGAGAAAGCCATGGATGACCAAACAGAATTGATTAGGGCAGAATTGAAAGCGACCAGAGAGGAGGTTCATAATGTTAGGGCAGAGCTGAAGGCCACCAGGGATGAGGTTCACAACGCTCTCAATGAGTTCCAATCTAATCTAAATTCTCTAAAAGCTAGGGTAACTGAGACAGAAGATAGAATTAGTGATCTGGAGGACAAACAGATAGAGAGAAAGGATCAGGAGGAAGCCTGGAACAAACAGCTTAGAAGCCACGAAAACAGAATCAGGGAAATAAATGATGCCATGAAACGTTCCAACGTCAGAATTATTGGAATCCCTGAAAGGGAGGAGAAAGAAAGAAGTCTAGAAGATATAGTGGAACAAATTTTTCATGAAAATTTTCCCAATCTTGCGAATGGAACAAGTGTTCATGTACTAGAAGTAGAAAGGTCCCCCCCCAAGATTATAAATTCAAAAAAAACATCCAGGCACCTCATAGTAAAATTGAGGAATCATAATTGTAGATACAATCTCTTGAAAGCCGCTAGGACAAAGAACCTCCTTACATACAGAGGAAAGCCCATCAGAATAACGTCAGACCTGTCCACAGAGACCTGGCAAGCCAGAAAGGGCTGGCAAGATATATTCAGGGCACTAAATGAGAAGAACATGCAGCCAAGAATACTTTATCCAGCAAGACTGACATTCAAAATGGATGGAGAGATAAAGAGTTTCCAAGACCGGCAAGGCTTGAAAGACTATGCAACCACCAAGCCGACACTGCAGGAAATATTAAGGGGGGTTCTATAAAAGAGGAAAAATCCTAAGAATAGCATTGAACAGAAATATAGAGACAATCGACAGAAAGAAAGACTTCAAAGATAACACAATGTCAATAAAAACGTATCTCTCAATAATCACTCTCAATGTGAATGGCCTAAATGCGCCCATAAAACGACACAGGGTTGCAGATTGGATAAAACGACAGGACCCATCCATATGTTGTCTACAAGAGACCCATTTTGAACCTAAAGATACACCCAGACTGAAAGTGAAGGGATGGAGAAGCATCTTTCACGCCAATGGGCCTCAAAAGAAGGCTGGGGTAGCGATTCTCATATCAGATAAATTAGATTTTAAACTAAAGACGGTAGTCAGAGATACAGAAGGACACTACATCATTCTTAAAGGGACTATCCACCAAGATGATCTAACAATTGTAAATATCTATGCCCCCAATATGGGAGCAGCCAATTACATAAGAAAACTATTAATCAAGATAAAGAGTCATATTGATATGAATACATTAATAGTAGGAGATCTTAACACGCCTCTCTCAGAAATAGACAGATCATCGAAGCAGAAAATCCATAAAGAAATAAGAGCATTGAATGACACATTGGACCAGATGGACCTCATAGATATATACAGAACATTCCACCCTAAAACAACAGAATACTCATTCTTCTCAAGTGCACATGGAACCTTCTCCAGAATAGACCACAGACTGGGTCACAAATCAGGGCTCAACCGATACCAAAAGACTGAGATTATTCCCTGCATATTCTCAGATCACAATGCTTTGAAACTGGAGCTCAATCACAAGGAAAAGTTCAGAAGGAACTCAAATACCTGGAAGCTAAAGACCACCTTGCTTAAGAATGCTTGGATCATCCAGGAGATCAAAGAAGAACTTAAACAATTTATGGAAACCAATGAGAACGAAGACACTTCACTCCAAAACCTATGGGATACAGCAAAGGCGGTCCTCAGGGGGAAATTCATAGCCATCCAAGCCTCCCTCAAAAAAATTGAAAAATCCAGAATACACCAGCTGTCTCTACACCTTAAAGAACTGGAGAATCAACAACAAATCAAACCAACTCCACACGTAAGAAGGGAAATAATCAAGATTAGAGCAGAGATCAACGAGGTAGAAACCAGAGATACAGTAGAACGTATCAACGAAACTAGAAGCTGGTTTTTTGAAAGAATCAATAAGATCGATAAACCATTGGCCACACTAATCCAAAAGAAAAGAGAGAAAGCCCAAATTAATAAAATTATGAATGAAAAGGGAGCGATCACAACTAACACCAAGGAAGTAGAAACAATCATCAGAAGCTATTATCAACAGTTATATGCCAATAAGCTAAGCAACCTAGATGAAATGGATGCATTCCTGGAAAACTATAAACTCCCAAAATTGAACCAGGAAGAAATTGACAACCTGAATAGACCGATATCTAGTAACGAGATTGAAGCAGTGATCAAAAACCTCCCAAAAAACAAGAGCCCAGGACCTGACGGATTCCCTGGGGAATTCTATCAAACTTTCAAAGAAGAAATAATACCTATTCTCCTGAAGCTGTTTCAAAAAATTGAAGCAGAAGGAAAACTTCCAGACTCTTTTTATGAAGCCAGCATTACCCTGATCCCCAAACCAGGCAAAGACCCTACCAAAAAGGAGAATTTCAGACCGATATCACTGATGAATATGGATGCTAAGATTCTCAACAAGATCCTAGCAAACAGGATCCAACAGCACATTAAAAAGATTATCCACCATGACCAGGTAGGATTCATCCCTGGGTTACAAGGATGGTTCAACATTCGCAAATCAATCAATGTGATAGAACAAATCAATAAGAGAAGAGAGAAGAACCACATGATCCTCTCCATTGATGCAGAAAAAGCTTTTGACAAAATCCAGCATCCGTTCCTGATTAAAACGCTTCAAAGTATAGGGATAGAGGAACATTCCTGAACTTCATCAAATCTATCTATGAAAAACCCACAGCAAATATCATCCTCAATGGGAAAAAGCTTGCAGCCTTCCCATTGAGATCAGGAACACGACAAGGATGCCCACTCTCACCACTCTTGTTCAACATAGTATTAGAAGTCCTAGCAACAGCAATCAGACAACAAAGAGAAATAAAAGGTATCCAAATTGGCAAGGAAGAAGTCAAACTCTCTCTCTTCGCAGATGACATGATTCTTTATATGGAAAACCCAAAAGACTCCACCTCCAAACTACTAGAACTCATACAGCAATTCAGTAATGTAGCAGGATACAAAGTCAATGTCCAGAAATCAGTGGCTTTCTTATACACTAACAATGAAAATACAGAAAGGCAAATTAGAGAATCGATTCCATTTACTATAGCACCAAAAACCATAAGATACCTCGGAATAAACCTAACCAAAGAGGTTAAAGATCTGTACTCGAGGAACTACAGAACACTCCTAAAAGAAATTGAAGAAGACACAAAAAGATGGAAGACCATTCCATGCTCTTGGATGGGAAGAATAAACATCGTTAAAATGTCTATACTGCCCAGAGCAATCTATACTTTTAATGCCATTCCAATCAAAATTCCACCAGTATTTTTCAAAGAGCTGGAGCAAATAATCCTAAAATTTGTATGGAATCAGAAGAGACCCCGAATTGCTAAGGAAATGTTGAAAAACAAAAATAAAACTGGTGGCATCACGTTACCTGATTTCAAGCTTTACTACAAAGCTGTGATCACCAAGACAGCATGGTACTGGCATAAAAACAGACACATGGACCAGTGGAACAGAGTAGAGAGCCCAGATATGGACCCTCAACTCTATGGTCAAATAATCTTTGACAAAACAGGAAAAAATATCCAGTGGAAAAAAGACAGTCTCTTCAATAAATGGTGCTGGGAAAACTGGACAGCTATATGTAGAAGAATGAAACTTGACCATTCTCTTACACCGTACACAAAGATAAACTCGAAATGGATAAAAGACCTCAACGTGAGACAGGAATCCATCAGAATCCTCGAGGAGAACATAGGGAGTAACCTCTTTGATATCAGCCATAGCAACTTCTTTCAAGATATGTCTCCAAAGGCGAAGGAAACAAAGGCAAAGATGAACTTCTGGGACTTCATCAAGATAAAAAGCTTCTGCACAGCAAAAGAAACAGTCATCAAAACAAAGAGGCAACCCACGGAATGGGAGAAGATATTTGCAAATGACAGTACAGATAAAAGGTTGATATCCAGGATCTATAAAGAACTCCTCAAACTCAACACACACAAAACAGATAATCATATTAAAAAATGGGCAGAAGATATGAACAGACACTTCTCCAATGAAGACATACAAATGGCTACCAGACACATGAAAAAATGTTCATCATCACTAGCCATCAGGGAGATTCAAATCAAAACCACATTGAGATACCACCTTACACCAGTTAGAATGGCCAAAATTAGCAAGACAGGAAACAACGTGTGTTGGAGAGGATGTGGAGAAAGGGGAACCCTCTTACACTGTTGGTGGGAATGCAAACTGGTGCAGCCACTTTGGAGAACAGTGTGGAGATTCCTCAGGAAATTAAAAATAGAGCTTCCCTATGACCCTGCAATTGCACTGCTGGGTATTTACCCCAAAGATACAGATGTAGTGAAAAGAAGGGCCATCTGTACCCCAATGTTTATAGCAGCAATGGCCACGGTCGCCAAACTGTGGAAAGAACCAAGATGCCCTTCAACGGATGAATGGATAAGGAAGATGTGGTCCATATACACTATGGAGTATGATGCCTCCATCAGAAAGGACGAATACCCAACTTTTGTAGCAACATGGACAGGACTGGAAGAGATTATGCTGAGTGAAATAAGTCAAACAGAGAGAGTCAAGTATCATATGGTTTCACTTATTGGTGGAGCATAACAAATAATATAGAGGACAAGGGTAGATGGAGAGGAGAAGGGAGTTGAGGGAAATTGGAAGGGGAGGTGAACCATGAGAGACTATGGACTCTGAAAAACAACCTGAGGGTTTTGAAGGGGCGGGGTGGGAGGGTGGGGGAACCAGGTGGTGAGTATTAGGGAGGGCACAGATTGCATGGAGCACTGGGTGTGGTGAAAAAACAATGAATACTGTTACGCTGAAAATAAATAAAAAATTTAAAAAAAAAAAAAGTACTCCAAATTATACTACCCCAGATCATGATGTCAACATGTTACCATAGGTAGATACACAGACAAACATACACATTTTGCCGTGAGAGAGTCCGGGGCAGAGTCCAGGAGCTGACCGTTGTAGAGAAGAATGAAACTCCCCCAGAGGGAGATCTGGACTTTGCCCTCTGATATTGGGAGGAGACCTCCAGACTCCTGAATCCAATATATTTGTTGGCTTGGAGGATTGGCCACCAGACTATCTCACCATGTAGTTGACAATGGACCTTTGGGCTCAAATTCTCCTGTCAGCCTCTGGGTGGCTGAACACCAAATGTATCAACTCACCCTGGGGACAGTATGAAGACTGCCGATCATCTGCAAGGTAAGTCGTATAACTGTAGTAAAAATGCTGGGTACCGAGGCTTGGGGGAGCCTCCGTCACTGGCAATACTCCGTGAGAGTTATCCCATGTCAACTCCAGATAGTAACCCTCTATATGACTTTACAGAAAGAGGACAACTAGAAGAGCCACAGCGAGTACTTTTCCTGGACTCTGCCCCCTACATCTTGTCCCTGTCAGTTGGCCATCTGTTCATTTTCCTGTAATACTCCACAATGAGGAGACAGCTCTCAGCGGGCTCTGTGACCTCCTCTATAGAGATCTACGGATACTGAGTATCATTTTTGGGACCTTCAAACTTGCAATTGGTATCATCAGTGAGTGTGGTCTTCTGTGGACTGTCATGCCTCAAAGTTCTCAGCTGGAATAAAACTCTCGCAGGGGGAAGGGTTGGTAGACATAGACCAAATGGTGAATTTTTTTAGCTCTTGAAATTTCCGTTTCTTCTTCTTTTATTTTATTTTCCAATTTTCTTATTTTACTTTTATGTTTCAAGTTGGCTTAGTTTTTTCAGTGGTGGCATCTGACCACCGCAGATTTTGACAGGCTGCATCTAGCCTGGGTCATGGTTGACATGTTGGACTCTGTCCATTCACTCAACCATCCCTCAACAGAATGACTGGGAGGAGGAACTCCCAACAAAGAAAAGAATCAGAGACAATATCCTCTGCCACAGAGGTAATGGGTATGAAGATAAGCAAGATGTCAGAGTTAGAACCCAGAATAGCAATCACGAAGTCAATAGCTAGGTGTGGAAAAGGCATTAGCGCAACAGAGAATGTCTAAGGGCAGAAATGAGATCGAATCAAGCTGAACTTAAAAATGCTATCAATGAGATGCAATCGAAACTGGATACTCCAACAGAGAGGGTAAATGAAGCAGAAGAGAGAACCAGTGGTCTAGAACATAAGCTGACAGAAAGGATGGAAGCTGAGGAAAATAAGGATATGCAGCTAATAGCCCATGACAATAGACATAGAGAGATCGAGGATGCCATGAACTGTTCCAATGTCAGAATTATTGGGACCCCTAATGGGGTTTTTCGAGATAGAGGACAAAAGGTATATTTGAGCAAATCATAGATGAGAACTTCCCTAATCTGGGGAAGGAAACAAGCATTTGAGTCCAAGAGGCACAGAGGACCTCTACTGAAGTCAAGAAAAATAACATGTCACAGTGAAGCTTGCAAATCTTAGAGCCTAAGAAGCTATACTGAGTGCAGTTAGGGGGAAGAGATTATTATGTAGGGAGGGAGGAACATCAGAATAACATAAGACCTATCCACAGACACCTGGCAAGCCAGAAAGGGTGGGCAAGACACGTTCCAGGTACTAAATGAAAAGAACATGCAGCCAAGAATACTTTACCCAGCAAGCCTGTCATTCAGAACTGATGGAGAGGTAAAGAGCTTTCAGGACAGGCAGAAACTGAAGGAGTTATGTGACCACCAATGCAGCCTTGCAGGAAATATTAAGGGGGATTCTATAATCAAAGAGAAACCCAAGAGTCACAAGACCAGGAGGAAACAGAAAATCTATAGAAAGAAGAACTTTACAGGCAATACAATAGCACCAAATTCATATCTTTCAATAGTTACTCTCAATGTAAATAGGCTGAATGCTCCCATCAAGAGGCACGGGGTTTTAGATTGGATAAAAAAGCAGGACCCATCCAAATGCTGTCTACAAGAACACATTTTGAACCTAAAGATGCCTCCTGATTCAAAGGGAGGGGATGGAGAACCATTTCCCACAGCAACGGAGCTCAAATGAAGCTGGGGTAGCAATTCTCATATCCGACAAATCAGACTTTAAACCAAAGATGGTAGTAAGAGATGTAGAGGGACATTATATCATACTTAAAGGGTCCATCCACCAAGAAGATCTAACAATTGTAAATATCTAGACCCCCAACATGGGAGCAGCCGATTACATAAACCAATTCATAACCAAAATAAAGAAACATACTGATAGTAATATATGCATAGCAGGAGACCTCAATGCTCCACTCAAAGCTCATCTAAGCGGAAGATCAACAAAGAAACAAGAGCTTTGAATGACACACTGAACCAGAAGGACATCGTGGATACATATAGGACATTCCATTCTAACCAACAGAATACTCATTCTTCTTGAGTGAACATGGAAATCTCTCCATATCCTGGGATGATATGATATGAATGGTCAGAATTTCTGACCATATCCTGGGTCAGAAATCAGGTCTCAATGGATACCAAAAGATTGAGAATATCCCTGCATAGTTTCAGACCACAGTATTGTGAAACTGGAACACAACCACAAGAAGAAACTTGGAAGGAAGTCAAACGCTTGCAAGGTAAAGAGCATCCTGCTAAAGAATGATTGGGTCAACCAGGAAATTAAAGAAGAACTTAGACAATTCATGGAAACTAGTGAGAATGAAAACACATTGGTCTTAAACCTATGGTACACTGCAAAGTTGGTCCTAAAAAACAACAACAAAAACAAAAACTATGTGCCAACAAATTAAGCAACCTGGAAGAGACGGATGCCTTCTTGGAAACTACCACGCTGAAACAAGAAGAAACTGGCCACCGGACTAGACCAATAAACCGTTCACTGCATCAGCAGTGAACAATAACCTCCCCCAAATCCCTCCTAATATTGTTGGTGGGAATGCAAGTTGGTGCAGCCACTTTGGAAAACAGTGTGGAGGTTCCTCAAAACGTTCCAAATACAGCTACCCTATGACCCAGCAATTGCACTACTGGATATTGACCCCAAAGACACAGATGTAGTGGAAACAAGGGCCATAGGTAGCCCAGTGTTCATAGCAGCCATGTCCACGATCGCCAAACTGTGGAAAGAGCCGAGATGCCCTTCAACAAGACAAATGGATAAAGAAGACGTGGTCCATATACACAATGGAATATCACTCAGTCACCAGAAAGGATGAACACTAAAATTTTGCATCCACACGGATGGGACTAGAGGAGATTATGCTAAGTGAAATAACTACAGAAACTCAATTATCATATGGTTTCACTTATTGTGAAACATAACGAATAGCATAGAGGACATTAGGAGAAAGATGGGAAAATGAAGGTGGAGGAAAATGGAGGGGGAGACAAACCATGAGAGACTATGGATGCTGAAAAACAAACAGGGTTTGGGAGGGGGTGAAAGTATGGGATAGCCCATTAATGGGATTAAGGGGGAACATACTGCAGGGAACAGCGGGTGTTATATGCAGACAAAGAATTGTGGAACACAACATCAAAAACTAATGAGGTACCTTGTGGTGAGTAGCATAATAAAAAAGTTTTTAATAAAAATAATAAATAGAACTAAGAAATAAGGATACAACTCAGAAAAGGGGTCAATTAGTACATGGAATTAAAACATGAAAATTATATTTAAAAATTAACAAGTGTTTGCATATATAAACTGGGCAAATAAACCCTCTCATATGCAAATATATGAATTATTGTATTAAATATAAATGGACTAATTACTACCTTTATTGTTTTTTGACCAAAAAATGCAAATTTATTATTTTTAGATGTTTCTTTCAAAATAAGGGCAGGAAAATGACACTGAGCTCCTGAGAAGTCCTGGAGCTCAGTCACTGAGGAAGGAGGTGAGGGGATTTGTGTCACCCTGGGAGCAGATCATCCCAAGGCTCTCTCTGCTACTGTAAAGAGTGGCACAGCACATATGGGAAGTATGAGACTCTGGTCATTTTTGAAGCCCACACTACTTACTACTTGGTCCACACAAGATGCTCTGGCCAGGAGTATCAAAGAGAACTGGAGGGTAGCAGGAAACTGCTTCTGAGAAGGGCCCGGAGGGGACAGCCTTGCCCCTCCTAGTCTGCAGGGTAGAACAGTCTCTTCCTATAGAAGAACTCTTGCTTTGGAAGTGGACGCCAGGTGCTTGGGGGCTCAATCAGTTAAGCATCTGCCTTCTGCTCTGTTCATGATCCCCAGGTCCTGGGACTGAGTGCTCCCTGCTCAGTGAAAGTCTCCTTCTCCCTCACACCCCTCACCTGCTCCTGCATGCACTCTCTGTCTCTCTCTCTCTCTCTCTCTCTCTCTCTGTGTCTCTCAAAAATTAAAAAATACAATCTAAAAAAAAAATAGTGGATGTCCACTGGCCTTGGGCCCAGTGTGTTACCCAAAAGTCCGTGCTGACAAAAACCTGTGACCATTCACAGGACAAACTGTCCCACCAAGTCTCACTGTTGTGGCCAAAGACCAGAAGTATCTGTGGTCTCTGCCCATGATGCCTGATGGCTGAAATCTTTGGGCTTGAAATCCTCTCCATACTGGAGAAAACAGCCAGGCTGAGCACCTCGAGCAGCGGCTCTGAACCACAGGACAATAGAAAGTGCTGTTCACGATGACATCCTGACAAGAGCACGGAAGTCTGCAGCAGCAGGCAGTAAGAGGACAGAATGGCAGATGAGAACGTCAAGTCCAAGCTAATACCAAGTGGCATCTTTCAATGGCACAGATTTCTCTTTGTACCAAGAAAGATCACACTCCTTCAATTCCAAGGTTCAGGAGAGGTATCACCATATCCATTGCTACATCAGCTGCAGGAGATGGTAGCAGGAGAGCTTTGTACATAAATATGAAGAGTTCCAGAGGAATAGGTAGCATAATACCACTCACTCAGAAGGAACAGGTTTTCCAGTGGGTGGAGGACAGCCCTTTTCCTCTGGACTACCACCAGGCTGATCCATCTTCACTCTAATTACTCCATTTAAAATAAAACATACACTTTTCTTCTGTTCACAGGATGTTATTTCAAGAGATATGGCAAAACAAGAGAGTTAAAGTAGGGAAATGAAAAGTGCATTTCATGGATCTTTGACAATCAAACAATCAACAGGGCAATATACACATCAGATCACATAGGCCTTGATTTGGGCATTATTATAACTGATACTATTGAAAATTTTCCCTAAAGAACAAAGCTCCAGTACATTGATTGGTGGATAGCAAACATGATTAACTCTACATCTATATTGTATATTGGCACAGAGATCATACAAATAGATCCGTACATGCACAACTGTAGGTATGAGTGTGTCAATATCTATTTTTTCTTCTTCTTGTGTTGTGATCAGATTTCTGGAAACCGTTTAAGTGTTCCTTGTGAGCTACAAATACGGGTTCCATTTTTTGGAACAAAGTTGTATACACAATCTAAAGAACATACATATCTAGGGGCGCCTGAGTGGCTCAGTCGGTTGCAGCCTCTGCCTCTGCCTTCGACTGGATCGAGCCCACATTGGGCTCTCTGTTCAGTGGGGGCCTGCTTCCCGCTCTCTCTCTGCATGCTTCTCTGCCTGCTGGTGATCTCTGTCTGTCAAATGGATAAATAAAATCTTAAAAAAAAATACATAACCATATCTAGGTATAGATAGATACACACGTAGATATCAACTACATAAAAGTCGCTCCGGGTGGGGGGACATCTGTGTGGAATAGTCCACTGAGTGTTTGACTCGGCTTCAGCTCAATGATCTGGCAGTTGTGCGATGAAACCTGCAGTCAGGTCCATGTGTAGTGAAGAGTCGCCCTCAGATTCCTTCTTGCTCCCCCTCTCCCTCCCCTCTGCCTCTCCATGGGGCTAACCCTCTCTCACTCTCTCCCGTAAGTAAATAAATGAAATCTTTTTTAAAAAGAACCTCTCTCCTAATATTTAGGAAAATTGAAAATCAAGGACCCACAACCTCCACATAAACAGAAAGGATTTATGTCTCTACCTTTCAAACGGCTCTCCCTTCAGCCCTCCAAAGTCAGTGAAAGTCTCCACCATAAACTACTCTCATCACTTCAGGGACATGAGTGTTCACCACCAAACCCCTTTCTTGCCAACAGGCCCAAATCCCCTTCACAAAGGAGAGAAAGATCTGCCTTCCACAGATGCCAATTCTATGGAATTCATGTCACTTAAAAGTGTTACAATCACCTGATGTTAAGAACTATGCTTATCTTAACTATGTTAAGAACTATGTAATTCTATGCTCTCCACGACCCATTCCAGTTCAGTCTGTCCATTTCCACCTGAAAATATTTACAGTGCTCATCTCCCAAGCTCCCATGACATCATACTTCACATGACTAACTATTGCCCCCCTAGTAGGAAAACTACAAAATGACCACTGACCCCTAAACCTGTACCCACTGACTGAATTTCCCTCTGCTACATTTCTCTTCAGGTTCACCATGACCTGACACGAGATGATCCATTTTCATGCTCCTTTCCCTACACCTCAATGCCTACTTCACTTCTAGGAAATTTAGGTGACAAATTTACCTGACACACACAAAGACTTCTCAACAGTATTCAGATTGTTTCAGGAGTTGGTGTTTATAATTGCATACTTTCTATGCTGCTCCACTGACCAATAGCAAAACTTCAAACACATGAGTATTTATAAGAAAATTATATAGTATCACATTACAATTACAATTATGACATATTGTTAACCTTGGAGGAGATGACCAAGATGTTCTGTTAGTTTCTCATCATTGTACTCGGGACCCTGAGGGGATGAGTGAATTACCAACATTAGGAACATTAAGGAAATTCCTGCAATTTACATGTTTCCCATAACATGAGGGGATTTTATATTCCTTATCCAGGCAAAGCAGACCATGGATATCCTGGGGTCGCGGCTCATGAGAAGAAAGGGGCTGAGGGTTGGGAAACACAGAGAAATCACCAAACTGGTGTTCAAAAGGTACCAGCTGAGATGATCAAAAATACCCAAAAGACTACGAAGGACAGAGGAGAGGGTGTTAAAGTAGACAAAGGTGCTCACAAGTAGAAGGACAGTTTTGGTGGCTGTAGACTCAGGCGATGATGAGATGTTGGTCCCAAGAATATGTTGGACCCTCTGCTTGTGCCTGTACAGGTGGAAGACCATGAAGCTGCTGGCCCAGAGCATGAGCCCCAAAAATACCACATCAGGGAATGACAACAATGCTACATTCAGTAACTCCCTGCTTTTCTCTAAACGAATACTGGAACAGCACCCGAAACTTTTTCTATTTGTGATATTTTTGTTGTTCAAAGTGACAGTCATAAGCAAAGGAGACAGGATATTTACCAATATCTGCAAGACCCATCACAGGACAACTGAAGGGACAATGCACTTGGGAGATTTCCCTTTAAGTGCTGCCCATCTGGAGTTACTGGGGCAGATGGTGATAGCTTGGAAGACACTCAGGGGGCAAGTGGTGCCAATGGACACCCCCCTGCCCACCCCACGAACATAGGGGAAAATTTTGCATCCCAAAATCACTGAGGATGTGATACCACCCAAAAGATGACATTGTATTGTGTATTCCAACAGAGAACAGGACCAAAATGTTGCCTACAGTCAGGTTTTTGACAATCAAATCTGTGGGCCTTCGCTTACACCCAGTCAAATCAAGGAGGAGATAATGGTAAAGAAGAGAGAAGTTCCCCAGAATTCCAACCAGAGTCTGTATTAAGACGATCACGCCTATTGTCAGATCCCTAGTGGCCATCCTGTCAGTTCTCAGTCAAATATCAGTGACTGATCTCTATTTTCTGGGCTAGAGGATCCTGCATGGGAATATCACCTGTGGGCCACATGAACTGTGTCGATTGAAATCTGATATTCTTCACATTTCTACACTCCCTACTTTGAAATACTAACGTTCTTCGGTCATTTAGGGCGTTCCAAGAGTTACATACACAACCATTGCCAAACACTTGCAAGTGTGAATCGCTGGTTTAATGGCCACCCATGGGGGGAGCTTCTTAATTCTCACAGATTCAGGAGGCATTCCTCACTGCATTCCTCATAAGACGAGGACAACACAGTTATACAGAGGTGAACTGCTTTGTCTCAATTCACTCATCAATCCAGGGTGGGGACTGGAACCTGGCTGGGCTGGTCACAAGGCTAGTACTCTGAATCCATACTATACAAAAATAATAGTCAGCTGTGGTTCCTGAAATAAACCAGATCTCAATTTAGTCTTATATTTGCACCTTAGTCTTATGTTTGTCATCTGAATTGAGATTGCTACCATATTTGAACTCTTCTTAATGATGAGTTTTCACTTATTTATGAAGACTGTTCTATAACCCAATATGAACGTAAATAAAGCTTTAGAGTTAGTAATAAACTACAGATGCACCGACTACAGTACTACAAAGATACAGGACCCTGCCCCAGGACAAGCTGGACTAAATGAATGCAAGAATGACTCAAAATTAGCACAGCAACAGAAAGAATCATTTGCTTTCATTCCAGGAACAAATGCACAAGGCAGAGACTCTACATAAGAAGCACCACTGCCAGATTATGTTGTGCAAAGTAGAATCAAAATAATGACTACATTCAGTCATATATGTATGTATTTATGAATACCTGATAAAACAAAATTAGTAGCTGTAAAGCAAGATCTGTGCAAGATAGTGAAATACCAGACATGCAAAATGCAATGTACAATAGAAACCTTGTATCTTGTATAAGTGACATAGTTATTGGATTTGTATTCTAATATTTGATAGCAGCATATACAAAACAAGATACATTAGAGCCTAGAAATCATGTCTGAAATGCATTAAGTCTATTTTTCTTAAATGATGCTTCCCTACTTTAATGGGAAAAGTCCCTCCATAACCAATTGATACACAAGTATTTAAACCATGAAGCACTTCATAGACCCAGAGCTATAGAAAACATGTCCACTCCAGCAACTGTGATCTGACACACGGTGTCTGCACATGATCACATGATTTCTATACATACATCCAACATTTATGACAAACATGGAGGTGCTATGCTGCACATGTCAAGATCTGCAAATTATGCTATCGCTCCAGTAACACAGACTCGACAGCAGACTCACTCCAGGACGACAGTCCTTAGGCACATTAAAAATCAGAGATCTTTGGAGAAAATGTTGAACTACTATATTGTAAATGTAAAAAAAAATGTAACTCTGGTGGTAAGTAATTGGAATTAAAATTAACACTTTAAAAAGTCAGTTTTGATGACCCCTCTGTTGAAAACACAACAGTCACTGTCAGGGAGGATTCTACTCTATTGCCTCAGGAGCCATGAGGGGAGGGTGCTGGTCTAGCATCTACATCTCTCTTTACTGACTCAGCTCCTGCCTTGGGATCGATTGCACCTCCATGCCTGCCTTCGGCACTGGACCACATTCATACACAGAAATCCCCCTTTCTCCACTATGCTCCCTCACCTGGACTCCTGAGACAACCCCTTGCCTTCCAGACTGTACCTCTCAGATAGAAAGATGCAGAGAACCCACCAAATCCTTCCTGCTGCCCAACTGGAGAGCTCAGGGTGATGGTCAGAGCAGGAAGTACAGGTGCAAGAGGGCTGCTGGGCACTGAGATGTGTGTTTATGACTCTGGGAGCTCCCCTCCCTTCACAACTGCAATTATCATTTCACCTGAAGAAGCATTGGCACTGACAGGCTTGGGAGCTGAGAATATTTTTGAAAACCTTTCTCCCAGGTGCCAATTGTGAAGAACAACTACAAGTTTCTAGCTAGCAAGTCTTTTTTTTTTTTTTTTAAGATATTTTAGTAAAGCTTGAAATCAGGTAACGTGATGCTGCCAGTTTTGTTTTTGTTTTTCAACATTTCCTTAGCAATTCGGGGTCTCTTCTGATTCCATACAAATTTTAGGATTATTTGCTCCAGCTCTTTGAAAAATACCGGTGAAATTTTGATCGGAATGGCATTAAAAGTATAGATTGCTCTAGGCAGTATAGACATTTTAACGATGTTTATTCTTCCCATCCAAGAGCATGGAATGGTCTTCCATCTTTTTGTGTCTTCCTCGATTTCTTTCATGAGTGTTCTGTAGTTCCTCGAGTACAGATCCTTAACCTCTTTGGTTAGGTTTATTCTGAGGTATCTTATGGTTCTTGGTGCTATAGTAAATGGAATCGATTCTCTAATTTCCCTTTCTGTATTTTCATTGTTAGTGTATAAGAAAGCCACTGATTTCTGGACATTGACTTTGTATCCTGCCACGTTACTGAATTGCTGTTTGAGTTCTAGAAGTTTGCGGGTGGAGTCTTTTGGGTTTTCCATATAAAGAACCATGTCATCTGCGAAGAGAGAGAGTTTGACTTCTTCATTGCCAATTTGGATACCTTTTATTTCTCTTTGTTGTCTGATTGCTGTTGCTAGGACTTCTAATACTATGTTGAACAAGAGTGGTGAGAGTGGGCATCCTTGTCATGTTCTTGATCTCAATGGGAAGGCTGCAAGCTTTTTCCCACTGAGGATGATATTTGCTGTGGGTCTTTCATAGATAGATTTGATGAAGTTCAGGAATGTTCCCTCTATCCCTATACTTTGAAGCGCTTTAATCAGGAACGGATGCTGGATTTTGTCAAATGCTTTTTCTGCGTCAATTGAAAGGACCATGTGGTTCTTCTCTCTTCTCTTCTTGATTTGTTCTATCACATTGATTGATTTGCAAATGTTGAACCATCCTTGTAACCCAGGGATGAATCCCACCTGGTCATGGTGGATAATCTTTTTAATGTGCTGTTGGATCCTGTTTGCTAGGATCTTGTTGAGAATCTTAGCATCCATATTCATCAGTGATATTGGTCTGTAATTCTCCTTTTTGATAGGGTCTTTGCCTGGTTTGGGGATCAGGGTAATGCTGGCTTCATAAAAAGAGTCTGGAAGTTTTCCTTCTGCTTCAATTTTTTGAAGCAGCTCAGGAGAATAGGTGTTATTTCTTCTTTGAAAGATATTATTTATTTATTTGATAGACAGAGGTCACGATAGGCAGAGAGGCAGGCAGAGAGAGAGAGGAGGAAGCAGTCTCCCTACGGAGCAGAGAGCCCAATGCAGCTCACCTTTTCCCTTTGCTCCCCAATTTTCCGGGCCTCTTTCTCATTATCTGGAAAAAAACACACTTTAAAGCTGTCTTTTACATACATAATGAATCTGGGAACACTGCAGAAAACACTAATGTTGTATTTTTTTAATCTTTTATTATATTTATTTATTATTTATTTATTTTTATTAGACAGAGAGAGATCACAGGTAGGCGGGGGGGGGGGGGAGGGTGGGGAACCGGCTCCCCGCTCAGCAGAGAGCCTGATGCGGGGCTCAGTCTCAGGACCCTGTGATCATAACCTGGGCTGAAAGCAGAGGCTTAATACACTGAGCCACCCATGGGCCCCACTAATGCTATATTCTATGGTGACTAAGATAACACAATAAAAAAATTTTTTTTTAAATAAAAGAAGCGGGGAAATGTTCCCTCAAATTTTGTTTTCTGGAAAAATAAATAAATAAGTAAAAAGATACCCTTTTCGAAAGCACTAATGTACCCCTTGTATTATGGGTTGCACTGAGTCTCATCAAAATTAATACGCTGAAGTCGTAACTTCCAGTACCTCAAAATATGGCCTTCATCGAAAATAGGGTCATTCAAGATAGAATCTGGTAAGATGAGGTCAGGTGGAGTTGGGTGGCGGCTAGTCCATCATGACTGGTATCCTTACAGAAAGAGGAAATCTGGGGGAACACAAATTTGTTTGGCCACAAGCAACGAACAGAGTGCTGGGATAGAGCCTTTGACAGATGCTCCACCATGACCTTCAGAGGGAACATGGCCCTGAGGACACCTTGACCTTGGAATGTTTGCCTCCAGAACTGCCAGACAATAAATTTCCTTTGCTTTACACCCAAGCTCATGGTCCCTCTTACGACAACACCAACAAACTGATACATCTTCCCTTATCACCTGCCTCCCCACACGGAGAAGGTCCCTGAAATGCAGAAAAACCTGCCATTGCATGTCCTTTACCACAGGAGGGATTCAAAGACACACAGCTCTGATCTGAAGCTCATAACATGAGTTTTTCCTCACCTGTCGGCAAGGACATTGCCCTCCTAGAAACATCTCAAATTCTGCAACATCACTAGGGATGGGCCTATACCAAATCCTTCTAGAAAACCGATGCAGAGGGTGCCTTGGTGGCTCAGTGGGTTAAGCCTCTGCCTTCAGCTCACGTTGTGATCTCAGGGTCCTGGGATCCAGTCCTGCATCGGGCTCTCAGCTCAGCATGGAGCCTGTTTCCCCCTCTCTCTACCTGCTTCTCTGTCTACTTGGGATCTCTCTTTCACACTCTCTCAAGTAAATAAATAAAATCTTAAAAGCACACACACACACACCCCATGCAGAGCACACCCTATTGGGTCCCCATGGGCCAGAGCTTCAGCTCTGCTCTTACAAATGTGTCCTAGAGACTCAAAGACTGACAGAATGAAAATGGGGGTGAGTAGAGCACAAGTGATGGTGTTTGTGAAACTCCCCAAGTGATCCTAACTGGGAACCCAGTACCGAGGACCATTTAGCTCCACACTACTTCTCAAATTGAAAGGAACTTGGCAATCATCTGGGTATCTTCCTGAAAGAGCTTCTGTGGGGGTGTTCCCCTCCAATAATAGGCTTCTGGTTATCCTGTGTCTGAGAGCTGACTGCGCTCCTCCAGGAGCCTGAACATCTGTGGATACACCCTCTCTCCCCAGCTCACCCTGACAATCAAACCATGGCTCCTGCTTCTCCCAGGAAGAAGCTCAACCACACATCTAGGACACCGACATTTCCTCATCACCTTAGCCTCTGAGCTCAGGCACTCAGGAGGTCCCACCATCCTCTGTGTCTAGAAGTTGTGCTCCAAGGTGGTGCCTGAACTCAGGATGACAGACACAATCTAAGACACTGACAATGACGGACATTCTGCAAAACAAAGACAGCATTCCTCAATACTGTCGCTATCACTGAGGACAAAGACAAAGCAAGAGTGGTAACTGATCTTGATTACAGACTAAAGAATGAAGCCAACAAAATAAATCCCTGACATGACTGGATCCAAGATTTCTGAGAACAGACAAAAATGACGTCATTGTGTCACTGCAGGAAAGCTCTGTATGGACAGATAGTGAAATGAAGGCATAACACAAGTGTTTCTTACATATGTGGGATAGTTTTATTGTCCTTGGAAGGAGAATGACCATGGGGCACCTGCCTGGCTCTGGTGGTAGAGGGTGTGACTCGATCTCAGGGTGCACATTTCACTTTTTTTCCTCATTTGTTTATTATGATTGATTGATTGATTGATTTTCTTATTCTGTTAGCCAACATAACGTACATCATTAGTGTTTGTTGTAGTGTTCAACAATTCATCAGTTGTGTGTAACTCCCTGTGCTCATCACAACACGTGCCCTCCTTAATATCTGACACCTGGTTACCTCAACGCCCCACCTCCTTCCTTTCTGGAACCCTCAGTTTGTTTCCTGGAGTCCAGACTCTCTCAAGATTTGTCACCCTCTCTCTGTTAACTTTTAGAAAAAATCTTACAAGGCTGGGGGCATCATGTTGGCTGACTTTAAGCTATACTACAGAGCTTGGATCACCACGACAGCATGGTTATAGCACAAAAACAGACACATAGGCCAATGGAACAGACCAGAGAGCCCAGATATAGACCCTCAACTCAATGGTCTAATAATGTTTGACCAAGCAGGAATAAAAGATCCATTGGAAAAAGGAGTCTCCTCCATAAATGGTGCTGGGAAAATTGGACAGCTATATAGAGAAGATGAACCTGGACTATTCTCTTACACCATTTGGAAAGATCAACTCTAAATGGATGAAAGACTTCAATGTGAGACAGGAACCCATCATAATCTTAGAGGAGAACATAGACAATAACCTCATCGACATCGGCCACAGCAACTTCTTTCAAGACATGTCTCTAAAGGCAAGGGAAAGAAAAGCACAAATGAACTACTGGGACTTCAACAAGATAAAACATTTCTGCACAGCAAAGGAAACAGACAACAAAACAAAGAGGCAACCCACAGAATGGGAGAAGATATTTGCAAAGGACACTACAGATAAAGGGCTGATATGCAAGATCTATAAAGAACTTCCCAAACTCAGGCGTCTGGGTGGCTCACTTGGTTGAGCAACCCACCGCCTTTGGCTCAGGTCATGATCCCGGAGTCCTCAGATTGAGTCCCATGTGGGGCTCCTAGCTCCACATGGATTCTGCTTCTCCCTCTGATCCTCTCCCCCTCATGCTTTCTCTCTCACTCTCTCTCTCAAATAAATAAATAAAATCATTTAAAAAAAAAAAAGAACTCCTGAAACTCAACACCCAAAAACAGATAACCACGTCAAAAAATGGGCAGAAGACATGAGCAGACACTTCTCCAAAGAAGACATACAAATGGCTAACAGGCACATGAAAAAAGTGTTCATCATCATCAGCCATTAGGGAAATTCTAACAATGAATCATGGAACACTACATCAAAAACTAACAATGTACTGCATGGTGACTAACATAAAAAAATTTTTTAAAAAAAACAACCACATTGAGGTATCACTTTACACCAGTTTAAAAAAAAAAAAGACGACAAGAGAACAACCATCATTACTTCATAGATAACAACTTTTATTTTTAATTCGTTCCCACTGTTCTGGTTCATTTTTTTGTTTTTTGTTATTTTTTATATAGATAATTTTTTTAGCCTATTTACCATCACAGTGAGATGTCCAGTACATCAAATTCCATAATAACCTTTTAACCTGAACTTTTTGAAACATATACCCGTGTTTTTCTTTTGCTTTTCTATTTTTTAATTTTCTTAAATTTTATTTTAGTTTAGTTAGTTCATTCTCTTTTATTATTTTTATTTTTTAATACTCATATAGAGTTAAATACTCATATAGAGTTAAACTTCAAGGTAATCCCCTTTCCCCAATCAATGCTATAGGTAAACCAATTTTTTTTTTCATCAAGATTGCATTTTATAGTAGATTCCACTGGAAAAATATACTTCTCATATACATTGTTAATCTGTTTTCTTTTTTGGTATTTCTTCATTTTATTTTTTTTTTCAGTGTAACAGAACTCATTGTTTTTGCACCACACCCAGTGCTCCATGCAATGCGTGCCCTCCATAATACCCACCACCTGGCTCCCTCAACCTCCCACCTCCCCCCCCGCCCCTTCAAAACACTCAGGTTGTTTTTCAGAGTCCATAGTCTCTCATGGATCATTTTTAATCCCCCCCCCTTTTTTTAAAGATTTTTTTACTTATTTATTTGACAGGGAGAGATCACAAGTAGGCAGAGAGGCAGGCAGAGAGAGAGAGGGAGGGAAGCAGGCTCCCTGCCGAGCAGAGAGCCCGATGAGGGACTTGATCCCAGGACCCTGAGATCAGGACCTGAGCCGAACGCAGTGGCTTAACCCACTGAGCCACCCAGGCGCCTTTATCTTAGGAAAGTTGAGTCCTTTAACAAAGATATCAAGATACATCCAGGAAGAATCAAAATAACCTTCCTCACCCACACTGAGAATTTATAACCACTCCCCCATCTTTTTCTTCTGCCAGTGTTTCTGTGTATTTGTGTCTGTCCTGGTAGTATATAAATCTTATACTTGGGGTTCTTTTTGACAAAGTTCTTTTTTTGTTTGATTTGCTTTTATATATTTATATATATATTTTTTCTCTTGTCATATACACCAGTTAGAATGGCCAAGAGAAATTTGTATGTATGCCATCAAAGTGAGATCTAAATTTACATACCAGCAGAATTTATAATAATCCCAAACTGAAGACCACCCCTACACTCATTCGCAGTGGAATGACCAAATAAATTCCTTTATATATACACAATGGAAGCATATACAGCAACGTCAATGGATGACCAGTAACAGCATGCAGCAATAAATGCACAGACAACAGAAGGAAGGGAAAAAGCAAAATACAAATGCATCCAAGCTCTAGTACTTCCTTTACATCAAATGCAGAACAGGCCAAAGTAACCTATGCTGTTTCAGGTCAGAGCAGTGATGATCCTGAGGAGTAGTGCCTGGTAAGGACCACAAGGGGCTTCTTGGGGGGGGGGGGGGGTAGGTCTGACAATATTCTATTTTGCGCAGTTGGTACCAATTACACAAAGGTGATCACTGTGTAAACTTCCATTGAGCTACACACTTGTGACTGCTGAATGTGCCTTTAAATTTTTAAAATACATCTCACCAATCAAACAGATGGGATATGGTAAATGGATTAATATTGTGCTTAAATTACAAAGGTGAGGTTTCATAGCACATAATGAAATGACACTGTGATTAGCATTTAAATATATGTTGAAATATCTGGGTAAAACTAAGAAATAAGGCTCCACAACTCAAAACAAGGGGTCAATTATTATATGAAATAATAATGTAAAACTACATATAAAATTCACTGAAAAGAAGTTTACCTATATAAAGAGAGGAAATAAATCCAAGTGATACGTAAATGTATGAATTACTATATTAAATATAAATAGCATAATCACTCCTTTTATTTTTATTTTTTACAAAAAATACACATTTATTATTTTAAAATGTTTCTTTCATGGTAAGATTAGGAAAATAACACTATGAGCTACTAACAAAGTCCTGGCATTCAGCGTCTGAGGAATGAGATGAGAGGCTTTTGAATCATGCTGGGAAGCAACCATCCTGAGGTTCTCTGCGCTCATGTGAAGGGGTGCCACAGCACAGATGGGGAGTATGTGGTTCCAGACCTTTTGGAAGCCCAAGGAGCCTACACAGTCCACACAAGATGCCCTGGCCAGAATGATCAAAAAGAACTGGAAGGCAGCAGGAAACTACTTCTGAGAAGGGCCAGGACGGGACAGCCTTGCCCCTCCCAACAATGGAGTACGAAAGAGTCTCTTAGACTCTTGGTCTAACGTTAGAAGAGGACGCCCAGTGGCCTCGTGCTCAGTGCGTTACACAAACGACTCTGCCAAGGAAAAGCTGTGACCTTTCCCAGGACAAACTGACCCACCAAGTCTCACTGGTGTGGTCAAGGCCAGAAGTATCTGTGGTCTCAGCCCATGACGGCTCCTGGCTGAAATCTTTGTACTTGAAATCCTGTCCATACTGGAGAAAACAGCCAGGGTGACCACCTCAAGCAGCAGCAGGTCCGAACCACAGAAGCACAAGATGCTGTCCACGATGACTTCCCAGCGGAGCACAAAGGTCTGCAGCAGGGGGCAGTAGGACAACAGCATGGCAGACAGGAAGGTCAATCCCATACTAATATCAAGTGGCATCTTTCAATGGCAGAGGATTCCTCTTGTTCCAAAAAAGAGTCACACTCCTTCAATTCCGAAGCTCAGGAGAGATATAACCAAATCTACTACTAGACTGGGCGTTGGAGATGGTAGCAGGAGAGATTTGTACAGAAATAGGAAGAAAATGAAGAGTAGGAATGGGTAGCATAATACCACCCACTCAGAAAGAACAGGATTTCCAGGGGGTGGAGGACAGCCCTTTTCCTCTGGACTGTCACCTGGCAATGCCATCTTCACACTAATTAGCCCATTTAAAATCAAATATGTTACCTCTGTTCACTGGGTATTATTTCAAGAGATATGGCAAAATAAGAGAGTTAAGGTAGGAAAATGAAAAGTGCATTTCATGGATCTTTAACAATCAAACAGTTAGCATGGAAATATACGCATCAGATCACATAGGCATGGACTTGGTCATTACAATAGCTGATACTATTGAAAATTTTCCCCAAAGGACAAAACTCCAATATATTCATTGGTGGATAACAAACATGATTAGCTCTACATCTATATTGCATATTGGCACAGAGATCATACAATAGATCCTTACATGCACAACTGTAGGTATTAGTGGGTCAATATCTACTTTTTCTTCTTCTTGTGTTGTGATCTAATTTGAAGAAAATATTTAAGTGTTTCATGTGAGCTCCAATATGTTTCACTCTGTTGTACAAATGTCTACATATAATCTATAATTAACCTTATCTATATCTATAAACTATACAAAATATAGATACATATATAGATATAGATTAGATATAAATATATATGTAAATATATATACATACACATAGGCATATAAACTACAAAATTCTACATGTAGATACAGATAGATATCTATATATAGATGTAGATATATACATAAACTATATAAAAATCTCTCCTAGGTGTACTGGGTGGTTCAGTCCATTGAGGGTCTTACTCTTGGTATGAGCTCAAGTTGTATTCTGGTGGTGGAGGATGGAGCCCCAAAGTCAGGCCCCATGCTCAGTACAAAGCTGGCTTCAGATTGCATCTCCTTCCCCCACTCCCTCTCCTCTGTCTCTCCACGGTTGCACACACATGCTCTCGCTCTCTAAGCTAAAAAAATAAAGACTTTTTTTAAAAAAAACTCCCCTAAAATTGAGGAAAATTGAAAACTGAGGAGCCACAAGCTCGAACATAAACAGAAAGGATTTGTGTCTCTGCCTTTCAAGTGATTCTCCCTTCACAGCTCCAAATTCACTGGAAGTCTCCACCATAAACTACCCTCATCACATCAGGAACATGAGTGTTCACCACCAAACCTCTTGCTTGCCAAGAAGCCCAAATCACGTCCACAAAGGAGAGAAAGATCTGCCTTCCACAGATGCCAATTCTAAGGAATTCATGTCATTTAAAAGTGTTACAATCACCTGATGTTATTTAAGAGTTAGGTAAAATGTAATTCTATGCTCACCACTACCCATTTCAGTTCAATCTGTCCATTTCTACCTGAAAATGTTTACAGTGCTCATCTCCCAAGCTCCCATGACATCATACTTCACATGACCAACTATTGCCCCTCTAGTAGGAAAACAACAAAATAATAACTGGCTCCCCAAAACTGTACTCACTGATTGAATTTCCCCTCCAGTACAATTCTCTGCAGTTGAACTGATAACTTGACACATGCTGATCCATTTTCATGGTCCTTTTCCTATACTTCCATGACAATTTCACTTCTGGGAAATGTAGTGTAATAAATTTACCTGACACACTCAAAGACTTCTCTATAATATCTAGATCACTTCAGGACCTGGAGTTTATAATTACATAGTTTCTGTGCTCCTCCACTGGCCATTAGCAAAACTTCAATCACACAAGTATTTATAAGGTAATTATAATATGTCACATTACAATTACAATTATGACTTATTGTTAACTTTGAAGGAGATGATCAAGATGTTCTGTTAGATTCTCATCATTGTATTGGGGACCCTGAGGGGATGAGTGAATCACCAACATTAGGAACATTAAGGAAATTCCTACAATTTACATGTTTCTCATACATGAGGGGATTTTATATTCCTTATCCAGGCAAAGCAGACCATGGATATCCTGGGGTCACGGCTCATGAGCAGAAAGGGGCTGAGGGTTGGGAAACACAGAGTGATCACCAAACTGGTGTTCAAAAGGTACCAGCTGAGATGATCAAAAAGACCCAAAATAATGTGAAAGATAGAGGAGAGGGTGTTAAAGTAGACAAAGGTGCTCACCAGAAGAAGGATGGTTTTGGTGGCTGTCGACTCAGGGGTCAAAGTGGAGATGTTGGTTCTACGAATATGTTGGACCCTCTGCTTGTGCCTGTACAGGTAGAAGACCATGAAGCTGCTGGCCCAGAGCATGAGCCCCAAAAATACCACATCAGGGAATGACAACAATGCTACATACAGAAAGTCTCTGCTTTTCTCATGACGAGTAATTGAACAGTATCCAAAACTTTTCCTATTTGTGATATTTTTGTTGTTCAAAGTGACAGTCATAAACAAAGGAGACAGCACATTTAATAATAGCTGCAAGACCCAGCACAAGAAAATTGAAGGGACAATGCACTTGGGATGAGATTTTCCTTTAAGTGCTGCCCACCTGGACTTCCTGGGGCTGATGGTGATGGCCTGGAAGACACTCAGGAGGCAGGTGGTGCCAATGGACACCCCCCTGCCCACCCCACGAACATAGGGGAAAAATTTGCATCCAGAATCACTGAGGATGTGATACCACCCAAAAGATGACATTGTATTGTGTATTCCAACAGAGAACAGGACCAAAATGTTGCCTACAGTCAGGTTTTTGATAATCAAATCTGTGGGCCTTGGCTTACACCCAGTCAAATAAAGGAGGAGATAATGATAAAGAAGAGAGAAGTTCCCCAAAATTCCAACCAGAGTCTGTATTAAGAAGATCACTCCTATTGTCAGATCCCTAGTGGCCATCCTGTCAGTTCTCAGTCAAATATCAGTGACTGATCTCTGTTTTCTGGGCTAGAGGATCCTGCATGGGAATATCACCTGTGGGCCACATGTATTATGTCGATCGAAATCCCATATTCTTCACATTTCTACACTCCCTACTTTAAAATATTTACTAAAGTTCTTCTGTCATTTAGGGCCTTCCAAGAGTTACATACACAACCACTGCCAAACACTTGCAAGTGTGAATCGCTGGTTTAATGGCCACCCATGGGGGGAGCTACTTATTTCTCACAGATTTGGGAGGCATTCCTCACTGCATTTCTCATAAAGATGAGGACAACACAGTTACACAGAGGTGAACTGCTGTGTCTCAATTCACTCAACAATCCAGGGTGGGGACTGGAACCCGGCTGGGCAGGTCACAAAACTTGTGCTCCGATTCCATGCTATACAAAAATACTAGTCAGCTGTGGTTCTTTATTTTATTTATTTATTTATTTGACAGAGAGAGAGAGAGATTACAAGGAGGCAGAGAGGCAGACAGAGAGAGATGAGGAAGCAGGCTCCCTGCTGAGCAGATAGTCTGATGCAAGGCTCAATCCCAGGACCCTGAGATCATGACCTGAGCTGAAGGCAGAGGCTTAACCCACTGAGCCACCCAGGCGCCCCTCTGGTTCTTTAAATAAACCAGATCTCAATTTAGTCTTATGTTTGCACCTCGTCATCTGAATTGAGATTGCTGTCATATTTAAATTTTTCTTAATGAGTTCTCACTTATTTAGGAAGACTGTTCTATAACCAAATATGAACTTAAATAAATCCTTAGAGTTAGTAATAAACTGTAGATGCACTGATCACAGTACAACAAAGCTGCAGGAACCTGCCCCAGGACAAGATGGATTAAATGAATGCAAGAATGACTCAAAGCAAAGGAGCAGAAAGAATCATTTGCTTTCATTCCAGGAACAAATGTACAAGGCATAGACTCTGCACAAGAAGCACCACTGCCAGATTACGTTGTGTAAAGTAGAATCAAAATAATGACTACATTCAGATCATATATGCATGTATTAATGAATACCTGATAAAACAAAATTAGTAGCTGTAAAGCAAGATCTGTGCAAGATACTGAAATACCAGACAAGCAAAATGCAATGTACAGCAAAAACCCTGTATCTTGTATAAGTGACATAGTTTTTGGACTTGTATTCTAATATTTAATAGCATCATATACAACACAAGATACATTAGAGCCTAAAAATCATGTCTGAAATGTATTAAGTTCTATTTTTCTTAAATGATGCTTCCCTACTTTAATGGGAAAAGTCCCTCCATAACCAATTGATACACAAGTATTTAATCCACTAAGCACTTCATAGACCCAGAGCTATAGAAAATATGTCCACTCCAGCAACTGTGATCTGACACACTGTGTCTGCACATGATCACATGATTTCTATACATACATCCGACATTTATTACAAACACGGAGGTGCTACCCATGCACATGTCGAGATCTGCAAATTATGCTATGGCTCCAGTAACACAGACTCGACAGCAGACTCACCCCAGGACGACAGTCCTTAGGCATATTAAAATTAGGGATCTTTGGAGAAAGTGCTGAACTACTATATTGTACATGTAAAAAAATGTAACTGTGATGGTAAGTAACTGGAGTTAAAATTAACACTTTAAAAAGTCAGTTTTGACGACCCCTCTGATGAAAACACAACAGTCACTGTCAGGGAGGATTCTACTCTGTGGCCTCAGGAGCCATCAGGGGTGGGTGCTGGTCTAGCGTCCACATCTCTCTTTATTGACTCAGCTCCTGCCTTGGGATGGATTCCACCTCCATGCCCGGCTTCGGCACTGGACCACATTCATACACAGAAATCCCCCTTTGTCCACTATGCTCCCTTGCCTGGACTCCTGAGTCCCAACTCCTTGCCTTCCAGATTGTACCTCTCAGATAGAAAGATGCAGAGAACCCACCAAATTCTTCCTGCTGCCCAACTGGAGAGCTCAGGGTGATGGTCAGAGCAGGCAGTACAGGTGCAAGAGGGCTGCTGGGCACTGAGATGTGTGTTTATGTCTCTGGGAGCTCCCCTCCCTTCACAACTGCAATTATCATTTCACCTGAAGCAGCATTGGCACTGACAGGCCTGGGAGCTGAGAATATTTTTGAAAACCTTTCTCCCAGGTGCCAATTATGAAGAACAACTACAAGTTTCTAGCTAGCAAGTCTTTTTTTTTTTTTTAGATTTTATTTATTTATTTGATAGAGATCACAAGGAGGCAGAGAGGCAGGCAGAGAGAGAGAGGAGGAAGCAGGCTCCCTAAAGAGCAGAGATCCCCATGTGGGGCTCAATCCCAGGACCCTGGGACCATGACCTGAGCTGAAAGCAGAGGCTTTAACCCAGTGAGCCACCCAGGCACCACTAGCTAGCAACTCTTATGAAACTACTGGCATGTGGGAAAAGAACACGGAGCCTGGGGGAAATAAGAATCATGGGTAGAAAACACAGGCACAAAACAGAGAATGCTGGAGAGAAAAGTGTGTATGAGGGAGCCACAGACCCCGGGGGGAAGGGGAGGGTGACAACATTGAGAGACAGAAGTTAAAGTT
Organism: Martes martes; assembly: GCF_963455335.1. NCBI lineage: Eukaryota > Metazoa > Chordata > Mammalia > Carnivora > Mustelidae > Martes > Martes martes. The sequence continues at coordinate 53,494,742 of NC_137905.1, read as the reverse complement.
TCCAAGTTATGAACACACGGCCTCTCAGGAGGAAGGAAAGACACTGTGTCTCACCTGGAACTGACTTCAGAGAAAGACCTTTTCCTTTTGTTCCCCAATTTTCCAGGCCTCTTTCTCATTATCTGGAAAAAAAAAAAAAAAACCACCACCTTTTAAAAATGCCCTTTACATACATAATGAATCTTGGAATACTGCAAAACAAAAACAAAAAAACCTAAAGGCGTATTTTTAAAAATCTTTTATTTATTTATTTATCTATCTATCTATCTATTTATTTATTTTATTTTTGTGTGTGTGTTTGTATATATATTTGAATCCATAATAACTGTATATAATATACATTTAACAATCATATGTATTTACTAATACAATATACACACACAAGTCCTTGGAGTTGTCAACTGTTGACCTAACTAACTCTAAACAGTGTTGAAAAGGCAGAATAAGAGAGTCTATGTGATATATGACCATAGCAGAACTTTCAGGATCATTAAATGAAGCGTAAGTTCATTAGGCAGCTATGACTCCAGTTGCCTTTGAAATTCAATCATTTTTTAAAAACCTGATTTAGCAAAACATGCTTAATTTTTTAAAACATTTCCCTCAAAGTTACATTTTTCTAAGCTCTTCAAATATTCCCCACAATTTTTTTAAAGACTTTACTTATTTATTTGACAGAGAGAGAGAGATCACAAGTAGGCAGAGCAGCAGGCAGAGAGAGAAGGGCAAGCAGGATCACCACTGAGCAGAGAGCCCAATACGGGGCTCAATCCCAGGACCCCGAGACCATGACCCGAGCTGAAGGCAGAGGCCCAACCCACTGAGCCACCCAGGCACCCCATCCCCATAATTTTAAAATAAACACTTGAGTCTTTAGTTATGAGGTAGAGAATTCACCAGCTTGACTGGGGACACGTTTTTCCTCAGAGCCTGATGACTGACACGTATTTCATATAAGCTCTCACTTATACCCAAATGTGGTCCTGTGTATTCTGATGGGGGGGTGGGGGGAAGTGGTTCCTTTTGGTCCCTGCAGCTCAGAGGTTTTCAACCAGAGGTACAGAGGTGATTGGGGTGGGGCAAAAAATTTTATAGTTCTCTTTAAAAAAGGAAGGAAATTCTGACATGTGCTTCATCATAGATGAAGCTTAAAGACCTTATGCTCAGGGGCACCTGAGTGGCTCAATGGGTTAAAGCCTCTGCCTTCAGCCCAGGTCACGATCCCAGGGTCCTGGGATCGAGTCCCGCATTGGGCTCTCTGCTTGATGGGAAGCCTGCTTCCCCCTCTCTCTCCGCCCGCCACTCTGCCCACTTGTGATCTCTCTCTCTCTCTCTCTGTCAAGTAAACAAACAAAATCCTCCCCCCCCAAAAAAAGACCTTATGCTCAGGGAAAAAAGCTGGTCACAAAGGAATAAATGCTACATGATTCCACTGCTGTGAAATACCCACAGCAGTCGAATTCATAGAGACAGAAAGTAGAAAGAATGGTGGTTGTTAGGAGCTGAGGGGAGGGGGGATGGGGAGTTGGTGTTTAGCGGGAACAGGTGTTTCAGTTGTGCAAGATGAAAAGAGTTCTAGTGACTGATTGTACAACAGTGTGAATGAACTTAATGCCACTGAACTTTACACTTAAAAATTGTCTAAATAGGGGAGACAAGATGGCGGGGAGGTAGGAGGAGGCGCCTTTTCAACCTGTACCCTAAAGTGAGCTGATTACCTACCAAAGAACTCTGATCACCCATGAAATCAGACTGAGATCAGAATTATACACGTCTGGATCTCTACGGGGGGCAGAAGACACCAGTGGGCAGGTAAAGTGGAGTGGGAACGTCGGACTGATACCGGAAGATAAACAAAAGGGGGAGGGAGCCACCAGAGGCAACCGATTGGAAAATAATACCCCAATACGAGAGTGCCCTGCATGTGGGGACCAGCATTAACTTGGAGTCTGGTTGAAAGCACTCAAAAGAGCAAAGGATCGTGGGGGGAAATTGCGGGAATTGGGGCGGCTAGGGACAGGGGCTTAAGTCCCCAGACCCAGGACAGCCTCCCCTGGCGCTGAGCCAGAGAGTGCGGAGAAACCAGGTCTTGGTCCCTGAGCCACCAGCACGCCCGAGAACGAGTGGAGTCCGGCTCCCGTGAGGGGCTGGGAGCCACACCAGACGGCAGAAAGTGCACCTTGTCTGAGATACACGCGCGCGTGCCTTACCCTCCCCTGAGAAAGGTGCACGAACGCCCAGCCTGGTGCTCTGGGACCCCCGCCGTCCCGCACCCCACAACCTCCCCTGGGAGAGGTGCACGCAAGCCCTGCACCCTTAGACCTGGAAAGACCAGGCAGTCCCAGCCCCGGCCAGCGGGAAAATCTCAGTGTGCGATCGCTGCTTGGAACTTCTCTGGCGGTCTGGAGCTGCCCAGACAGCCGCCGCTGCCGTGGTTTTGCATACAAGCAGGAGATCCTGCGTCCCCAGGGACCGCGACTCAGAACCTGCTCTGCCAGCGGCCCAGTGGCTGCACCACCTGCAGGGGTGCTTCTCTTTGAGAGGGAGGTCGGGGTGCAGTTTGCTTTCCTCTAAACCTCCAAAAACCATCAAAAGCTGTCAAGGCGAGAGAAAAGAAGAGAACAAACATAAAAACCTCCAGAGAACAAAAGCCTGAAAAAACTGTTTTCCTCAGAGCCCACCCCCTTGAGGAGGGCTGGAGGACTTAACTCAGGGAACATCACTGACTGAAAACCCACGTGGCAGCCCCCTCCCCCAGAAAACAAATCAGGAAAGAAAAAAATAAAAGACTACAAGAGAACAACCACCACTTCTTCATAGATACAACTTTTACTTTTAACTCATTCCCACTATTCTGGTTCATTTTTTTTTCTTTTTTTATATAGATAATTTTTTTTACCTATTTGCCATCACAGTGAGATGTCCAGTACATCAAATTCCATAATAAACTTCTAACCTGAATTTTTTGATACATACACATGTGTTTTTCTTTTGCTTTTTTATTTTTTTAATTTTTTAAAAAAATTTTAGTTTAGTTTAGTCCAGTTTATTCCTTTTTTATTTTTATTTTCTAATATTCATATAGAGTTAAACTTCAAGGTAACCCCCTTTCTCCAATCAATGCTACCCCTATAGGTAAACCAATTTTTAATCCCCCTTTTATCTTAGGAAAGTTGAGTCCTTTAACAAAGATATGAAGATAACATACAGGAAGAATCAAAATAACCTTCCTCGCCCACACTGAGAATCTATAACCATGCTCCCATCTTTTACTTCTGCCAGTGTCTATGTGTATTTATGTTTGTCCTGATAGTATATAAATATTATACTTGGGGTTCTTTTTGACGAGGTTCTTACTTTTTTTGCCTATATATTTTTTCTCTCGTCATATACTTTTATCAGTCCTTTTGTTTGTCTGTTTTTGTTTGTATACGTCATAAATCTTACCCTGGGGCCCATTTGGGCTGAACCTTCTTTTTATCTTCCCTTTTTTTCCTGTCTCTCTCTCTCTCTCTTTTTTCTTTTTCTTTTCTTTTTTCTCTCGTTTGGGTGGGGAATCCTGAGTGCTCAGAAGTGTTCCAGGGTGCACCTTGACGGCACCACGGTCGATACATCCAGCTACATCTGTCCAGTCATCTCTCACCAAAATGACTAGGAGGAGGAATCCCCAACAGAAGAAAAATACAGAGGACGGGCCTTCCGCAACAGAGCTAACGGCTATCAACATAGACAATATGTCGGAAAGAGAATTCAGGCTAACAATTATCCAGGCAATAGCTAGGCTGGAGAAAGCCGTGGATGACCAAACGGAATTGATTAAGGCAGAATTGAAAGCCACCAGGGATGATGTTCATAATGTTAGGGCAGAGCTGAAGGCCACCAGGGATGAGGTTCACAATGCTCTCAATGAGTTCCAATCTAATCTAAATTCTCTAAAAGCTAGGGTAACTGAGACAGAAGATAGAATTAGTGACCTGGAGGACAAACAGATAGAGAGAAAGGATCAGGAGGAAGCCTGGAACAAACAGCTTAGAAGCCACGAAAACAGAATCAGGGAAATAAATGATGCCATGAAATGTTCCAACGTCAGAATTATTGGAATCCCTGAAGGGGAGGAGAAAGAAAGAAGTCTAGAAGATATAGTGGAACAAGTTCTTCATGAAAATTTTCCCAATCTTGCGAATGGAACAAGTGTTCATGTACTAGAAGCAGAAAGGTCTCCCCCCAAGATTATAAATTCCAAAAAACATCCAGGCACCTCATAGTAAAATTGAGGAATCATAATTGTAGATACAATCTCTTGAAAGCCGCTAGGACAAAGAAGCTCCTTACATACAGAGGAAAGCCCATCAGAATAACGTCAGACCTGTCCACAGAGACCTAGCAAGCCAGAAAGGGCTGGCAAGATATATTCAGGGCACTAAATGAGAAGAACATGCAGCCAAGAATACTTTATCCAGCAAGACTGACATTCAAAATGGATGGAGAGATAAAGAGTTTCCAAGACCGGCAAGGCTTAAAAGACTATGCAACCACCAAGCCGACACTGCAGGAAATATTAAGGGGGGTTCTATAAAAGAGGAAAAACCCTAAGAATAGCATTGAACAGAAATATAGAGACAATCGACAGAAAGAAAGACTTCAAAGATAACACAATGTCAATAAAAACGTATCTCTCAATAATCACTCTCAATGTGAATGGCCTAAATGCGCCCATAAAATGACACAGGGTTGCAGATTGGATAAAACGACAGGACCCATCCATATGTTGTCTACAAGAGACCCATTTTGAACCTAAAGATACACCCAGACTGAAAGTGAAGGGATGGAGAAGCATCTTTCACGCCAATGGGCCTCAAAAGAAGGCTGGGGTAGCGATTCTCATATCAGATAAATTAGATTTTAAACTAAAGACGGTAGTCAGGGATACAGAAGGACACTACATCATTCTTAAAGGGACTATCCACCAAGATGATCTAACAATTGTAAATATCTACGCCCCCAATATGGGAGCAGCCAATTACATAAGAAAACTATTAATCAAGATAAAGAGTCATATTGATATGAATACATTAATAGTAGGAGATCTTAACACGCCTCTTTCAGAAATAGATCATCGAAGCAGAAAATCCATAAAGAAATAAGAGCATTGAATGACACATTGGACCAGATGGACCTGATAGATATATACAGAACATTCCACCCTAAAACAACAGAATACTCATTCTTCTCAAGTGCACATGAAACCTTCTCCAGAATAGACCACATACTGGGTCACAAATCAGGGCTCAACCGATACCAAAAGACTGAGATGATTCCCTGCATATTCTCAGATCACAATGCTTTGAAACTGGAGCTCAATCACAAGGAAAGGTTCAGAAGGAACTCAAACACCTGGAAGCTAAAGACCACCTTGCTTAAGAATGCTTGGATCAACCCGGAGATCAAAGAAGAACTCAATTAATTTATGGAAACCAATGAGAATGAAGACACTTCACTCCAAAACCTATGGGATACAGCAAAGGCGGTCCTAAGGGGGAAATTCATAGCCATCCAAGCCTCCCTCAAAAAAATTGAAAAATCCAGAATACACCAGCTGTCTCTACACCTTAAAGAACTGGAGAATCAACAACAAATCAAACCAACTCCACACGTAAGAAGGGAAATAATCAAGATTAGAGCAGAGATCAATGAGGTAGAAACCAGAGATACAGTAGAACGTATCAATGAAACTAGAAGCTGGTTTTTTGAAAGAATCAATAAGATCGATAAACCATTGGCCACACGAATCCAAAAGAAAAGAGAGAAAGCCCAAATTAATAAAATTATGAATGAAAAGGGAGAGATCACAACTAACACCAAGGAAGTAGAAACAATCATCAGAAGTTACTATCAAGTTATATGCCAATAAGCTAAGCAACCTAGATGAAATGGATGCATTCCTGGAAAACTATAAACTCCCAAAATTGAACCAGGAAGAAATTGAGTACCTGAATAGACCGATATCTAGTAACGAGATTGAAGCAGTGATCAAAAACCTCCCAAAAAACAAGAGCCCAGGACCTGACGGATTCCCTGGGGAATTGTATCAAACTTTCAAAGAAGAAATAACACCTATTCTCCTGAAGCTGTTTCAAAAAATTGAAGCAGAAGGAAAACTTCCAGACTCTTTTTATGAAGCCAGCATTACCCTGATCCCCAAACCAGGCAAAGACCCTACCAAAAAGGAGAATTTCAGACCAATATCCCTGATGAATATGGATGCCAAGATTCTCAACAAGATCCTAGCAAACAGGATCCAACAGCACATTAAAAAGATTATCCACCATGACCAGGTGGGATTCATCCCTGGGTTACAAGGATGGTTCAACATTTGCAAATCAATCAATGCGATAGAACAAATCAAGAAGAGAAGAGAGAAGAACCACATGATCCTCTCAATTGATGCAGAAAAAGCATTTGACAAAATCCAGCATCCGCTCCTGATTAAAACGCTTCAAAGTATAGGGATAGAGGGAACATTCCTGAACTTCATCAAATCTATCTATGAAAGACCCACAGCAAATATCATCCTCAATGGGAAAAAGCTTGCAGCCTTCCCGTTGAGATCAGGAACACGACAAGGATGCCCACTCTCACCACTCTTGTTCAACATTGTATTAGAAGTCCTAGGAACAAGCAATCAGACAACGAAGAGAAATAAAAGGTATCCAAATCAGCAAGGAAGAAGTCAAACTCTCTCTCTTCGCAGATGACATGATTCTTTATATGGAAAACCCGAAAGACTCCACCCCCAAACTACTAGAACTCATACAGCAATTCAGTAATGTGGCAGGATACAAAGTCAATGTCCAGAAATCAGTGGCTTTCTTATACACTAACAATGAAAATACAGAAAAGCAAATTAGAGAATCGATTCCATTTACTATAGCACCAAGAACCATAAGATACCTCGGAATAAACCTAACCAAAGAGGTTAAGGATCTGTACTCGAGGAACTACAGAACACTCCTAAAAGAAATTGAAGAAGAGGGAGGAGTCAAGATGGCGGAGAAGTAGCAGGCTGAGACGACATCGGTAGCAGGAGATCAGCTAGATAGCTTATCTAACCATTGTGAACACCTATAAATCCAACGGGAAATCGAAGAGAAGAAGAGCAACAATCCCAGAAACAGAAAATCGATCACTTTCTGAAAGGTAGGACCTGCGGAGAAGTGAATCCAAAGCGACGGGAAGATAGACCCCGGGGGGAGGGGCCGGCACCCGGCAAGCGGCGGAGCGACGGAGCACAAAATCGGGACTTTTAAAAGTCGGCTCCACTGGGAGACATCGCTCCAGAGGCTAAACTGGGGGGAAACCCAGGCGGGGTCAGCATAACCCCAGGACCCGCGGGGTCACAGAAGGACTGGGGCTGTCTGAGTGCCGCAGAGCTCGCAGGTATTAGAGCGGGGAAGCCGGCTATAGCGACAAAGCCGAGGAGTGAGCTCTAAGCCCGGGGTTACCTTGTGCCGGTCGCAGGCTGGGTGGGCTCGGAGCGCGGCCGGAGGCCACGGAGACAAAAGCGACCCGGCGCTTTTCTCCAGCTCCAACAATTGACTGCTTTCCTCGAGGCGCGACCGCAAGCCAGGGAGGCGGGGCTATTGGGCGCTTTGCTCTGAGAGTGCACTGAGGAGCGGAACCCCAAGCTCTCGGCTCCTCTGGGCCGAGAGATTGGGAGGCCGCCATCTTCATTCCCGTCCTCCGGAACTCTACGGAAAGCGCTCAGGGAACAAAAGCTCCCGAAAGCGAACCCGAGCGGATTACTTAGCCTGGCCCCTGGCAAGGGCGGTGCAATTCCGCCTGCGGCAAAGACACTTGAGAATCACTACAACAGGCCCCTCCCCCAGAAGATCAACAAGAAACCATCCAAAACCAACTTCAGTCACCAAGAACAGCGGAATTCCACAGCAGGAGAAAGCAAATCCTACCTGGACAAAATGACAAGGCGGAAAAACTCACCTCAAAAAAAAGAACAAGAGGCCGTACCGAAGGCTGGAGACCTAATCAATACAGACATAGGTAGCATGACAGATCTAGAGTTCAGAATGACAATTCTCAAGGTTCTAGCCGGGCTCGAAAAAGGCATAGAAGATATTAGAGAAACCCTCTCCGGAGAGATAAAAGCCCTTTCTGGAGAAATAAAAGAACTAAAATCTAACCAAGTTGAAATCAAAAAAGCTATTAATGAGGTGCAATCAAAAATGGAAGCTCTCACTGCCAGGATAAATGAGGCAGAAGAAAGAATTAGTGACATAGAAGACCAAATGACAGAGAATAAAGAAGCTGAGCAAAAGAGAGACAAACAACTACTGGAACACGAGGAGAGGATTCGAGAGATAAGTGACACCATAAGACGACACAACATTAGAATAATTGGGATTCCAGAAGAAGAAGAAAGAGAGAGGGGAGCAGAAGGTATATTGGAGACAATTATTGGAGAGAATTTCCCTAATATGGCAAAGGGAACAAACATCAAAATCCAGGAGATGCTAAGAACGCCCCTCAAAATCAATAAAAATAGGTCCACACCTCGTCACCTGATAGTAAAATTTACAAGTCTTAGCGACAAAGAGAAAATCCTGAAAGCAGCCCGGGAAAAGAAGTCTGTAACATACAAGGGTAAAAACATTAGATTGGCAGCGGACCTATCCACAGAGACCTGGCAGGCCAGAAAGAACTGGCATGATATATTCAGAGCACTAAACGAGAAAAACATGCAGCCAAGAATACTATATCCGGCTAGGCTATCATTGAAAATAGAAGGAGAGATAAAGAGCTTCCAGGACAAACAAAAGCTGAAAGAATTTGCAAACACCAAACCAGCTCTACAGGAAATATTGAAAGGGGTCCTCTAAGCAAAGAGAGACCCTAAAAGTAGTAGATCAGAAAGAAACAGAAACAATATACAGTAACAATCATCTTACAGGCAATACAATGGCACTAAATTCATATCTCTCAATAGTTACCCTGAATGTTAATGGGCTAAATGCCCCAATCAAAAGACACAGGGTATCAGAATGGATAAAAAAACAAAACCCATCCATATGCTGCCTACAAGAAACTCATTTTAGACCCGAAGACACCTCCAGATTTAAAGTGAGGGGGTGGAAAACAATGTACCATGCTAATGGACATCAGAAGAAAGCTGGGGTGGCAATCCTTATATCAGATCAATTAGATTTTAAGCCAAAGACTATAATAAGAGATGAGGGAGGACACTATATTATACTCAAAGGGTCTGTCCAACAAGAAGATCTAACAATCTTAAATATCTATGCCCCTAACATGGGAGCAGCCAACTATATAAACCAATTAATAACAAAATCAAAGAAATACATCAACAGTAATACAATAATAGCAGGGGACTTTAACACTCCCCTCACTGAAATGGACAGATCATCTAAGCAAAAGATCAACAAGGAAATAAAGGCCTTAAATGACACACTGGACCAGATGGACATCACAGATATATTCAGAACATTCCATCCCAAAGCAACAGAATATACATTCTTCTCTAGTGCACATGGAACATTCTCCAGAATAGACCACATCCTGGGTCATAAATCAGGTCTCAATCGGTACCAAAAGATCGAGATCATTCCCTGCATATTTTCAGACCACAATGCTCTGAAGCTCGAACTCAATCACAAGAGGAAATTTGGAAAGAACGCAAATACACGGAGACTAAACAGCATCCTTCTAAAAAATGAATGGGTCAACCAGGAAATTAAAGAAGAATTGAAAAAATTCATGGAAACAAATGATAATGAAAACACAACAGTTCAAAATCTGTGGGACACAACAAAGGCAGTCCTGAGAGGAAAATATATAGCAGTGCAAGCCTTTCTCAAGAAACAAGAAAGGTCTCAAATACACAACCTAACCCTACACCTAAAGGAGCTGGAGAGAGAACAACAAAGAAAGCCTAAACCCAGCAGGAGAAGAGAAATCATAAAGATCAGAGCAGAAATCAATGAAATAGAAACTAAAAAAACAATAGAACAAATCAACAAAACTAGGAGCTGGTTCTTTGAAAGAATTAATAAGATTGATAAGCCCCTGGCCAGACTTATCAAAAAGAAAAGAGAAAGGACGCAAATAAATAAAATCATGAATGAAAGAGGAGAGATCACAACCAACACCAAAGAAATACAAACAATTATAAGAACATACTACGAGCAACTCTATGGCAACAAATTTGACAACCTGGAAGAAATGGATACATTTCTAGAGATGTATAAACTACCACAACTGAACCAGGAAGAAATAGATAACCTGAACAGACCCATAACCAGTAAGGAGATTGAAACAGTCATCAAAAATCTCCAAACAAACAAAAGTCCAGGACCAGACGGCTTCCCAGGGGAATTCTACCAAACATTTAAAGAAGAATTAATTCCTATTCTCCTGAAACTGTTCCAAAAAATAGAAATGGAAGGAAAACTTCCAAACTCATTCTATGAGGCCAGCATCACCTTGATCCCAAAACCAGACAAGGATCCCACCAAAAAAGAGAATTACAGACCAATATCTCTGATGAACACAGATGCGAAAATTCTCACCAAAATACTGGCCAATAGGATCCAACAGTACATTAAAAGGATTATTCACCACGACCAAGTGGGATTTATTCCAGGGCTGCAAGGTTGGTTCAACATCCGCAAATCCATCAATGTGATACAATACATTAATAAAAGAAAGAGTAAGAACCATATGATACTCTCAATAGATGCTGAAAAAGCATTTGACAAAGTGCAGCATCCCTTCCTGATTAAAACTCTTCAAAGTGTAGGGATAGAAGGCACATACCTCAATATTATCAAAGCCATCTATGAAAAACCCACCGCAAATATCATTCTCAATGGAGAAAAACTGAAAGCTTTTCCGCTAAGGTCAGGAACACGGCAGGGATGTCCGTTATCACCACTGCTGTTCAACATAGTACTAGAAGTCCTAGCCTCAGCAATCAGACAACAAAAAGAAATTAAAGGCATCCAAATCGGCAAAGAAGAAGTCAAACTATCACTCTTTGCAGATGATATGATACTATATGTGGAAAACCCAAAAGGCTCCACTCCAAAACTGCTAGAACTTATACAGGAATTCAGTAAAGTGTCAGGATATAAAGTCAATGCACAGAAATCAGTCGCATTTCTTTACACTAACAACAAGACAGAAGAAAGAGAAATTGAGGAGTCAGTCCCATTTACAATCGTACCCAAAACCATAAGATACCTAGGAATAAATCTAACCAAAGAGGCAAAGAATCTATACTCAGAAAACTATAAAGTACTCATGAAAGAAATTGAGGAAGACACAAAGAAATGGAAAAATATTCCATGCTCATGGATTGGAAGAACAAATATTGTGAAAATGTCTATTTTACCTAAAGCAATCTACACATTTAATGCAATCCCTATCAAAATCCCATCCATTTTTTTTAAAGAAATAGAACAAATAATCCTAAAATTTATATGGAACCAGAAAAGACCTCAAATAGCCAAAGGAATATTGAAAAAGAAAGCCAAAGTCGGTGGTATCACAATTCCAGACTTCAAGCTCTATTACAAAGCTGTCATCATCAAGACAGTATGGTACTGGCACAAAAACAGACATATAGACCAATGGAACAGAATAGAGAGCCCAGAAATAGACCCTCAACTCTATGGTCAACTAATCTTCGACAAAGCAGGAAAGAATATCCAATGGAAAAAAGACAGCCTCTTCAACAAATGGTGCTGGGAAAATTGGACAGCCACATGCAGAAAAATGAAATTGGACTATTTCCTTACACCACACACGAAAATAGACTCAAAGTGGATGAAGGACCTCAATGTGCGAAAGGAATCTATCAAAATCCTTGAGGAGAATGCAGGCAGCAACCTCTTTGACCTCCACCGCAGCAACTTCTTCCTAGGAACATCGCCAAAGGCAACAGAAGCAAGGGCAAAAATGAACTATTGGGATTTCATCAAGATCAAAAGCTTTTGCACAGCAAAGGAAACAGTTAACAAAACCAAAAGACAACTGACAGAATGGGAGAAGATATTTGCAAATGACATATCAGATAAAGGGCTCGTATCCAAAATCTATAAAGAGCTTATCAAACTCAATACCCAAAGAACAAATAATCCAGTCAAGAAATGGGCAGAGGACATGAACAGACATTTCTGCAAGGAAGACATCCAGATGGCCAACAGACACATGAAAAAATGCTCCACATCACTCGGCATCAGGGAAATACAAATCAAAACCACAATGAGATACCACCTCACACCAGTCAGAATGGCTAAAATTAACAAGTCAAGAAATGACAGATGCTGGCGAGGATGCGGAGAGAGGGGAACCCTCCTACACTGTTGGTGGGAATGCAAGCTGGTGCAACCACTCTGGAAAACAGTGTGGAGGTTCCTCAAAAAACTGAAAATAGAGCTACCCTACAACCCAGCAATTGCACTCCTGGGTATATATCCTAAAGATACAAACGTGGTGCTCTGAAGGGGCACGTGCACCCGAATGTTTATAGCAGCAATGTCCACAATAGCCAAACTGTGGAAAGCGCCTAGATGTCCATCAACAGATGAATGGATAAAGAAGATGTGGTATATATACACAATGGAATACTATGCAGCCATCAAAAGACGAAATCTTGCCATTTGCGACGACGTGGATGGAACTAGAGGGTATCATGCTTAGCGAAATAAGTCAATCGGAGAAATATAACTATCATATGATCTCTTTGATATGAGGAAGTGGAGATGCAAGGTGGGGGGGTTTGGGGGGAGGTAGGAAAAGAAAAAATGAAAAGATGGGATTGGGAGGGAGACAAACCATAAAAGACTCAATCTCAAGAAACAGACTGAGGGTTGCGGGGGGGAAGGGGGATGGGAGAGGGTGGTGGGGAAATGGACATTGGGGAGGGTATGTGCTATGATGAGTGCTGTGAAATGTGTAAACCAGACGATTCACAGACCTGTACCCCTGGGGATAAAAATACATTATATGTTTATTAAAATAAAAAAATTAAAAAAAAAATTGAAGAAGACACAAAAAGATGGAAGACCATTCCATGCTCTTGGATCGGAAGAATAAACATCGTTAAAATGTCTATACTGCCCAGAGCAATCTATACTTTTAAGGCCATTCCAATCAAAATTCCACCAGTATTTTTCAAAGAGATGGAGCAAATAATCCTAAAATTTGTATGGAATCAGAAGAGACCCCGAATTGCTAAGGAAATGTTGAAAAACAAAAATAAAACTGGCGGCATCACGTTACCTGATTTCAAGCTTTACTACAAAGCTGTGATCACCAAGACAGCATGGTACTGGCATAAAAACAGACACATGGACCAGTAGAACGGAGTAGAGAGCCCAGATATGGATCCTCAACTCTATGGACAAATAATCTTCGACAAAACAGGAAAAAATAGCCAGTGGAAAAAAGACAGTCTCTTCAATAAATGGTGCTGGGAAAACTGGACAGCTATATGTAGAAGAATGAAACTCGACCATTCTCTTACACCGTACACAAAGATAAACTTGAAATGGATAAAAGACCTCAACGTGAGACAGGAATCCATCAGAATCCTCGAGGAGAACATAGGCAGTAACCTCTTTGATATCAGCCACAGCAACTTCTTTCAAGATATGTCTCCAAAGGCAAAGGAAACAAAAGCGAAAATGACTTTTGGGACTTCATCAAGATCAAAAGCTTCTGCACAGCAAAGGAAACAGTCAACAAAACAAAGAGGCAACCCACAGAATGGGAGAAGATATTTGCAAAGGACACTACAGATAAAGGGCTGATATGCAAGATCTATAAAGAACTTTTCAAACTCAGGCGCCTGGGTGGCTCAGTTGAATGAGCAACCGCCTTTGGCTCAGGCCATGATCCTGGAGTCCTCGGATTGACTCCCATGTCGGGCTCCTAGCACCGCAGGGATTCTGCGTCTCCCCCTGATCCTCTCCCCCTCATGCTTTCTCTCACACTCTCTCTCTCTCAAATAAATAAATAAAATCTTTTATTTTAAAAAAAGATCTTCTCAAACTCAACACCCAAAAACAGATAACCACATCAAAAAATGGGCAGAACCATGGTGTCTTGGTGATCACAGCTTTGTAGTAAATCTTGAAATCAGGCAACATAATGCCCCAAGTTTTGTGTTTCTTTTTCAGCATTTCCTTAGCATTTGGTGTCTCTTCTAATTGCATCCAAATTTTAGGACTGTTTTCTCCAGCTCGTTGAAAACCGCTGGAGGTGTAGAAGAATGAAACTCGACCATTCTCTTACACCACACACAGAGATAAACTCAAAATGGATAAAAGACCTCAACGTGAGACAGGAATCCATCAGATCCTAGAAGAGAACATAGGCAGTAACCTCTTCGACATCAGCCTCAGCAACTTCTTTCAAGATATGTCTCCAAAGGCAAAGGAAACAAAAGCGAAAATGAACTTTTGGGACTTCATAAAGATCAAAAGCTTCTGCACAGCAAAAGAAACAGTCAACAAAACAAAGAGGGAATGCACAGAATGGGAGAAGATAATCACAAATTATACTACAGACAAAGGGCTGATATCCAGGAGATCTATAAAGAACTCCTCAAACCCAACACACACAAAACAGATAATCATGTCAAAAAATGGGCAGAAGACAGGAACAGACACTTCTCCAATGAAGACATACAAATGGCTATCAGACACATGAAAAAATGTTCATCATCACTAGCCATCAGGAAGATTCAAATTAAAACCACATTGAGATACCACCTTACACCAGTTAGAATGGCCAAAATTAGCAAGACAGGAAACAACGTGTGTTGGAGAGGATGTGGAGAAAGGGGAACCCTCTTACACTGTTGGTGGGAAGGCAAACTGGTACAGCCACTTTGGAGAACAGTGTGGAGATTCCTCAAGAAGTTAAAAATAGAGCTTCCCTATGACCCTGCAATTGCACTGCTGGGTATTTACCTCAAAGACACAGATGGAGTGAAAAGAAGGGCCATCTGTACCCCAGTGTTAATAGCAGCAATGGCCACAGTAGCCAAACTGTGGAAAGAACCAAGATGCCCTTCAACTGACGAATGGATAAGGAAGATGTGATCCATATATACTATGCAGTATTGTGCCTCTATCAGAAAGGACGAATACCCAACTTTTGTAGCAACATGGACGGGACTGGAAGAGATTATGCTGAATGAAATAAGTCAAGCAGAGAGAGTCCCTTCTCCTGAGGAGAAGGGAGTTGAGGGAAATTGGAAGGGGAGGTGAACCATGAGAGACTATGGACTCTGAAAAACAACCTGAGGGTTTTGAAGGGGTGGGGGGTGGGAGGTTGGGGGAACCAGGTGGTGGGTATTAGGGAGGGCACGGATTGCATGGAGCACTAGGTGTGGTGCAAAAACAATGAATACTGTTACGCTGAAAAGAAATAAAAAATTAAAAATAAATAAAAAATAAATAAGCTGTAATCATGAAGACAGTATGGTACTAGTACAGAAACAGACACATAGACCAATGGAACAACATGGAGAGCCCAGGTATGGACACTCAACTCTACAGTCAAATAATCTTCGACAAAGCAGGGGAAAATATCCAATGGAAGAAACAGAGTCTCTTCAATAAACGTTGCTAGGAAAATTGAACAGCTATATACAGAAGAATGAAACTTGACCATTAGCTTAGACCACACACAACGATAAACTCAAAATGGATGAAAGACCTCAATATGAGACAGGAATGCATCAAAATCCTAAGGGAGATCACAGACAGTAACCTCGTCGACATTGGCCACAGCAAATTCTTTCAAGACACGTCTCCAAAGACAAGGAAAACAAATGTGAACATGAACTTTTGGAAAGTCATCAAGATAAAAAGCTTCTGCACAGCAAAGGAAACAGTCAACAAAACAAAGGGGCAATCCATGGAATGGAAGAAGATATTTGCAAATGACACTACAGATAGAGGGCTGGTATCCAAGATCTACAAAGAACTTCTCAAACTAAACACCCAAAAAACAAATAATCACGTCAAAAAATAGACACAAGACATGAACAGACACATCTCTAAAGAAGACATACAAATGACTAACAGACACATGAAAGAATGTTCAACATCATTAGCCATTAGGGAAATCCAAATCAGAGCCACAATGAGACACCACCTTACACCAGCTGGAATGGCAAAAATTGACAAGACAAGAGACAACAAATGTTGGAGAGGTTGTGGAGAGAGGGGAACCATCTTACACAATTGGTAGAAATACAAGTTGGAGCAGCCACTTTGGAAAACAGTGTGGAGATTCCTCAAAATGTTCAAAATAGAGCTACCCTATGACCCAGCAATTGCACTACTGGGTATTCATCCCAAAGATACAGATGTAGTGAAAAGATGGACCATATGCACCCCAATGTTCATAGCAGCAATGTCCACAATAGCCAAACTGAGGAAGGAGCCGAGATGCCCTTCAACAGATGCGTGGATAAAGAAGATACACAATGGATTATTACTCAGTCATCAGAAAGGATGAATATCCAGCTTTTGCATCAACATGGATGGAAACAGGGGACATTACGCTAAGTGAGAAAAGTCAAACAGAGAAAGCTAATTTTATCATATGGTTTCACTTACTTGTGGAACATAAGGAATAGCATGGAGGACATTACGAGAAGGAAAGGAAAGTGAACGGGGAAGATCAGAGGGGGAGATGAACCATAAGAGACTATAGACTGGGAATCAAACTGAGAGTTTTGGCAGGGGAGAATGGATGAGCCCAGTGATGGGTATTAAGGAGGGCATGGATTGCATGGAGCACTGGGTATTATATGGAAACAATGAAACATGGAACACTACATCAAAAACGAACGATGTATTGTATGGTGACTAAGATAATGTAATAAAACAAATGTTTTAAAATTTTGAGGTGAAGCATAGTAGAACATAGACAGTCCTTACTTTGCACAGTAGTGTTGGGTCCTAAAAATGACAATACAAGATGAAACCATAAAGCCTTATTACCAACGGGTAAATTACAATGGTTCTGAGACCCTTAAACTTTTTTTCAAACAATAAAAATTCTCTTTCCAACAGAAAAAAAAGAAGATGGTATGTGAGAAATAGATTAGTGTTGTCCTTATACTATAAAGGTGAGAATTCATATGAGTCTCTAATGAAATGATACTGTTGTTAACTTTTAAAAGTATGCATAAAATTTTACACAAAACTAAGAAATGAGGATATAACTTCCCAAAAGGGTCCAATCAGGTAGAATTACAGCATAAACACTATATTTAAAATTCATAACGATGTTAACACAGATAAAGAAAAAACAACACCCATTAACAATCAAATGTACACATTATATTAACCTTAGACTAATTACTATTTTTATAACTTTGACAGAAAACACACATTTAATATAAAATGATGCTTGTTTCACGAAGAGAATATAAAAATAACACCATGAGCTTCTGAAAAGTTCTGGAGCTCAGGCTCTGAGGAATGAGTGAGAAGCTTTGGCATCACACCGGAAGCTGACCATCCTGAGACTCTCTGCGCTCGTGGGATAGGGGTGGCACAGCACATACGGGAATATGTGGTTTGGGTCCTGTTAGAAGTGTAAGGAGACTACGCAGTCCACAAAAGATGCCCTGGCCAAAATGATCAAAGAGAACCAGAGGGCAGCAGGAAACTGCTTCTGAGAAGGGCCAGGATGGGACAGCTTTGCCCCTCCCAACAATGGAGTGTAGAACAGTCCTTAGGCTCTCGGTCTTGTTTTAGAAGAGGACAGCCAGTGGCCTTGTGGAGGAAAAGCTGTGACCTTTCCCAGGACAACCTGACCCTCCAAGTCTCACTGTTGTGGCCAAAGACCAGAAGTATCTGTGGTCTCAGCCCATGACGGCTGCTGGCTGAAATCTTTGTACTTGAAATCCTCTCCATACTGGAGAAAACAGCCAGGGTGAGCACCTAAAGTGGCAGCAGCTCCGAACCACTGTTCACGATGACATCCTGGCAGAGCATGGAGGTCTGCAGCAGCAGGCAGTAGGAGGACAGCATGGTAGACGGGAAGGTCAAGTCCATCCTCATACCAAGTGGCATCTTTCAATGGCAGAGGATTCCTTTTGTACCAAAAAAGACTCACACTCCTTCAATTCCAAGGCTCGGGAGAGGTGTCACCACATCCACTGCTAGATCAGCTGTAGGAGACGGTAGCAGGAGAGCTTTGTACAGAAACACGAAGAGTTCCAGCAGGAATACGTAGCATAATAACACCGCTCAGAAAGAACAGGTTTTCCAGGGGGTGGAGGACAGCCCTTTTCCTCTGGACTGTCACCTGGCAATGCCATCTTCACTCTAATAAGCCCTTTAAAAGCAAACATGTTTTGCTCTGTCCACAGGACGTTATTTCAGGAGATAACAGCAAAACAAGGGAGTGAAAGTAGGAAAATGAAAAGTGCATTTCATGGATCTTTAACAATCAAACAATCAGCATGGCAGTACACACATCAGATCACATAGGCCTTGATTTGATCATTATGATAACTGATACTATTGAAAATTTTCCCTGAAGGACAAAGCTCCAATATATTGATTGGTGGATAACAAACAAGATTAACTCTACATCTATGTTGTATATTGGCACAGAGATCATACACAATAAATCTCTACATGCACAACCATAGGTATGAGTGTATCAATATCTATTTTTTCTTCATCTTGTGTTGTGCTCTAATTTGAAGAAAATATTTAAGTGTTTCATGTGAGCTACAAGTATGGGTTCCACTTCATGATGCAAACTTCTATATATAATCTATAAGTATGTCTACCTATATAGATGTCTATAAACTGTAGAAAATACAGATATGGATATCTATATAGAGATAGATACAGATAAGACACAAGATACATGTAAATAGATATAGACAGACATAGATATATAATCTACAATATTCTACATGGTGATACAGATAGATATCTATAGAAGAATGAAACTCGACCATTCTCTTACACCCTACACAAAGATAAACTCGAAATGGATAAAAGACCTCAACGTGAGACAGGAATCCATCAGAATCCTCGAGGAGAACATAGGCAGTAACCTCTTTGATATCAGCCACAGCGACTTCTTTCAAGATATGTCTCCAAAGGCGAAGGAAACAAAAGTGAAAATGAACTTTTGGGACTTCATCAAGATAAAAAGCTTCTGCACAGCAAAAGAAACAGTCAACAAAACAAAGAGGCAACCCACGGAATGGGAGAAGGTATTTGTAAATGACAGTACAGACAAAAGGTTGATATCCAGGATCTATAAAGAACTCCTCAAACTCAACACACACAAAACAGACAATCATATTAAAAAATGGGCAGAAGATATGAACAGACACTTCTCCAGTGAAGACATACAAATGGCTACCAGACACATGAAAAAATGTTCATCATCACTAACCATCAGGGAGATTCAAATCAAAACCACATTGAGATACCACCTTACACCAGTTAGAATGGCCAAAATTAGCAAGACAGGAAACAACGTGTGTTGGAGAGGATGTGGAGAAAGGGGAACCCTCTTCCACTGTTGGTGGGAATGCAAACTGGTGCAGCCACTTTGGAGAACAGTGTGGAGATTCCTCAGGAAATTAAAAATAGAGCTTCCCTATGACCCTGCAATTGCACTACTGGGTATTTACCCAAAAAATACAGACGTAGTGAAAAGAAGGGCCATCTGTACCCCAATGTTTATAGCAGCAATGGCCACGGTCGCCAAACTGTGGAAAGAACCAAGATGCCCTTCAACGGATGAATGGATAAGGAAGATGTGGTCCATATACACTATGGAGTATTACGCCTCCATCAGAAAGGACGAATACCCAACTTTTGTAGCAACATGGACAGGACTGGAAGAGATTATGCTGAGTGAAATAAGTCAAACAGAGAGAGTCAAGTATCATATGGTTTCACTTATTTCTGGAGCATAACAAATAATATAGAGGACAAGGGTAGATGGAGAGGAGAAGAGAGTTGAGGGAAATTGGAGGGGGAAGTGAACCATGAGAGACTACAGACTCTGAAAAACAACCTGAGGGTTTTGAAGGGGCGGGGGGTGGGAGGTTGGGGGAACCAGGTGGTGGGTATTAGGGAGGGCACAGATTGCATGGAGCACTGAGTGTGGTGAAAAAACAATTAGTTCTGAACACATTTGACCATTCCATTTGACCGCTCTGACCATCACCCTGAGCCCTCCAGTTGGGCAGCAGGAAGAAGTTGGTGGGTTTTCTGTATCTTTCTATCTGAGAGGTACAATCTGGAAGGCAAGGAATTGTCTCAGGAGTCCAGGTAAGGGAGCATAGTGGAGAAAGGGGGATTTCTGTGTATGAATGTGGTCCAGTGTTGAAGCCAGGCATGGAGGTGGAATTCATCCCAAGGCAGGAGCTGAGTCAGTAAAGAGAGATGTAGATGCTAGACCAGCACCCACCCCTGATGGCTCCTGAGGCAATAGAGTAGAATCCTCCCTGACAGTGACTGTTGTGTTTTCATCAGAGGGGTCGTCAAAACCGACATTTTAAAGTGTTAATTTTAATTCCACTTACTTACCATACAGAGTTGTATTATGTTCAGGTGAGGAATATAGTAGTTCAACATTTTCTCTAAAGATCTCTGATTTTTAATGTGCCTAAGGACTGTCATCCTGGAGTGAGTCTGCTGTTGAGTCTTTGTTACAGGAGCCACAGCATAATTTGCAGATCTCGCCATGTGCAGGAATAGTACCTCCATGTTTGTAATAAATGTTGGATGAATGTGTAGAAATCATGTGATCATGAGCAGACACAGTGTGTCAGGTCACAGTTGCTGGAGTGGACACGTTTTCTATAGCTCTAGGTCTATGAAGTGCTTAATGGATTAAATACTTGTGTATCAATTGGTTATGGAGGGACTTTTCCCATTAAAGTAGGGAAGCAAAATTTAAGAAAAGTAGAACTTAATACATTTCAGACTTGATTTTTAGGCTCTAATGTATCTTGTGTTGTATATGCTGCTATTAAATATTAGAATACAAATCCAAAAACTATGTCACTTATACAAGATACAAGGTTTTTACTGTACATTGCATTTTGCATGTCTGGTATTTCAGTATCTTGCACAGATCTTGCTTTACAGCTACTAATTTTATTTCATCAGGTATTCATAAATACATACATATATGATCTGAATGTAGTCATTATTTTGTTTCTACTTTACACAATGTAATCTGGCAGTGGTGCTTCTTGTGCAGAATCGATGCCTTGTACATTTGTTCCTGGAATGAAAGCAAATGATTCTTTCTGTTGCTGTGCTAATTTTGAGTTATTCTTGCAATCATTTAGTCCAGCTTGCCATGACCAGAAATTCCATTTGGAAATAACAGTATTTTTTCCTAATACTACAGGAACGTTGTACGTTATTGCCCCCCAATACAGAGAAACTTAAAGCTTTTATGGTCTTACCCAGAAAAGCAATATTAAGATTACTGTTTTCACTCAGCTCTTTAAATATATAAACAAGGAGTGTTTAGATAAACATCACTCAGTCATCAGTTGTGTTTCAGGAAATAAAGTCCATCTATTTCTATTGGCATAATGATCTCTCATAGGCCACTGATTGAGGAAAGCCACTTGAAAGGAAAGGAAGTTCACCATAACAATATTTTCGTAAACATTGTACCAAATGCTATATATGAGAGGTGTGTATATGTATTTCATTTTATGCCATTTCAGATATAATATCAGATACAGTCTAATCATGTATAAAAGGGAGAATACACAGAAATTGGAAGAAAATTATTACATGTGGAGATCAAATGGCATCATGTGTGGCATAAGTTATGGGAATTTCACTTCTTTTGTTGTTTATAATTAACTGTGTTTCTACTTATACGGCCAAGCCTCAAACATATTGCAGAACGGTTCCAGACCACCTCAGTAAAGCATATCTTACAACAAAACCAGTCAAATGAATTTTTTTTTGTTTCCCAGTGCACAGGACGTTTATAGTCACACCGTACTAGAGTCTGTTAAGTATGTTCCAGCATTATGTGTATGAAAACAATGTGCATAACAACTAAACATACTTTATTGCACATAAATTCTAACCATCATGTGAGCTTTTAGTTAGTCACAGCCCTTTACTAGTGGAGGGTCTTGGCTCTGTAAGGATGGCTGCTGACTGGTCAGAGTGGTCCTTGCTGAAGAATGGGGTGGATGTGGCGGTTTCCAAAACAAGATAGCAGGTATCCCTGAAGCTCGTACCTCCTTGACGACCAGCAATAGCACACCAAATCCCCCTCTTCTTTCCAATCTCTTCCTCTTCTGGTGCATCTAATTGACTTCTTCTGCTTTCAGGGTCTTAGGATTACACCTGTCCCACTCAGACAAAAGAGGATAACCTCCCTATTTTATTCTCTATGTAAACTTAATTGCATGGCAGAGTCCCTTTTGCCACGTAAGGCAAATACAACCAAGAGGTAACAACAGGAAACTGCTACCCCAGTAGGACAAAAATTAAAATATTCTTAATTATGATCATATTCACAACCCTGTTACCCGTGGATACCACTTGGGATGGTTTCACACAAGGAACAGACATTACCTACAACTTTTGAATTCTGTATTATGTTTCGTTCTTATATGAAGCGTGTATTATATTTCAGGAATTTTTCACAAGAGAACAACAACTTCATCAAATCACTTTTGGACAGTAAAAGTTCTTGAAGATCAAAGTATTGGGAAGGGTCAGGCCTGCAGCCCATTGCCAATACTGGGTGCCTGGTACCAATGACCAGGCTCTCCTGCCAGTCCCAACCCAGGCACACCCTCCACCTGATATTCACACAGGAGTGGGATACAGATGAGGTGCTGATTACTCAACCTTCTACCAGGGTACCTATTGTATGTTAAAAAAATTTCTGGGAGCAATTTACACAAATAAGAGTTTGCTTCATGAACTCCAAGCAAAAACGATCCATGAGTACTGTGGGAATGCAATGTAAATGACAACATCAAAGAGTGGAAATGAAATCATCTAACCCCAAAAAGCCCCATACCTCCATCCTCTGAGTCTCCACACTGGCCCCCTCTGCACCTCTATTGCCATTGAGACCATCATCCTATGAATCCTTAGGTCTTTTCCAGCACTAAGACCCTGCCCCATCCCCTTCCAACTCCTTATTTGCATTTGACCCTCCCACTTCCACCACTCCCTTCTACTGCCATACCCTACCTACTTCCCTCACCCAACTGGGATTGCTTCCATCTGTCAACTCTGGCCCCATGCATTATGGAGACCGCAGCCAAACACTCATGGCAAACACTACCTCTCCCTTCCCTTCGACCGATATCTGCCCTGTTCCACAGACCTCCGTCCAATTCCATACATTCCTCTCTCTTCCATCAAAATCCCAGCCTTCACCTCCTTGTATCCCCCATTCACCTTCCTACATCTGCTCTTTTCCTCTGGGCTCCTTAGTCTACTCAAACCCACTAAACTCTCCCACTGATTTCATCACCCCAAATCATCTTTCTCCACCAGCCCATGATCCCCTTGTAAGGCTCTTACTCCTTTGGCCACTTCTGGCTCCTTCCTGGGTGTTAACATTACTGGTGGCCAGCACTGATTCCTTTGAGCTGGCTGACTAGGCCAGTGTCCCCTTCCTCCCTCCTTCCTCCATGTGCATCCTCCCAAAGCTGTACACTTGTCAGAAGAGAACAACATTCCTTGATAAGGGAGGACTTTTCTTTGGTCTAGAGGATGCAAGTAGCTGTGTTCCCCTCCTGGGACCTCAAGACAAGCTCTCATGGCCCATTTGTAGGAGAATGCAAGGGCGTCATGTTCGTGGACACCAGAAATATCCAACCGAGGTGCTGCTTGTGCAATCTGCATTTCCTATGAAATGAAATGAAATGAAATGAAATGAAATGAAATGAAATGAAATGAAAAATAACAAAATATAAAATAAAACGAAATAAAATAAAATCAAGAAAAGAATCTTTCATCTTATAAAAGATATGCACCTCATCTCACTGTGCTCCTTAACCTACTGTGGACATGGACTCTCCAATGCTTCTTAACTGCCCTGCCCCTCACTCACATGGCCACACTCTCTCCTCTCCATTTTACCTTTTGTTCCCAGGACCTCTTTACCCCTTATCTCCAGAGAGTCCGGCATGTGGTACACCCTCAATTTCCATGCCCATGCTGTACCCTTGGGCCAGGAAGCCCCATGGGGTGCTTAAAACACTCCACACACTATAACCTGGGTGCATTTACCCACTGACTCTCACACCTACACTGCTTGCTCTCTGCACCGCCATCTCCCGTGCCCCCTTTCCCTGTGCTCTCACTCAACTCAGGCCCTGCACACCCAAAGTTTCTCACCAGATCCACTCTTCAAGTGGCAAAGCTCAGAGCACATCTTCAATGTTACACACTTAATATTTCCATTGTGGGCTCTGGTAGGTGAGAAGGAGTCTAAAGGTCAATTAGGATCCTCCCGTTTTGCCTCACAAGTTTGGAGATATGTATGAAACCTCCACAGACAAACTCGTTAGTGAGAGACATATGCACCTGGCGACTGAGTGAGTGACCGTGGGAACGTCAGTGGGACAGCACCATCTGTGTGGGAATGTGCACCGGGAGTGTGCCAGAATGGGGATGTCTGCACGTGGTGAGCATGCATCTGAGTTTGAGAATGACTTACATCCTTAAGTGGCTCTGAATATCTGAATTGCACATAGGTCTAAGGAACCAAGCATGTGCATTTGTGTGGTTAGAGAATGGGTTGACAGCCATATGGGCTCTCTCCCTTGATGAGGCAACTACCGTGGGGGCAGAGAAGAATTCACCTCTTCCAAACGTCACTCAGTAGGTCAAGGTGGAAAATAAGCAATTGAGTACCAAACTATGAACAAGTACACAGTGACTTGAGAAGACAGATTAGCTGCTTCCATAATACTACCTCTATCCCACACTGCTTCTTCCAATGGTAAAAGTACTCCAAATTATACTACCGCAGATCATGATGTCAACATGTTACCATGGGAAGATGCACAGACAAACATACACATTTTGACATGAGAGATATGAGCAATTCTCATATCCGACAAATTGGACTTTAAACCAAAGATGGTAGTAAGAGATGTAGAGGGACATTCTATCGTACTTAAAGGGTCCATCCACCAAGAAGATCTAACAATTGTAAATATCTAGTCCCCCAACATGGAAGCAGCCGATTACATAAACCAATTCATAACCAAAATAAAGAAACATACTGATAGTAATATATGAATAGCAGGAGACCTCAGTGCTCCACTCACAAGCTCATTTAAGCGGAAGATCAACAAAGAAACAAGAGCTTTGAATGACACACTGGACCAGAAGGACATCGTGGATACATATAGGACATTCCATTCTAACCAATAGAATACTCATTCTTCTTGAGTGAACATGGAAATCTCTCCAGAGTAGACCATATCCTGGGTCAGAAATCAGGTCTCAATGGATACCAAAAGAATGAGAATATCCCTGCATAGTTTCAGACCACAGTATTGTGAAACTGGAACACAACCACAAGAAGAAACATGGAAGGAACTCAAACACTTGCAAGGTAAAGAGCATCCTGCTAAAGAATGATTGGGTCAAGCAGGAAATTAAAGAAGAACTTAGACAATTCATGGAAACTAATGAGAATGAAAACACATTGGTCTTAAACCTATGGTACACTGCAAACTTGGTCCTAAAAAACAACAACAAAAACAAAAACTATGTGCCAACAAATTAAGCAACCTGGAAGAGATGGATGCCTTCTTGGAAACTACCATGCTGAAACAAGAAGAAACTGGCCACCGGACTAGACCAATAACCAGTAAAGATACTGATGCAGTGAACAATAACCTCCCCCAAATCCCTCCTAATATTGTTGGTGGGAATGCAAGTTGGTGCAGCCACTTTGGAAAACAGTGTGGAGGTTCCTCAAAACATTCCAAATACAGCTACCCTATGACCCAGAAATTGCACTACTGGATATTGACCCCAAAGACACAGATGTAGTGGAAACAAGGGCCATAGGTAGCCCAGTGTTCATAGCAGCCATGTCCTGAGATCATGACCTGAGCTGAAGGCAGAGGCTTAACCCACTGAGCCACCCAGGCGCCCCTCTGGTTCTTTAAATAAACCAGATCTCAATTTAGTCTTATGTTTGCACCTCGTCATCTGAATTGAGATTGCTGTCATATTTAAATTTTTCTTAATGAGTTCTCACTTATTTAGGAAGACTGTTCTATAACCAAATATGAACTTAAATAAATCCTTAGAGTTAGTAATAAACTGTAGATGCACTGATCACAGTACAACAAAGCTGCAGGAACCTGCCCCAGGACAAGATGGATTAAATGAATGCAAGAATGACTCGAAGCAAGGAGCAGAAAGAATCATTTGCTTTCATTCCAGGAACAAATGTACAAGGCATAGACTCTGCACAAGAAGCACCACTGCCAGATTACGTTGTGTAAAGTAGAATCAAAATAATGACTACATTCAGATCATATATGCATGTATTAATGAATACCTGATAAAACAAAATTAGTAGCTGTAAAGCAAGATCTGTGCAAGATACTGAAATACCAGACAAGCAAAATGCAATGTACAGCAAAAACCCTGTATCTTGTATAAGTAACATAGTTTTTGGACTTGTATTCTAATATTTAATAGCATCATATACAACACAAGATACATTAGAGCCTAAAAATCATGTCTGAAATATATTAAGTTCTATTTTTCTTAAATGATGCTTCCCTACTTTAATGGGAAAAGTCCCTCCATTTTCTTAAATGATGCTTCCGTACTTTAATGGGAAAAGTCCCTCCATAACCAATTGATAGACAAGTATTGATACACAAGTATTTAATCCACTAAGCACTTCAGAGTTATAGAAAACATGTCCACTCCAGCAACTGTGATCTGACACACTGTGTCTGCACATGATCACATGATTTCTATACATACATCTGACATTTATTACAAACACGGAGGTGCTACCCGTGCACATGCAAATTGTGCTATGGCTCCAGTAACACAGTAACACAGACTCGACAGCAGACTCACCCCAGGACGACAGTCCTTAGGCATATTAAAATTAGAGATCTTTGGAGAAAGTGCTGAACTACTATATTGTACATGTAAAAAAATGTAACTGTGATGGTAAGTAACTGGAGTTAAAATTAACACTTTAAAAAGTCAGTTTTGACGACCCCTCTGATGAAAACACAACAGTCACTGTCAGGGAGGATTCTACTCTGTGGCCTCAGGAGCCATCAGGGGTGGGTGCTGGTCTAGCGTCCACATCTCTCTTTATTGACTCAGCTCCTGCCTTGGGATGGATTCCACCTCCATGCCTGGCTTCGGCACTGGACCACATTCATACACAGAAATCCCCCTTTGTCCACTATGCTCTCTTGCCTGGACTCCTGAGTCCCAACTCCTTGCCTTCCAGATTGTATCTCTCAGATAGAAAGATGCAGAGAACCCACCAAATCCTTCCTGCTGCCCAACTGGAGAGCTCAGGGTGATGGTCAGAGCAGGCAGTACAGGTGCAAGAGGGCTGCTGGGCACTGAGATGTGTGTTTATGTCTCTGGGAGCTCCCCTCCCTTCACAACTGCAATTATCATTTCACCTGAAGCAGCATTGGCACTGACAGGCCTGGGAGCTGAGAATATTTTTGAAAACCTTTCTCCCAGGTGCCAATTATGAAGAACAACTACAAGTTTCTAGCTAGCAAGTCTTTTTTTTTTTTTAGATTTTATTTATTTATTTGATAGAGATCACAAGGAGGCAGAGAGGCAGGCAGAGAGAGAGAGGAGGAAGCAGGCTCCCTAAAGAGCAGAGATCCCCCATGTGGGGCTCAATCCCAGGACGCTGGGACCAAGACCTGAGCTGAAAGCAGAGGCTTTAACCCAGTGAGCCACCCAGGCACCACTAGCTAACAACTCTTATGAAACTACGGGCATTTGGGAAAAGGACACGGAGCCTGGGGGAAATAAGAATCATGGGTAGAAAACACAGGCACGAAACAGAGAATGCTGGAGAGAAAAGTGTGTATGAGGGAGCCACAGACCCCCGGGGGGAAGGGGAGGGTGACAACATTGAGAGACAGAAGTTAAAGTTTCCAAGTTATGAACACATGGCCTCTCAGGAGGAAGGAAAGACACTGTGTCTCACCTGGAACTGATTTCATAGAAAGACCTTTTCCTTTTGTTCCCCAATTTTCCAGGCCTCTTTCTCATTATCTGGAAAAAAAAACCACCACCTTTTAAAAATGCCCTTTACATACATAATGAATCTTGGAATACTGCAAAACAAAAACAAAAAAACCTAAAGGTGTATTTTTAAAAATCTTTTATTTATTTATTTATTTATTTATCTATTTATTTATTTATTT
Organism: Martes martes; assembly: GCF_963455335.1. Taxonomy (NCBI): domain Eukaryota; kingdom Metazoa; phylum Chordata; class Mammalia; order Carnivora; family Mustelidae; genus Martes; species Martes martes. The sequence continues at coordinate 53,466,238 of NC_137905.1, read as the reverse complement.
TTATTAGACAGAGAGAGATATCACAGGTAGGCAGAGAGGTGGGGGAGGGGGGGAACAGGCTCCTTGCTGAGCAGAGAGCCTGAGGCAGGGCTCAGTCCCAGGACCCTGAGATCATGACCTGAGCTGAAGGCAGAGGCTTAATACACTGAGCCACCCATGTGCCCCACTAATACTTATTTTATGGTGTCTAACATAGCACAATAAAAAACATTTTTTTAAAGAGGTGGGGAAATATTCCCTCAACTTTTGTTTTCTGGAAAAATAAATAAATAAGTAAAAAGATTCCCTTTTCAAAAGCATCACTGTACCCCATAGATTATGGGTTGCACTGAGTCTCATCAAAATTAATACGCTGAAGTCTTAACTCCCCATACCTCAGAATATGGCCTTCATCGGAAATAGGGTCATTCAAGATAGAATCCAGTAAGATGAGTCAGGTGGAGTTGGGTGGCGGCTAGTCCATCATGACTGGTATCCTTACAGAAAGAGGAAATCTGGGGGAACACAAATTTGTTTGGCCACAAGCAACGAACAGAGTGCTGGGATAGAGCCTTTGACAGATGCTCCACCATGACCTTCAGAGGGAACACGGCCCTGAGGACACCTTGACCTTGGACTGTTTGCCTCCAGAACTGCCAGACAATAAATTTCCTTTGCTTTACACCCAAGCTCATGGTCCCTCTTATGACAACACCAACAAACTGATACATCTTCCCTTATCACCTGCCTCCCCACACGGAGAAGGTCCCTGAAATGCAGAAAAACCTGCCATTGCATGTCCTTTACCGCAGGAGGGATGCAAAGACACACAGCTCTGATCTGAAGCTCATAACATGAGTTTTTCCTCACCGGCAGCAGGGACATTGCCCTCCTAGAAATATCCCAAATCCTGCAACAGCACTGTGGATGGGCCTATACCAAATCCTTCTAGAAAACCGATGCAGAGGGTGCCTTGGTGGCTCAGTGGGTTAAGCCTCTGCCTTCAGCTCACGTTGTGATCTCAGGGTCCTGGGATCCAGTCCTGCATCGGGCTCTCTGCTCAGCATGGAGCCTGCTTCCCCCTCTCTCTACCTGCTTCTCTGTCTACTTGGGATCTCTCTTTCTCACTCTGTCAAGTAAATAAATAAAATCTTAAAAGCACATACACACACACCCCATGCAGAGCACACCCTATTGGGTCCCCATGGGCCAGAGCTTCAGCTCTGCTCTTACAAATGTGTCCTAGAGACTCAAAGACTGACAGAATGAAAATGGGGGTGAGTAGAGCACAAGTGATGGTGTTTGTGAAACTCCCCAAGTGATCCTAACTGGGAACCCAGTACCGAGGACCATTTAGCTCCACACTACTTCTCAAATTGAAAGGAGCTTTGCAATCATCTGGGTATCTTCCTGAAAGAGCTTCTGTGGGTTCCCCTTTCTCCACATCCTCTCCAACACACGTTGTTTCCTGTCTTGCTAATTTTGGCCATTCTAACTGGTGTAAGGTGGTATCTCAATGTGGTTTTGATTTGAATCTCCCTGATGGCTAGTGATGATGAACATTTTTTCATGTGTCTGGTAGCCATTTGTATGTCTTCATTGGAGAAGTGTCTGTTCATATCTTCTGCCCATTTTTTAATATGATTATCTGTTTTGTGTGTGTTGAGTTTGAGGAGTTCTTTATAGATCCTGGATATCAACCTTTTATCTGTACTGTCATTTGCAAATATCTTCTCCCATTCCGTGGGTTGCCTCTTTGTTTTGATGACTGTTTCTTTTGCTGTGCAGAAGCTTTTTATCTTGATGAAGTCCCAGAAGTTCATCTTTGCCTTTGTTTCCTTCGCCTTTGGAGACATATCTTGAAAGAAGTTGCTGTGGCTGATATCAAAGAGGTTACTCCCTATGTTCTCCTCGAGGATTCTGATGGATTCCTGTCTCACGTTGAGGTCTTTTATCCATTTCGAGTTTATCTTTGTGTACGGTGTAAGAGAATGGTCAAGTTTCATTCTTCTACATATAGCTGTCCAGCTATATGTAGAAGAGAAGAGATTATGCTGAGTGAAATAAGTCAAACAGAGAAAGTCAAGTATCATATGGTTTCACTTATTGGTGGAGCATAACAAATAATATAGAGGACAAGGGTAGATGGAGAGGAGAAGGGAGTTGAGGGAAATTGGAAGGGGAGGTGAACCATGAGAGACTATGGACTCTGAAAAACAACCTGAGGGTTTTGAAGGGGCGGGGTGGGAGGGTGGGGGAACCAGGTGGTGGGTATTAGGGAGGGCACAGATTGCATGGAGCACTGGGTGTGGTGAAAAAACAATGAATACTGTTACGCTGAAAATAAATAAAAAATTAAAAAAAAAAAGAGCTTCTGTGGGGTGTTCCATGATAATAATAGGCTTCTGGTCATCCTGCATCTCAGAGCTGACAACGCTCCTCCCGGAGTCTGAACATCTGTGGATACACCCTCTCTCCCCAGCTCACCCTGACAATCAAACCATGGCTCCTGCTTCTCCCAGGAAGAAGCTCAACCACACATCAAGGGCACCGACATTTCCTCATCATCTTAGCCTCTGAGCTCAGGCACTCAGGAGGTCCCACCATCCTCTGTGTCTAGAAGTTGTGCTCCAAGGTGGTGCCTGAACTCAGGATGACAGATGCAATCTAAGACACCGACAATGAGGGACATTCTGCAAAACAAAGACAGCATTTCTCAATACTGTCACTATCACTGAGGACAAAGACAAAGCAAGAGTGGTAACTGATCTTGATTACAGACTAAAGAATGAACACAATAAAATAAATCCCTGACATGACTGGATCCAAGATTTCTGAGAACAGACAAAAATGACATCATTGTGTCACTGCAGGAAATCTGTATATGGACAGATAGTGAAATGAAGGCATAACACAAGTGTTTCTTACATATGTGGGATAGTTTTATTGTGCTAGGAAGGAGAATGACCATGGAGCACCTGCCTGGCTCTGGTGGTAGAGGGTGTGACTCAATCTCAGGGTGCACATTTCACTTTTTTTCCTCATTTGTTTATTATGATTGATTGATCATATGCACCCCAATGTTCATAGCAGCAATGTCCACAATAGCCAAACTGAGGAAAGAGCCAAGATGACCTTCAACAGATGCGTGGATAAAGAAGATACACAATGGATTATTACTCAGTCATCAGAAAGGATGAATATCCAGCTTTTGCATCAACATGGATGGAACCAGGGGACATTACACTAAGTGAGAAAAGTCAAACGGAGAAAGCTAATTTTATCATATGGTTTCACTTACTTGTGGAACATAAGGAATAGCATGGAGGACATTACGAGAAGGAAAGGAAAGTGAATGGGGGAGATCAGAGGGGGAGATGAACCATGAGAGACTATAGACTGGGAATCAAACTGAGAGTTTTGGCAGGGGAGAATGGATGAGCCCAGTGATGGGTATTAAGGAGGGCATGGATTGCATGGAGCACTGGGTATTATATGGAAACAATGAAACACGGAACACTACATCAAAAACTGATGATGTATTGTATGGTGACTAAGATAATGTAACAAAACAAATGTTTTAAAATTTTGAGGTGAAGGATGCTAGAACATAGACAGTCCTTACTTTGCACAGTAGTGTTGGGTCCTAAAAATGACAATACAAGATGAAACCATAAAGCCTTATTACCAACGGGTAAATTACAATGGTTCTGAGACCCTTAAACTTTTTTTCAAACAATAAAAATTCTCTTTCCAACAAAAAAAAAAAAGAAGATGGTATGTGAGAAATAGACTAGTGTTGTCCTTATACTATAAAGGTGAGAATTCATATGAGTCTCTAATGAAATGATACTGTTGTTAACTTTTGAAAGTATGCATAAAATTTTACACAAAACTAAGAAATGAGGATACAACTTCCCAAAAGGGGCCAATTAGGTAGAATTACAACATAAACACTATATTTAAAATTCATAATGATGTTAACACAGATAAAGAAAAAACAACACCCATTAACAATCAAATGTACACATTATATTAACCTTAGACTAATTACTATTTTTATAACTTTGACAGAAAACACACATTTAATATAAAATGATGCCTCTTTCATGAAGAGAATATAAAAATAACACCATGAGCTTCTGAAAAGTTCTGGAGCTCAGGCTCTGAGGAATGAGTGAGAAGCTTTGGCATCACACCGGAAGCTGACCATCCTGAGACTCTCTGCGCTCGTGGGATAGGGGTGGCACAGCACATACGGGAATATGTGGTTTGGGTCCTGTTAGAAGTATAAGGAGACTACGCAGTCCACAAAAGATGCCCTGGCCAAAATGATCAAAGAGAACCAGAGGGCAGCAGGAAACTGCTTCTGAGAAGGGCCAGGATGGGACAGCTTTGCCTCTCCCAACAATGGAGTGTAGAACAGTCCTTAGGCTCTCGGTCTTGTTTTAGAAGAGGACAGCCAGTGGCCTTGTGGAGGAAAAGCTGTGACCTTTCCCAGGACAACCTGACCCACCAAGTCTCACTGTTGTGAGACCAGAAGTATCTGTGGTCTCAGCCCATGACGGCTGCTGGCTGAAATCTTTGTACTTGAAATCCTCTCCATACTGGAGAAAACAGCCAGGGTGAGCACCTAAAGTGGCAGCAGCTCCGAACCACTGTTCACGATGACATCCTGGCAGAGCATGGAGGTCTGCAGCAGCAGGCAGTAGGAGGACAGCATGGTAGACGGGAAGGTCAAGTCCATCCTCATACCAAGTGGCATCTTTCAATGGCAGAGGATTCCTTTTGTACCAAAAAAGACTCACACTCCTTCAATTCCAAGGCTCGGGAGAGGTGTCACCACATCCACTGCTAGATCAGCTGTAGGAGACGGTAGCAGGAGAGCTTTGTACAGAAACACGAAGAGTTCCAGCAGGAATACGTAGCATAATAACACCGCTCAGAAAGAACAGGTTTTCCAGGGGGTGGAGGACAGCCCTTTTCCTCTGGACTGTCACCTGGCAATGCCATCTTCACTCTAATAAGCCCTTTAAAAGCAAACATGTTTTGCTCTGTCCACAGGACGTTATTTCAGGAGATAACAGCAAAACAAGGGAGTGAAAGTAGGAAAATGAAAAGTGCATTTCATGGATCTTTAACAATCAAACAATCAGCATGGCAGTACACACATCAGATCACATAGGCCTTGATTTGATCATTATGATAACTGATACTATTGAAAATTTTCCCTGAAGGACAAAGCTCCAATATATTGATTGGTGGATAACAAACATGATTAACTCTACATCTATGTTGTATATTGGCACAGAGATCATACACAATAAATCTCTACATGCACAACCATAGGTATGAGTGTGTCAATATCTATTTTTTCTTCATCTTGTGTTGTGCTCTAACTTGAAGAAAATATTTAAGTGTTTCATGTGAGCTACAAATATGGGTTCCACTTCATGATGCAAACTTCTATATATAATCTATAAGCATGTCTACCTATATAGATGTCTATAAACTGTAGAAAATACAGATATGGATATCTATATAGAGATAGATACAGATAAGACCCAAGATACATGTAAATAGATATAGACAGACATAGATATATAATCCACAATATTCTACATGTAGATACAGATAGATACCTATATCTCGATATAGATACATGTATAAACGAGATATTAATCTCTCCGAGGCAGGCCTGGGTGACTCAATCCATTGAGGGTCTGAAACTTGGTATCAGCTCAAGTTGTGATCTGGCGGTTGTGGGAAGGAGCCCTGCAGTCAGGCCCCATGCTCAGTGCAAAGCTGGCTTCAGATTCCGTCTTCCTCCCCCTCTCCCACCCCTTTGTCCCTCCGAGATTGAACACGCATGCTCGCATGCTCTCACACACTCTCTAAAATAAATAAATGAAATCTTTTTAAAAACACATCCCCTAGATATGTCTCCAAAGGCGAAGGAAACAAAAGCGAAAATGAACTTTTGGGACTTCATCAAGATCAAAAGATTCTGCACAGCAAAAGAAACAGTAAAAAAAACAAAGAGGCAACCCACGGAATGGGAGAAGATATTTGCAAATGACAGTACAGACAAATGGTTGATATCCAGGATCTATAAAGAACTCCTCAAAATCAACACACACAAAACAGATGATCATATTAAAAAATGGGCAGAAGATATGAACAGACACTTCTCCAATGAAGACATACAAATGGCTACCAGACACATGAAAAAATGTTCATCATCACTAGCCATCAGGGAGATTCAAATCAAAACCATATTGAGATACCACCTTACACCAGTTAGAATGGCCAAAATTAGCAAGACAGGAAACAATGTGTGTTGGAGAGGATGTGGAGAAAGGGGAACCCTCTTACACTGTTGGTGGGAATGCAAACTGGTGCAGCCACTTTGGAGAACAGTGTGGAGATTCCTCAGGAAATTAAAAATAGATCTTCCCTATGACCCTGCAATTGCACTGCTGGGTATTTACCCCAAAGATACAGATGTAGTGAAAAGAAGGGCCATCTGTACCCCAATGTTTATAGCAGCAATGGCCACGGTCGCCAAACTGTGGAAAGAACCAAGATGCCCTTCAACGGATGAATGGATAAGGAAGATGTGGTCCATATACACTATGGAGTATTACGCCTCCATCAGAAAGGACGAATACCCAACTTTTGTAGCAACATGGACGGGACTGGAAGAGATTATGCTGAGTGAAATAAGTCAAGCAGAGAAAGTCAAGTATCATATGGTTTCACTTATTGGTGGAGCATAACAAATAATATAGAGGACAAGGGTAGATGGAGAGGAGAAGGGAGTTGAGGGAAATTGGAAGGGGAGGTGAACCATGAGAGACTATGGACTCTGAAAAACAACCTGAGGGTTTTGAAGGGGCGGGGTGGGAGGGTGGGGGAACCAGGTGGTCGGTATTAGGGAGGGCACAGATTGCATGGAGCACTGGGTGTGGTGAAAAAACAATGAATACTGATACGCTGAAAATAAATTAAAAATTTAATTAAAAAAAAAGAATTGGGTAAAATGTAATTCTACGCTCTCCACTACTCATTTCATTTCAATCTGTCCTTTCTACCTGAAAATGTTGACAATGCTCATCTCCCAAGCTCCCATGACATCACACTTCACATGACTGACTACTGCCCCTCTTAGGAAAACTACAAAATGATCACTGGCTCCCCAAAACAGTACTCACTGCCTGAATTTCCCCTCCAGTACAATTCTCTTCTTTTCACTGATGACCTGTCACTCACTGATCCATTTTCATGTTCCTTTTCCTACACTTCAATGCCTACTTCAATTCTGGGAAATTTAGGTGACAAATTTACCTGACACACTCAAAGACCTCTCTAATATCCAGATTGCTTCGGACTTGGAGTTTATAATTGCTTAGTTTCTGTGCTCCTCCACTGACCATCAGCAAAACTTCAAACACATGAGTATTTATAAGATAATTATATAGTATCACATAACAATTGCAATTATGACTAATTGTTAACTTTGAAGAAGAAGATCTAGATGTTCTGTTAGCTTCTCATCATTGTATTGGGGACCCTGAGGGGATGAGTGAATTACCAACATTAGGAACATTAAGGAAATTCCTACAATTTACATATTTCTCATAACATGAGGGGATTTTACATTCCTTATCCATGCAAAGCAGACCACGGATATCCTGGGGTCGGGGCTCATGAGCAGAAAGGGGCTGAGGGTTGGGAAACACAGAGTGATTATCACACTGGTGTTTAGAAGGTACCAGCTGAGATAATCAAAAATACCCAAAATAATATGAAAGATAGAGGAGAGGGTGTTAAAATAGACAAAGGTGCTCACCAGCAGAAGGATGGTTTTGGTGGCTGTAGACTCAGGGGATGATGAAGAGACATTGGTCCTAAGGATGTGTTGGACCCTCTGCTTGTGCCTGTACAGGTAGAAGACCATGGAGCTGCTGGCCCAGAACATGAGCCCCAAAAATACCGCATCAGGGAATGACAACAATGCTACAAACAATGGGTCTCTGTTTTTCTCATGACGAATACTTGAACAGCGCCCAAAACGTTTCCTATTTGTGATATTTTTGTTGTTCAAAGTGATAGTCATAAACAAAGGATACATGATATTTACCAGTATCTGCAAGACCCAGCACAGGACAATTGAAGGGACAATGCACTTGGGAGGTTTCCCTTTAAGTGCTGCCCACCTGGAGTTCCTGGGGCTGATGGTGATGGCCTGGAAGACACTCAGGAGGCAGGTGGTGCCAATGGACACCCCCCTGCCCACCCCACAAACATAGGGGAAAAATTTGCATCCAAAATCACTGAGGATGTGATACCACCCAAAGGATGACATTGTATTGTGTATTCCAACAGACAGCAGGACCAAAATGTTGGCTACAATCAGATTTTTAACAATCAAATCTGTGGACCTTGGCCTACACCCAGTGAAATGAAGGAGGAGATAATGGTAAAGAAGACAGAAGTTCCCCAGGATCCCAACCACAGTCTGTATTAAGATGATCACTCCTACTGCCAGATCCCTGGTGGCCATCCTGACAGTACTCAGTGACTGATAACTGTCTTCTCGGATAGAGGATCCTGCATGGGAATAGGAGGAATGGGCCACACAAATCATGTCATATAATTTAATACTCTACACTTAGCTACACATCCTATTTTGAAATACTACTAAAAGTTCTTCTGTCATGTAGAGCCTTCAAAGGGTTACATACACAACCATTACCAAATACTTGCATGTGTGAATCGCTGGTTTAATGGCCACCCATGGGGGTCACTTCTTATTTCTCACAGATTCAGGAGGCATTCCTCACTGCATTCCTCATAAAGATGTGGACAACACACTTACACAAAGGTGAACTGCTTTGTCTCAATTCACTCACCAGTGCAGGGTGGGGACTTGAAACTGGCTGCGCTGGTCACAAAGTTAGTGCACTGAATCCATAATATACAAAAATACTAGTCAGCAGCGGTCTTTAGATAAACCAGATCTCAATGTAGTTTTATGTTAGCACCTTGCCATCCGAATTGAGATTGCTGCCTTATTTAAATTTTTGTTTGCATATACCACCCAGTGCTATATGGAAATAATGAATCATGGAACACTACATCAGAAAATAACAAAGTACTCTATGTTGACTAACATAACAATAAAAACATAAAAATAAGTAAATTTTTGTTAATGATGAGTTTTCACTTATTTATGGAGATTGTTCTATAACCAAATATGAACTTAAATAAGGCTTTAGAGTTAGTAATAAACTGTAGATGCACTGACTACAGTACTACAAAGATGCAGAACCCTGCCCCACGGCAAGCTGGACTAAATGAATGCAAGAATGACTCAAAATAAGCACAGAACCAGAAAGAATCATTTGCTTTCATTCCAGGAACAAATGCACAAGGCATAGATTCTGCACAAGAAGCACCACTGCCAGATTACATTGTGTAAAGTAGAAACAAAATAATGACTACATTATGATCATATATGTATGTATTTAGGAATACCTGATGGAATAAATTTAGTAGCTGTAAAGCAAGATCTGTGCAAGATACTGAAATACCAGATGCAAAATGCAATGTACAGTAAAAACCTTGTATCTTGTATAAGTGACATAGTTTTTGGATTTGTATTCTAATATTTAATAGCAGCATATACAAAACAAGATACATTAGAGCCTAAAAATCATGTCTGAAATGTGTTAAGTTCTATTTTTCTTAAATTTTGCTTCCTACTTTAATGGGAAAAGTCCCTCCATAACCAATTGATACACAAGTATTTAATCCATTAAGCACTTCATAGACCCAGAGCTATAGAAAACGTGTCCACTCCAGCAACTGTGACCTGACACACTGTGTCTGCTCATGATCACATGATTTCTACACATTCATCCAACATTTATTACAAACATGGAGGTACTATTCCTGCACATGGGGAGATCTGCAAATTATGCTATGGCTCCTGTGACAAAGACTCAACAGCAGACTCACACGAAGACGACAGTCCTTAGGCACATTAAAAATCAGAGATCTTTAGAGAAAATGTTGAACTACTATATTCCTCACCTGAACATAATACAACTCTGTTTGGTAAGTAAGTGGAATTAAAATTAACACTTTAAAAAGTCAGTTTTGACGACCCCTCTGATGAAAACACAACAGTCACTGTCAGGGAGGATTCTACTCTGTTGCCTCAGGAGCCATCAGGGGTGGGTGCTGGTCTAGCGTCCACATCTCTCTTTACTGACTCAGCTCCTGCCTTGGGATGAATTCCACCTCCATGCCCGGCTTCGGCACTCGACCACATTCATACACAGAAATCCCCCTTTGTCCACTATGCTCCCTCACCTGGACTCCTGAGACAACTCCTTGCCTTCCAGACTGTACCTCTCAGATAGAAAGATGCAGAGAACCCACCAACTTCTTCCTGCTGCCCAACTGGAGGGCTCAGGGTGATGGTCAGAGTGGTCAGTACAGGTGCAAGAGGGGCAGCTGGGCCCTGAGATGGGTTTTTATGTCTCTGGGAGCTCCCCTCCCTTCACAACTGCAATTATCATTTCATCTGAAGCAGCAGCATTGGCACTGACAGGCTTGGGAGCTGAGAATATTTTTAAAAACCTTTCTCCCAGGTGCCAATTGTGAAGAACAACTACAAGTTTCTAGCTAGCACCTCTCAAGACACTGCTGGCATGTGGGAAAAGGACAAAGTCTGGGGGAAATAAGAAGCATGGGTAGAAAACAAGCACTACGACAGAGAATGCTGGAGAGGAGAGTGGGTATGAGGAAGCCAAAGAGCCCAGGGGAAAGGAGCAGGGTGACCGCGTTGAGAGACAGAAGTAAAGGTTTCCAAGTTATGAACACATGACCTCTCAGGAGGAAGGGAGGAAACAGCATCTCAGCTGGAACTCATTACTGGTCTGAGAAAGACCTTTTCCCTTTGCTCCCCAATTTCCAGGCTTCTTTCTCATTATCTGGAAAAAAACACATTTGTAATGATGCCCTTTTCTATGGCATCAACATACTCCATCTATAATGGGTTGCAACGAGTCTCATCAAATGAATATGCTGAAGTCTTAACTCCAGTACCTCAGAATATGCCCTTCGTAGGAATTAGGGTCACTGCAGAGGGAATCTGTTAACATGAGGTCAGGTGGAATAGGTTGGCCACTAGTGCATCATGACTGGTGTCCTTACCCAAAAAGGAAATCTGGAGGAAGACAAATTTGATTGGCCACAAGCAAAGGACAGAGAGCTGGGAGGGAGGCCTGGAGAGATACACCCACAATGAGGGACATTCTGCAAAACAAAGTCAGCATTCATCAATACTGTCACTATCACTGAGGACAAAGACAAAGCAAGAGTGGTAACTGATCTCGATTAAAGACTAAAGAATGAAGCCAATAAAATAAGTCCCTGATGTGACTGGATCCAAGATTTCTGAGAACAGACAAAAATGACATCATTGTGTCACTGCAGGAAATCTGTATATGGACAGTCAGGGAAATGAAGGCATGACACTACTATTGCTCATACATGTATGATAGTTTTCTTGTGTTAGGAGAAAGACCTTGGGGCACCTGGCTGGCTCTGGTGGAGGAAGGTTTGATGCTTGATCTCAGGGTTGTGACTTCCAGCCCCACATTACTTCACAGTTTATTTTTTCCCCATTTATTTATCTGTGTACAGTGAGCCAACAAATAGTACATCATTAGTTTTTGATGTAGTATTCAACGATTCATCAGTTGTGTATAACACCGAAGTGCTCATCACAACACGTGCCTTCCTTAATAGCCGACACCTGGTTACCTCATCCCCCACCTCTCTCCCTTCTGTAACCCGTAGTTTCTTTCCCAGAGGCCAGAGTCTTTCATGGTTTGTCACCCTCTCCGAGTTTACTTTTAAACAAATCTTACAAAAAACAAAAAAAAAAAAGAAAAAAGAAAAAAGAAAGGAGAATACCTTTGACATAAGAAAATAAATATCCAGAGATTAAGGTGAAAGTGTCCAGATGTTGGAAAAGTATTGTTACATATAACAGCAAAAGCATATAAACAGATAAAAAGGAATTTGTGATAAAACAGCAATGCTTGGTGAATCTGGATAGGAAGGATGCTTGGCTGTAGGTTTATATTTTTTCCTTCATATTATCTGCTAATTTTCTTCAACATGCAAAGTGACCATTGAATGACAGGTGGAGGAGACTTGCGGGTATGCAGATCCTGGGATATGACAAGGTACAGACCTTTACAAGGACAAGTTCAGAAGTGTACAGCCATGGCAAGAAAAAGCATTAATGGTGGTAAACTGATCCCATAGCCAGAACCACCGAGACGGTTGACACAGGAAATAAGCACCTTGACCAATTCTCTACACTCCTCTGATGCGTGAGACATCCAATGTTCAACTCTATCTTAAAAAATTTGGAAATACCAGTATTTTTTCCTAATACTACAGGAACGTTGTACGTTATTGCACACAGATTAGCTGTTTCCATAATACTACCTCTATCCCACACTGCTTCTTCCAATGGTAAAAGTACTCCAGATTATACTACCGCAGATCATGATGTCAACATGTTACCATAGGTAGATACACAGACATACACATTTTGCCGTGAGAGAGTCCGGGGCAGAGTCCGGGAGCTGACCGTTGTAGAGAAGAATGAGACTCCCCCAGAGGGAGATCTGGACTTTGCCCTCTGATATTGGGAGGAGACCTCCAGACTCCTGAATCCAATATATTTGTTGGCTTGGAGGCTTGGCCACCAGACTATCTCACCATGTAGTTGACAATGGACCTTTGGCCCAAATTCTCCTGTCAGCCTCTGGGTGGCTGAACACCAAATGTATCAACTCACCCTGGGGACAGTATGAAGACTGCCGATCATCCGCAAGGTAAGTCGTATAACTGTAGTAAAAATGCTGGGTACCGAGGCTTGGGTGAGCCTCCGTCACTGGCAATACTCCGTGAGTGTTATCCCATATCAACTCCAGAAAGTAACACTCTATATGACTTTGCAGAAAGAGGACAACTAGAAGAGCCACAGCGAGTACTTTTCCTGGACTCTGCCCCCTACCTCTTGTCCCTGTCAGTTGGCCATCTGTTCATTTTCCTGTAATACTCCACAATGAGGAGACAGCTCTCAGCGAGCTCTGTGACCTCCTCTATAGAGATCTACGGATACTGAGTATCATTTTGGGGACCTACAAACTTGCAATTGGTGTCATCAGTGAGTGTGGTCTTCTGTGGACTGTCATGCCTCAAAGTTCTCAGCTGGAATAAAACTCTCACAGGGGGAAGGGTTGGTAGACATAGACCAAATGGTGAATTTTGCTGGTGGAAGATCCAAGGAAGTCATTTTAGCTCTTAAAATTTCCGTTTCTTCTTCTTTTATTTTATTTTCCAATTTTCTTATTTTACTTTTATATTTCAAGTTGGCTTAGTTTTTTCAGTGGTGGCATCTGACCACCGCAGATTTTGTTAGGCAGCATCTAGCCTGGGTCATGGTTGACATGTTGGACTCTGTCCATTCACTCAACCATCCCTCAACAGAATGACTGGGAGGAGGAACTCCCAACAAAGAAGAGAATCAGAGACAATATCCTCTGCCACAGAGGTAATGGGTATGAAGATAAGCAAGATGTCAGAGATAGAACCCAGGATAGCAATCACGAAGTCAATAGCTAGGTGTGGAAAAGGCATTAGCGCAACAGAGAATGTCTAAGGGCAGAAATGAGATCGAATCAGGCTGAACTTAAAAATGCTATCAATGAGATGCAATCGAAACTGGATACTCCAACAGAGAGGGTAAATGAAGCAGAAGAGAGAACCAGTGGTCTAGAACATAAGCTGACAGAAAGGATGGAAGCTGAGGAAAATAGGGATATGCAGCTAATAGCCCATGACAATAGACATAGAGAGATCGAGGATGCCATGAACTGTTCCAATGTCAGAATTATTGGGACCCCTAATGGGGTTTTTCGAGATAGAGGACAAAAGGTATATTTGAGCAAATCATAGATGAGAACTTCCCTAATCTGGGGAAGGATACAAGCATTTGAGTCCAAGAGGCACAGAGGACCTCTACTGACGTCAAGAAAAATAACATGTCACAGTGAAGCTTGCAAATCTTAGAGCCTAAGAAGCTATACTGGGTGCAGCTAGGGGGAAGAGATTATTATGTAGGGAGGGAGGAACATCAGAATAACATCAGACCTATCCACAGACACCTGGCAAGCCAGAAAGGGTGGGCAAGACACGTTCCAGGTACTAAATGAAAAGAACATGCAGCCAAGAATACTTTACCCAGCAAGCCTGTCATTCAGAACTGATGGAGAGGTAAAGAGCTTTCAGGACAGGCAGAAACTGAAGGAGTTATGTGACCACCAATGCAACCTTGCAGGAAATATTAAGGGGGATTCTATAATCAAAGAGAAACCCAAGAGTCACAAGACCAGGAGGAAACAGAAATCTATAGAAAGAAGAACTTTACAGGCAATACAATAGCACCAAAATCACATCTTTCAATAGTTACTCTCAATGTAAATAGGCTGAATGTTCCCATCAAGAGACACGGGGTTTTAGATTGGATAATAAAGCAGGACCCATCCAAAGGCTGTCTACAAGAACACATTTTGAACCTAAAGATGCCTCCTGATTCAAAGAGAGGGGATGGAGAACCATTTCCCACAGCAACGGAGCTCAAATGAAAGCTGGGGTAGCAATTCTCATATCCGACAAATTGGACTTTAAGCCAAGATGGTAGTAAGAGATGTAGAGGGACATTATATCGTACTTAAAGGGTCCATCCACCAAGAAGATCTAACAATTGTAAATATCTAGTCCCCCAACATGGGAGCAGCTGATTACACAAACCAATTCATAACCAAAATAAAGAAACATACTGATAGTAATATATGAATAGCAAGAGACCTCAGTGCTCCACTCACAAGCTCATTTAAGCGGAAGATCAACAAAGAAACAAGAGCTTTGAATGACACACTGGACCAGAAGGACATCGTGGATACATATAGGACATTCCATTCTAACCAATAGAATATTCATTCTTCTTGAGGAAACATGGAAATCTCTCCAGAGTAGGCCATATCCTGGGTCAGAAATCAGTTCTCAACGGATACCAAAAGATTGAGAATATCCTGCATAGTTTCAGACCACAGTATTGTGAAACTGGAACACAACCACAAGAAGAAACTTGGAAGGAAGTCAAACACTTGCAAGGTAAAGAGCATCCTGCTAAAGAATGATTGGGTCAACCAGGAAATTAAAGAAGAACTTAGACAATTCATGGAAACTAGTGAGAATGAAAACACATTGGTCTAAAACCTATGGTACACTGCAAAGTTGGTCCTAAAAAACAACAACAAAAACAAAAACTATGTACCAACTATATTATTTGTTATACTCCACAAATTGGAAGGGGAGGTGAACCATGAGAGACTACGGACTCTGAAAAACAACCTGGGGGTTTTGAAGGGGCAGGGGGTGGGAGGATGGGGGAATCAGGTGGTGGGTATTAGGGAGGACACAGACTGCATGGAGCACTGCGTGTGGTGAAAAAACAATGAATACTGTTACGCTGAAAATAAATAAAAAATTAAAAAAAATTATGTGCCAACAAATTAAGCAACCTGGAAGAGATGGATGCCTTCTTGGAAACTACCACGCTGAAACAAGAAGAATCTGGCCACCGGACTAGACCAATAACCAGTAAAGATACTGATGCAGTGAACAATAACCTCCCCCAAATCCCTCCTAATATTGTTGGTGGGAATGCAAGTTGGTGCAGCCACTTTGGAAAACAGTGTGGAGGTTCCTCAAAACGTTCCAAATACAGCTACTCTCTGACCCAGCAATTGCACTACTGGATACTGACCCCAAAGACACAGATGTAGTGGAAACAAGGGCCATAGGTAGCCCAGTGTTCATAGCAGCCATGTCCACGATCGCCAAACTGTGGAAAGAGCCGAGATGCCCTTCAACAAGACAAATGGATAAAGAAGACGTGGTCCATATACACACTGGAATATCACTCAGTCACCAGAAAGGATGAACACTAAAATTTTGCATCCACACGGATGGGACTAGAGGAGATTATGCTAAGTGAAATAACTACAGAAACTCAATTATCATATGGCTTCACTTATTGTGAAACATAACGAATAGCATAGAGGACATTAGGAGAAAGATGGGAAAATAAAGGTGGAGGAAAATGGAGGGGGAGATGAACCATGAGAGACTATGGATGCTGAAAAACAAACAGGGTTTGGGAGGGGGGTGAAAGTATGGGATAGCCCATTAATGGGATTAAGGGGGCACGTACTGCAGGGAACACTGGGTTTTATATGCAAACAATGAATTATGGAACACATCAAAAACTAATGAGGTACTGTATGGTGAGTAGCATAATAAAAATTTTTTTTAATTTTTTTATTAAATATTTTATTTATTTTCAGCATAACAGTATTCATTGTTTTTTCACCAACCCAGTACTTGATCTGTACTCGATTTTTATGCCAGTACCATGCTGTCTTGGTGATCACAGCTTTGTAGTAAAGCTTGAAATCAGGTAACGTGATGCTGCCAGTTTTGTTTTTGTTTTTCAACATTTCCTTAGCAATTCGGGGTCTCTTCTGATTCCATACAAATTTTAGGATTATTTGCTCCAGCTCTTTGAAAAATACTGGTGGAATTTTGACCGGAATGACATTAAAAGTATAGATTGCTCTGGGCAGTATACACATTTTAACGATGTTTATTCTTCCGATCCAAGAGCATGGAATGGTCTTCCATCTTTTTGTGTCTTCTTCAATTTCTTTTAGGAGTGTTCTGTAGTTCCTCGAGTACAGATCTTTAACCTCTTTGGTTAGGTTTATTCCGAGGTATCTTATGGTTCTTGGTGCTATAGTAAATGGAATTGATTCTCTAATTTGCCTTTCTGTATTTTCATTGTTAGTGTATAAGAAAGCCACTGATTTCTGGACATTGACTTTGTATCCTGCCACATTACTGAATTGCTGTATGAGTTCTAGTAGTTTGGGGGTGGAGTCTTTCGGGTTTTCCATATAAAGAATCATGTCATCTGCGAAGAGAGAGAGTTTGACTTCTTCCCTGCCAATTTGGATACCTTTTATTTCTCTTTGTTGTCTGATTGCTGTTGCTAGGACTTCTAATACTATGTTGAACAAGAGTGGTGAGAGTGGGCATCCTTGTCGTGTTCCTGATCTCAACGGGAAGGCTGCAAGCTTTTTCCCATTGAGGATGATATTTGCTGTGGGTCTTTCATAGATAGATTTGATGAGGTTCAGGAATGTTCCCTCTATCCCTATACTTTGAAGCGTTTTAATCAGGAACGGATGCTGGATTTTGTCAAAAGCTTTTTCTGCATCAATGGAGAGGATCATGTGGTTCTTCTCTCTTCTCTTCTTGATTTGTTCTATCACATTGATTGATTTGCGAATGTTGAACCATCCTTGTAACCCAGGGATGAATCCCACCTGGTCATGGTGGATAATCTTTTTAATGTGCTGTTGGATCCTGTTTGCTAGGATCTTGTTGAGAATCTTAGCATCCATATTCATCAGGGATATTGGTCTGAAATTCTCCTTTTTGGTAGGGTCTTTGCCTGGTTTGGGGATCAGGGTAATGCTGGCTTCATAAAAAGAGTCTGGAAGTTTTCCTTCTGCTTCAATTTTTTGAAACAGCTTCAGGAGAATAGGTGTTATTTCTTCTTTGAAAGTTTGATACAATTCCCCAGGGAATCCGTCAGGTCCTGGGCTCTTGTTTTTTGGGAGGTTTTTGATCACTGCTTCAATCTCGTTACTCGATATCGGTCTATTCAGGTTGTCAATTTCTTCCTGGTTCAATTTTGGGAGTTTATAGTTTTCCAGGAATGCATCCATTTCATCTAGGTTGCTTAGCTTATTGGCATATAACTGTTGATAGTAACTTCTGATGATTGTTTCTACTTCCTTGGTGTTAGTTGTGATCTCTCCCTTTTCATTCATAATTTTATTAATTTGGGCTTTCTCTCTTTTCTTTTGGATTAGTGTGGCCAATGGCTTATCGATCTTATTGATTCTTTCAAAAAACCAGCTTCTAATTTCATTGATACGTTCTACTGTATCTCCGGTTTCTACCTCATTGATCTCTGCTCTAATCTTGATTATTTCCCTTCTTACGTGTGGGGTTGGTTTGATTTGTTGATTCTCTAGTTCTTTAAGGTGTAGAGACAGCTGGTGTATTCTGGATTTTTCAATTTTTTTGAAGGAGGCTTGGATGGCTATGAATTTCCCCCTGAGGACCGCCTTTGCTGTATCCCATAGGTTTTGGAGTGAAGTGTCTTCATTCTCATTGGTTTCCATAAATTGTTGAAGTTCTTCTTTGATCTCCTGGTTGATCCAAGCATTCTTTTTTTTTTTTTAATTTTTTATTTATTTTCAGCGTAACAGTATTCATTGTTTTTTCACCACACCCAGTGCTCCATGCAATCTGTGCCCTCCCTAATACCCACCACCTGGTTCCCCCACCCTCCCACCCCGCCCCTTCAAAACCCTCAGGTTGTTTTTCAGAGTCCATAGTCTCTCATGGTTCACCTCCCCTTCCAATTTCCCTCAACTGCCTTCTCCTCTCCATCTACCCTTGTCCTCTATATTATTTGTTATGCTCCACCAATAAGTGAAACCATATGATACTTGACTCTCTCTGTTTGACTTATTTCACTCAGCATAATCTCTTCCAGTCCTGTCCATGTTGCTACAAAAGTTGGGTATTCGTCCTTTCTCATGGAGGCATAATACTCCATAGTGTATATGGACCACATCTTCCTTATCCATTCATCCGTTGAAGGGCATCTTGGTTCTTTCCACAGTTTGGCGACCGTGGCCATTGCTGCTATAAACATTGGGGTACAGATGGCCCTTCTTTTCACTACATCTGTATCTTTGGGGTAAATACCCAGCAGTGCAATTGCACGGTCATAGGGAAGCTCTATTTTTAATTTCCTGAGGAATCTCCACACTGTTCTCCAAAGTGGCTGCACCAGTTTGCATTCCCACCAACAGTGTAAGAGGGTTCCCCTTTCTCCACATCCTCTCCAACACACATTGTTTCCTGTCTTGCTAATTTTGGCCATTCTAACTGGTGTAAGGTGGTATCTCAATGTGGTTTTGATTTGAATCTCCCTGATGGCTAGTGATGATGAACATTTTTTCATGTGTCTGGTAGCCATTTGTATGTCTTCATTGGAGAAGTGTCTGTTCATATCTTCTGCCCATTTTTTAATATGATTATCTGTTTTGTGTGTGTTGAGTTTGAGGAGTTCTTTATAGATCCTGGATATCAACCTTTTATCTGTACTGTCATTTGCAAATATCTTCTCCCATTCCGTGGGTTGCCTCTTTGTTTTGATGACTGTTTCTTTTGCTGTGCAGAAGCTTTTTATCTTGATGAAGTCCCAGAAGTTCATCTTTGCCTTTGTTTCCTTCGCCTTTGGAGACATATCTTGAAAGAAGTTGCTGTGGCTGATATCAAAGAGGTTACTCCCTATGTTCTCCTCGAGGATTCTGATGGATTCCTGTCTCACGTTGAGGTCTTTTATCCATTTCGAGTTTATCTTTGTGTACGGTGTAAGAGAATGGTCAAGTTTCATTCTTCTACATATAGCTGTCCAGTTTTCCCAGCACCATTTATTGAAGAGACTGTCTTTTTTCCACTGGATATTTTTTCCTGTTTTGTCAAAGATTATTTGACCATAGAGTTGAGGGTCCATATCTGGGCTCTCTACTCTGTTCCACTGGTCCATGTGTCTGTTTTTATGCCAGTACCATGCTGTCTTGGTGATCACAGCTTTGTAGTAAAGCTTGAAATCAGGTAACGTGATGCCACCAGTTTTATTTTTGTTTTTCAACATTTCCTTAGCAATTCGGGGTCTCTTCTGATTCCATACAAATTTTAGTATTATTTGCTCCAGCTCTTTGAAAAATACTGGTGGAATTTTGATTGGGATGCCATTAAAAGTATAGATTGCTCTGGGCAGTATAGACATTTTAACGATGTTTATTCTTCCCATCCAAGAGCATGGAATGGTCTTCCATCTTTTTGTGTCTTCTTCAATTTCTTTTAGGAGTGTTCTGTAGTTCCTCGAGTACAGATCTTTAACCTCTTTGGTTAGGTTTATTCCGAGGTATCTTATGGTTTTTGGTGCTATAGTAAATGGAATCGATTCTCTAATTTGCCTTTCTGTATTTTCATTGTTAGTGTATAAGAAAGCCATTGAGTTCTGGACATTGACTTTGTATCCTGCTACATTACTGAATTGCTGTATGAGTTCTAGTAGTTTGGAGGTGGAGTCTTTCGGGTTTTCCATATAAAGAATCATGTCATCTGCGAAGAGAGAGAGTTTGACTTCTTCCTTGCCAATTTGGATACCTTTTATTTCTCTTTGTTGTCTGATTGCTGTTGCTAGGACTTCTAATACTATGTTGAACAAGAGTGGTGAGAGTGGGCATCCTTGTCGTGTTCCTGATCTCAATGGGAAGGCTGCAAGCTTTTTCCCATTGAGGATGATATTTGCTGTGGGTTTTTCATAGATAGATTTGATGAAGTTCAGGAATGTTCCGTTTATCCCTATACTTTGAAGCGTTTTAATCAGGAACGGATGCTGGATTTTGTCAAAAGCTTTTTCTGCATCAATGGAGAGGATCATGTGGTTCTTCTCTCTTCTCTTATTGATTTGTTCTATCACATTGATTGATTTGCGAATGTTGAACCATCCTTGTAACCCAGGGATGAATCCTACCTGGTCATGGTGGATAATCTTTTTAATGTGCTGTTGGATCCTGTTTGCTAGGATCTTGTTGAGAATCTTGGCATCCATATTCATCAGGGATATTGGTCTGAAATTCTCCTTTTTGGTAGGGTCTTTGCCTGGTTTGGGGATCAGGGTAATGCTGGCTTCATAAAAAGAGTCTGGAAGTTTTCCTTCTGCTTCAATTTTTTGAAACAGCTTCAGGAGAATAGGTATTATTTCTTCTTTGAAAGTTTGATAAAATTCCCCAGGGAATCCGTCAGGTCCTGGGCTCTTGTTTTTTGGGAGGTTTTTGATCACTGCTTCAATCTCGTTACTCGATATCGGTCTATTCAGGTTGTCAATTTCTTCCTGGTTCAATTTTGGGAGTTTATAGTTTTCCAGGAATGCATCCATTTCATCTAGGTTGCTTAGCTTATTGGCATATAACTGTTAATAATAGCTTCTGATGATTGTTTCTACTTCCTTGGTGTTAGTTGTGATCTCTCCCTTTTCATTCTTAATTTTATTAATTTGGGCTTTCTCTCTTTTCTTTTGGATTAGTGTGGCCAATGGTTTATCGATCTTATTGATTCTTTCAAAAAACCAGCTTCTAGTTTCGTTGATACGTTCTACTGTATCTCTGGTTTCTACCTCGTTGATCGCTGCTCTAATCTTGATTATTTCCCTTCTTACGTGTGGAGTTGGTTTGATTTATTGTTGATTCTCCAGTTCTTTAAGGTGTAGAGACAGCTGGTGTATTCTGGATTTTTCAATTTTTTTGAGGGAGGCTTGGATGGCTATGAATTTCCCCCTTAGGACCGCCTTTGCTGTATCCCATAGGTTTTGGAGTGAAGTGTCTTCGTTCTCATTGGTTTCCATAAATTGTTTAAGTTCTTCTTTGATCTTCTGGTTGATCCAAGCATTCTTAAGCAATGTGGTCTTTAGCTTCCAGGTGTTTGAGTTCCTTCTGAACTTTTCCTTGTGATTGAGCTCCAGTTTCAAAGCATTGTGATCTGAGAATATGCAGGGAATAATCTCAGTCTTTTGGTATCGGTTGAGCCCTGATTTGTGACCCAGTATGTGGTCTATTCTGGAGAAGGTTCCATGTGCACTTGAGAAGAATGAGTATTCTGTTGTTTTAGGGTGGAATGTTCTGTATATATCTATGAGGTTCATCTGGTCCAATGTGTCATTCAATGCTCTTATTTCTTTATGGATTTTCTGCTTCGATGATCTGTCTATTTCTGAGAGAGGCATGTTAAGATCTCCTACTATTAATGTATTCATATCAATATGACTCTTTATCTTGATTAATAGTTTTCTTATGTAATTGGCTGCTCCCATATTGGGGGCATAGATATTTACAATTGTTAGATCATCTTGGTGGATAGTCCCTTTAAGAATTATGTAGTGTCCTTCTGTATCTCTGACTACCGTCTTTAGTTTAAAATCTAATTTATCTGATATGAGAATCGCTACCCCAGCCTTCTTTTGAGGCCCATTGGCGTGAAAGATGCTTCTCCATCCCTTCACTTTCAGTCTGGGTGTATCTTTAGGTTCAAAATGGGTCTCTTGTAGACAACATATGGATGGGTCCTGTCGTTTCATCCAATCTGCAACCCTGTGTCGTTTTATGGGCGCATTTAGGCCATTCACATTGAGAGTGATTATTGAGAGATACGTTTTTATTGACATTGTGTTATCTTTGAAGTCTTTCTTTCTGTCGATTGTCTCTATATTTCTGTTCAATGCTATTCTTAGGGTTTTTCCTCTTTTATAGAACCCCCCTTAATATTTCCTGCAGTGTCGGCTTGGTGGTTGCATAGTCTTTTAAGCCTTGCCGGTCTTGGAAACTCTTTATCTCTCCATCCATTTTGAATGTCAGTCTTGCTGGATAAAGTATTCTTGGCTGCATGTTCTTCTTATTTAGTTCCCTGAATACATCTTGCCAGCCCTTTCTGGCTTGCCAGGTCTCTGTGGACAGGTCTGACAGTATTCTGATGGGCTTTCCTCTGTACCTAAGGAGCTTCTTTGTCCTAGCGACTTTCAAGAGATTGTATCTACAATTATGATTCCTCAATCATAATTGTATCTACAATTGTGATTCCTCACCTATGAGGTGCCTGGATTTTTTTTGGAATTTATAATCTTGGGGGGAGACCATTCTGCCTCTAGTACATGAACACTTGTTCCATTCACAAGATTGGGAAAATTTTCATGAAGAACTTGTTCCACTATATCTTCTAGACTTCTTTCTTTCTCCTCCCCTTCAGGGATTCCAACAATTCTGACGTTGGAACATTTCATGGCATCATTTATTTCCCTGATTCTGTTTTCGTGGCTTCTAAGCTGTTTGTTCCAGGCTTCCTCCTGATCCTTTCTCTCTATCTGTTTGTCCTCCAGATCACTAATTCTATCTTCTGTCTCAGTTACCCTAGCTTTTAGAGAACTTAGATTAGATTGGAACTCATTGAGAGCATTGTGAACCTCATCCCTAGTGGCCTTCAGCTCTGCCCTAACATTATTAACATCATTCCTGGTGGCTTTCAATTCTGCCTTAATCAATTCCGTTTGGTCATCCATGGCTTTCTCCAATCTAGCTATTGCCTGGATAATTGTTAGCCTGAATTCTCTTTCTGACATATTGTCTATGTTGATAGCCGTTAGCTCTGTTGCGGAAGGCCCATCCTCTGTATTTTTCTTCTGTTGGGGATTCCTCCTCCTAGTCATTTTGGTTAGAGATGACTGGACAGATGTAGCTGGATGTATCGACCGTGGTGCCGTCAAGGTGCACCCCTGAACGCTTCTGAGCACTCAGGATTCCCCACCCAAACGAGAGAAAAAAGAAAAGAAAAAGAAAAAAGAGAGAGAGAGAGATACAGGAAAAAAAGTGAAGATAAAAAGAGAAGGTTCAGCCCAAACGGGCCCCAGGGTAAGATTTATGACGTATACAAACAAAAACAGACCAACAAAAAGACTGATAAAAGTATATGACGAGAGAAAAAAAATATATATATATAAGCAAAAAAAAGTAAGAACCTCGTCAAAAAGAACCCCAAGTATAATATTTATATACTATCAGGACAAACATAAATACACAGAGACACTGGCAGAAGAAAAAGATGGGAGCATGGTTATAGATTCTCAGTGTGGGCGAGGAAGGTTATTTTGATTCTTCCTGGATGTATCTTGATATCTTTGTTAAAGGACTCAACTTTCCTAAGATAAAGGGGGATTAAAAATTGGTTTACCTATAGGGGTAGCATTGATTGGAGAAAGGGGGTTACCTTGAATTTTAACTCTATATGAATACTAGAAAATAAAAATAAAAAAGGAATAAACTGGACTAAACTAAACTAAAATTTTTTAAAAAATTAAAAAAATAGAAAAGCAAAAGAAAAACACGTGTATGTATCAAAAAATTCAGGTTAGAAGTTTATTATGGAATTTGATGTACTGGACATCTCACTGTGATGGTAAATAGGTTAAAAAATTATCAATATAAAAAAAGAAGAAAAATGAACCAGAATAGTGGGAATGAATTAAAAATAAAATTGTATCTATGAAGAAGTGGTGGTTGTTCTCTTGTAGTCTTTTTTTTTTTTTCTTTCCTGATTTGTTTTCTGGGGGAAGGGGGTGCCATGTGGGTTTTCAGTCAATGATGTTCCCTGAGTTAAGTCCTCCAGCCCCCCTCAAGGGGGTGGGCTCTGAGGAAAACAGTTTTTTCAGGCTTTTGTTCTCTGGAGGTTTTTATGTTTGTTCTCTTCTTTTCTCTCGCCTTGACAGCTTTTGATGGTTTTTGGAGGTTTAGAGGAAAGAAAACTGCACCCCGACCTCCCTCTCAGAGAGAAGCACCCCTGCAGGTGCTGCAGCCGCTGGGCCGCTGGCAGAGCAGGTTCTGAGTTGCGGTCCCTGGGGACGCAGGATCTCCTGCTTGTATGCAAAACCACGGCAGCGGTGGCTGTCTGGGCAGCTCCAGACCACCAGAGAGGTTCCAAGCAGCAATCGCACACTGAGATTTTCCCGCTGGCCGGGGCTGGGACTGCCTGGTCTTTCCATGTCTAAGAGTGCCGGGCTTGCGCGCACCTCTCCCAGGGGAGGGTTTGGGGCACGGGTTGTTTGTTTTTTTAAGAGAGAATCCTGAGTAGAGGCCAGGGGGTGGTCTATGTAGAGAATTAGCCAGAACACGAATGGTCTGGCCTTTGCCCTCTGCTACAGGGAAGTGATTTCCAGACTGTTTCAAATCTCAAGCCCAACAGGAGTGTCTTTTTTTGCTTGGAGGCTTGGCCACCAGACTGTCTAACAATGTGATTTATGATGGGCTTTGGGCCCAAAGTATCATTTCAGCCTCTTGAAGGGCTAGAGCCTTAAGGTTTCAACTCACCCTGGGGATAGAATGGAGACTAAAGTCAGCTATCCCGAAGTTAAGTGATAGAATTGTAGTAAAAACTCTGGGCACCAAGGTTTGGGTGAGCCTCCCTCATTGGCAATACTCCATGAGTGTTATCACATATCAACCCCAGAAAGTCACACTCCATGACTGCACAGAGAGAGGACAACTAGAAGATCCGTGGAGGGAGCTTTTCCTGGACTCTGCCCCATGCATCTTGTCCCTGTCTGATGTTCATCTGTTTACTTTCCCTCTAATAATAAACTACAGCTCTCCGTCAATTCTGTGAGTACCTCTAGAGAATTATTGAAACTGAGCATGGTTTGGAAAACTTCAAACTTGCTGATAAAGTCAGCAATGAGTGTGCCCTTGTGTGCACCACAGTCCCTCCAACTTCTCAGCTGGATTAAAACTCTCACAAGAGCAAGGGGTTAAAGACATAGACCAAAGGGTGATTTCACTGTTGGCAAATTTGAACTATTTTATCTCTTAAACATTGTTTTTCCATTAACGACATAATCAATGAGTACTCCGTAATGAACTTTCAGAGTAAGTCCAGCAAACCCTGCTAACCATTCAGTGCCGTTGAACTAAGACCATACCACTGGCTTTGCTGATAGTTAAGAATGACAGACTCTGCCTGTTACGCCATCTGATCCTGGCGCTTTGATTTGTGATGGACATTTCCTCATATCTGTTTCTATGGACTTTTAAAAGATTTTATTTATTTATTTATTTGACATAGAAATCACAAGTAAGCAGAGAGGAGGCAGGCAGAGAGAGAGAGGGAAGTAGGCTCCCTGCTGAACAGAGAGCCCGATGCGGGGCTTGATCCCAGGACCCTGAGATCATGACACAAGCCGAAGGCAGAGGCTTAACCCACTGAGCCACCCAGGCACCCCTCTATGGATTTTGTTCATTTAGACTTCCTACCATGGCTGGAATTGATATTGGTAAATTTATTGCATGGAGCACTGGGTGTGGTGCAAAAACAATGAATACTGTTATGCTGAAAAGAAATTTTAAAAAAATTTCTGTATCATCTTTTCCAAATTGATTTGCATTTAGTTCTAACAAGACTCCAACAATTTCTAAGGTAAATAACTGATGTCAAATTTTTGGTTTTACTCTTATCTCACTGGAAAGTTTTTCAGTTAGTTCATCCGATATCACTCATCTTAAATACTTCAATAATGGTTCAGCTTAGTGGCTGAAGATTGAGAATGAATTTCAGTTGGGGTAGAAGACCTCCTCAAGGAAGCAGCAAATCCAGTGAGATACACCTGCTCTGCAGCCATTCCCCAGGAGTCAGCCCTCAATATTTCTCCTCCTTTCCTATGAGACCCTATCTGCCTTTAGGGATCATGAAAAAGTAAGAGCTCTCTCAAACACTTCAATAGTCTATTTAAGGATACTCAGAAGAAACTTTTAATTGCTCTTGATAGTTGGCAACTGAGAAACAAGTTTTTCATGACTGTCCTCATCTCCCCAAGCCTGCACTGTCACTGAGTCTACAAGAGAAATGATAATTGCCCATCACGGGGAGGTGAGGTCATAGACTCACGGGTCTTTATCTGAGTCTGGCTGCCTCCTGCCCACACGTACACAGCCAACTTGCGTGACCACAGAAGAGTCCAGATTTGTATTTAAGTCTGAGAGGCAGAGTTTACCAGGAAATGGAGTCTGAGTGAGTACTTGTGTGTTAAAAAGGATTCTTTTGGGGTAGAAACAGATCCAGTGGTGAAGACAGATGCGGAAAGGAATGATTCCTTAGTTATGAGCTGAGTTAGTGACGAGAAATGATTGTCCTAGACCCTACACCAATCCCAGATGGCTCCTATAGCTCCTAATATCATTTAATGGAGCGTGACTTTTGGTGAATCATACCAGTGATAATAAAATGGGTTTTTCAGGCACTTAAAGACTATAGTTAAGAAACTGATATACTGTTTGTGTTGTGAAGAGTACTGGGTGTCATACGCAACTAATGAATCACTGAACACTACATCAAAAACTAATGATGGCCATTCTAACTGGTGTAAGGTGGTATCTCAATGTGGTTTTGATTTGAATCTCCCTGATGGCTAGTTAGAATGGCCAAAATTAGCAAGACAGGAAACAACATGTGCTGGAGAGGATGTGGAGAAAGGGGAACCCTCTTACACTGTTGGTGGGAATGCAAACTGGTGCAACCACTTTGGAGAACAGTGTGGAGATTCCTCAGGAAATTAAAAATAGAGCTTCCCTATGACCCTGCAATTGCACTACTGGGTATTTACCCCAAAGATACAGATGGAGTGAAAAGAAGGGCCATCTGTACGCCAATGTTTATAGCAGCAATGTCCACGGTCGCCAAACTGTGTAAAGAACCAAGATGCCCTTCAACGGGTGAATGGATAAGGAAGATGTGGTCCATATAGACTATGGAGTATTATGCCTCCATCAGAAAGGACGAATACCCAACTTTTGTAGCAACATGGACAGGACTGGAAGAGATTATGCTGAGTGAAATAAGTCAAACAGAGAAAGTCAAGTATCATATGGTTTCACTTATTGGTAGAGCATAACAAATAATATAGAGGACAAGGGTAGATGGAGAGGAGAAGGGAGTTGAGGGAAATTGGAAGGGGAGGTGAGCCATGAGAGACTATGGACTCTGAAAAACAACCTGAGGGTTTTGAAGGGGCGGGGTGGGAGGGTGGGGGAACCAGGTGGTGGGTATTAGGGAGGGCACAGATTGCATGGAGCACTGGGGGTGGTGAAAAAACAATGAATACTGTTACGCTGAAAATAAATAAAATTAAAAAAAAAAAAAACTAATGATGGGGGCGCCTGGGTGGCTCAGTGGGTTAAAACCTCTGCCTTCAGCTCAGGTCATGATCCTAGGGTCCAGGGATCAAGCCCTGAGTTGGGCTCTCTGATCAGCAGGAAGCCTGCCTCCCCCTTTCTGCCTGCCTCTCTGCCTACTTTTAATCTCTGTCAAATAAATTTTTTAAAAATCTTTAAAAAAAATCTAATGATGTACTATATGTTGGTTAACTGAACATAATAATAATGGAGAGAAGGGAGTTGAGGGAAATCATAGGGGGAGATGAACCATGAGAGAATGTGAACTCTAAAGAACTAACTGAGGGTTTTGGAGGAGAGGTGGGGGAGAGGTTGGGTAAGCCTTGTGGTGAGTATTGTGGAGAGCACGTATTGCATGGAGCACTGGGTCTGGGTGCATAAACAATGAATTCTGGAACACTGAAAAGAAATTTTAAAAATAAAAAATTTTTAAAAGATTATCTAGGGGAGAAAGAAGTTGTAATTGGATGTGGATATAAATAAAACAATGTTTTATTGAAAGAAATTGAAAAGAAATCAATGTGCCATTCACACTACCTTACTTGAACCATGGCCCACATTCACTGTATTATGAGAGGTGTGCTTATAATGCCTTCATGATTGCAATAGAGAGTAGGATAGAATTATCAGAATGACCTCACTTTGTGCAGAAACCATGCATCTGAGTTATTTCTAGAATAAGAAAGTGTGTTTTCAAAATCTACTTCTGGGTCTGTGATGCACTTGGGATAGTATTTGTGTCTTTATTGGAAATATCTGTAGTTTTAGTGCTCCAATGCTCATGGTGAGATGCTCTCCCCCTTCAAGGTAGGGAGGGTTTGAGGCAAAGGTAACTCAATTATGGTTTCAGAAAACAGTTGTGAGGACATATGTTACTCTCTTTGGTTTAATAATATTCTAACCTCAATCACAGGGTCACTACACATTGCACTATGATTTCAACTTCTCATGTGCTTAAGTTTTCACATTCTCCACATCCCATGTCATATAATCTCCTGTATTTTAATGCATTGCACAGATTTTACTCCATAGATAATTGTTACACTTAACCCATATATTAATAGCCTGAGGAGTTTATGATGTGAAATTAGTAATTATCTGGTTTCTGTCCTACAGTATTTTATCACAGATTAGTGTTTCATGTATCAGGATTCAGGACAAAATGACATTGTTCAATAGTGTCCGCTGTATCTGTGTTCCAGCAGGACAACAAACAAGGCTTTCTGCTGCCAAGGTAATGTTGCGACAATCTTATGTTGATAAAATCCAACTTCTGCAGGGGCAGGTGACTTTCAGACTACACTGTAAATAGTGTATCTGTATTTTATTCAGATCTCTAAAACTTCAGTCATATTTCATATTGACCTATATAATAAATATTTAAATAGAAATGGAAACTTGTTATAAACCAAATTATAAAATAAACTATCTCAAATGTAAAATAAAATAGCAAGGTCTAAGCACTAAACTAAATATAGATGTGAATTATTTGAAAGCACAGCTGACATGGTTTGTTAGTGGAGCACAGTGGTCAGAGAAAGGTCTTTGCAAACAGCCTAGCCAGCTTCTGGTCCTCACTCTGCCCCAAACCAGCATGTGAATTTACACAGTTCTCTCAACTTCTTTGCAGCAAACTTCTTCTCTTTACAATGAAAATGATGCAATGCCAGTGCATACCTCGTGCAGTTATGAAGACCTATAAAAATACCAGAAGTACAGCTATAGCACTGATTCATGCAGAGTAAGTGCTGTTTCAGTATTACAACTTCTACTCTGGGAAGCTTCTTAACAATAACTAACAACAACAAAAAAAACCTTAATTATTTCTCAGTAAAAATACTGGATCTGATATGATTAATATGGTTCACACATGTGCTCAGGCAGGCCCCTCAGGTTCTCAAGATGATGATCAGTCCCTGGGAACTGACAGAAAGGGGTCAAAACATTTTGCAGTAGGAATGGTCTACTTATCACAGACCATCTAGGGATTCCAGGCGCTTTCTCTCTTCCTTACCATCCTCTCTTTCTTTTCCACCCTCATTACAGATTCAGGTCCACAGTGCTGATTCTTTAGCATCTGTTTTACACCCACTTCCTGATCATTCTCCTTAAAGGTATCCACAAGACAAAAACAGACTTAAGGTGCAACACATTTCCTCACGATTTGGAATGTAATTTTGTCTTCTATCCTCACAGTCTTGGCAGGGTGTGTCCAATGGCACCTCCTGCCTCTTCGGCTTCTCTAACCATTTCTCTCAGCCCCAGAAATGACAGACTTCATAGTTTATCTGCAATGTTTAAATCAGTGACGCATTCAGAACTGATTTGTCCCATGCTATAGGTAATGACTGAGGTTGTATGTTTTTTCCATTGTGGGTAACAATTTCAGTTTTCTGAAAATGTATGAAGCATCCTCTCCACTTACTGTCACTTATCATTGCTTTGTCCAGGTGAAACCACCTCATCTTTAGTGCTGACTTTTCCAAGGAAGATCCTGGTACTTCTCTCCATCTCCTCCTACCTCTCAAAGTCTTTGGCAATCCCACAGAAACAAGCCATCAAAGTTACTCTTCATATCCAAATCTTCAATGAGCCTTTTTGTTCATAGGAACGCGTGTTGCTATCATTTAGAGGAAAACGTGCTGAATGGCAGAATGGCTTCTAGGGACTTGGCAATAGCAACAATATACTTATCACAGACGATAGTTGGAATCCTGGGCAATTTCTCTCTTCTTTACCACTATCTCTACCATTACTACATTGAAGGTAGATTGAGACCCACAGATTTGCTTCTCAAACACCTGATTATAGCCAACTCCTTGCTGATGCTATCAAAAGGAGTCCCCCAGACATTGGCAGCTTTTGGGTTGAAATATTTCTACCATGATTTGGGATGCAGACTTCTTTTGTATGTCCACAGAGTGGGCAGGGGAGTGTGCGTCAGCAATATCTGCCTCTTGAGTATCTTCCAGAACATCATGATCAGCCCCATGAATTCCTGTTGGAAGGATTTTAAAGTCAAAGCCCCAGAGTATGTCAGCTTCTCCATTTCTCTCTGCTGGATCATGCACATAATGGTAAATTTTATCATGCCTATGTATATGCTGTATGTATCAGGGAAACAGAGCAGCAGAAACGTCACAAAGGAAAAGGACTTTGGAGTCTGTTCTACTTCCAGTTATGAGACAACTTCAGGGTTAATTTTTATAGCACTGGTAGTATTCCCTGAAGTTTCATTCTGTGTGCTCACAATCTGGGCCAGCGGCTCCATGGTCTTCTTCCTGCACAGGCACAAGCAGCGGGTCCAGCACATTCACAGGCCTAACAATGTCTCCCCTAGATCCTCTGCTGAGTCCAGAGCCACCCAGAGCACCCTTGCCCTGGTGACCACCTTTGTGTCTTTCTCCTTCCTCTCTTCCATCTTTCATGTTGGTGCTGTTTTTATTTATAATCCCACTTGGTGGTTAGTGAAGACCTCTGACCTAAGTTCTATGTGTTTTCCAGCGGTCAGCCCCTTTCTGCTCATGAGCCGAGACTCTACGGTAACTAGAGTCTGCTTTGTGAGGATAAGAAACACAAAATCCCCTATTCTCACCAGAAAAATGTAAATTGTATGCTTTTGCGCAATTTCCAATTGTTTATTCTCATTAGACTCAAAAAGTCAACACAGAATCTTAGAGAGAAGATATGTATCTTTCTAAGGCGGAACCTACAGGTATTAAGGATTTCCTCAGATGCCTGAATGTCGGGACTACGTGGGCATAGCTGAGGTGAATAAATCAGGGTAGCCTCCTCCAGATACATAGTATCGTATTGATAATAGTCTTTTTTTTTTAAGATTTTATTTTTTTATTTCAGCATAACAGTATTCATTGTTTTTTCACCACCCCCAGTGCTCCATGCAATCTGTGCCCTCCCTAATACCCACCACCTGGTTCCCCCAACCTCCCACCCCCCGCCCCTTCAAAACCCTCAGGTTGTTTTTCAGAGTCCATAGTCTCTCATGGTTCACCTCCCCTTCCAATTTCCCTCAACTCCCTTCTCCTCTCCATCTACCCTTGTCCTCTATATTATTTGTTATGCTCCACAAATAAGTGAAACCATATGATACTTGACTCTCTCTGTTTGACTTATTTCACTCAGCATAATCTCTTCTAGTCCTGTCCATGTTGCTACAAAAGTTGGGTATTCGTCCTTTCTGATGGAGGCATAATACTCCATAGTGTAAATGGACCACATCTTCCTTATCCATTCACCCGTTGAAGGGCATCTTGGTTCTTTACACAGTTTGGCAACCGTGGCCATTGCTGCTATAAACATTGGGGTACAGATGGCCCTTCTTTTCACTCCATCTGTATCTTTGGGGTAAATACCCAGCAGTGCAATTGCAGGGTCATAGGGAAGATCTATTTTTAATTTCCTGAGGAATCTCCACACTGTTCTCCAAAGTGGCTGCACCAGTTTGCATTCCCACCAACAGTGTAAGAGGGTTCCCCTTTCTCCACATCCTCTCCAGCACATGTTGTTTCCTGTCTTGCTAATTTTGGCCATTCTAACTGGTGTAAGGTGGTATCTCAATGTGGTTTTGATTTGAATCTCCCTGATGGCTAGTGATGATGAACATTTTTTCATGTGTCTGGTAGCCATTTGTATGTCTTCACTGGAGAAGTGTCTATTCATATCTTCTGCCCATTTTATAATATGATTGTCTGTTTTGTGTGTGTTGACTTTGAGGAGTTCTTTATAGTCCTGGATATCAACCTTTTGTCTATACTGTCATTTGCAAATATCTTCTCCCATTCCGTGGGTTGCCTCTTTGTTTTGTTGACTGTTTCTTTTGCTGTGCAGAAGCTTTTGATCTTGATGAAGTCCCAAAAGTCATTTTCGCTTTTGTTTTCTTCGCCTTTGGAGACATTTCTTGAAAGAAGTTGCTGTGGTTGATATCAAAGAGGTTACTGCCTATGTTCTCCAGACAACGAAGAGAAATAAAAGGTATCCAAGTTGGCAGGGAAGAAGTCAAACTCTCCCTCTTCGCAGATGACATGGTTCTTTATATGGAAAACCCAAAAGACTCCACCCCCAAACTACTAGAACTCATACAGCAATTCAGTAATGTGGCAGGATACAAAGTCAATGTTCAGAAATCAGTGGCTTTCTTATACACTAACAATGAAAATACAGAAAGGCAAATTAGAGAATCGATTCCATTTACTATAGCACCAAGAACCATAAGATACCTCAGAATAAACCTAACCAAAGAGGTTAAGGATCTGTACTCAAGGAACTACAGAACACTCATGAAAGAAATTGAAGAAGACACAAAAAGATGGAAGACCTTTCCATGCTCTTGGATCGGAAGAATAAACATTGTTAAAATGTCTATACTGCCCAGAGCAATCTATACTTTTAATGCCATTCCGATCAAAATTCCACCAGTATTTTTCAAAGAGCTGGAGCAAATAATCCTAAAATTTGTATGGAATCAGAAGAGACCCCGAATTGATAAGGAAATGTTGAAAAACAAAAATAAAACTGGCGGCATCACGTTACCTGATTTCAAGCTTTACTACAAAGCTGTGATCACCAAGACAGCATGGTACTGGCATAAAAACAGACACATGGACCAGTGGAACAGAGTAGAGAGCCCAGATATGGACCGTCAACTCTATGGTCAAATAATCTTCGACAAAGCAGGAAAAAATATCCAGTGGAAAAAAGACAGTCTCTTCAATAAATGGTGCTGGGAAAACTGGACAGCTATATGTAGAAGAATGAAACTCGACCATTCTCTTACACCGTACACAAAGATAAACTTGAAATGGATAAAAGACCTCAACGTGAGACAGGAATCCATCAGAATCCTCGAGGAGAACATAGGCAGTAATCTCTCCTCCAATCTTAATCAAATATTGTTTGAGGTAAGTTGAATGGATGTGATCCTAGCCCTTTGTCAGATTAATTACAGCATTTGAACAACTGATGTTTTCATGGGAAACTGTGTGAGGAAATCATACACTCCGTAAATCAGTGTTGGATATTGTTGGATATTGTCTACTATGTTGGATATTGTCTACTACGGGTTTTTCATGTATGCTCATGCTCTGTGAAAAGAAGCATGAACAGCTTATATTCAAGACTGTGTTTAGAAAAGAGCCTTGGGAGACACCTGGGTTGCGTGGTCAGCTAAGCATCCACCTCTTGGTTTTGGCTCAGGTCTTATCTCAGGGTCGTGAGATAAAGCTCCATGTTAGGCTCCATGCAAGGGAGGAGTCTGCTTGAGATTTTCTTTCTCCCTCTCTCTCTGTCCCTCCCCCTGTCCTCATGCTTTTTCTCACCCTTTCTCTCTGTCTCTCTCTGTCAAATAAATAAATAAATCTTTGAAAGAAAGAAAACAAGAGGAAAAAAGAAAAAAGAGCCTTGGAATAAGTGAAACAAGATGGGATCAGGAGCGAGACAAACCGTAAAAGACTCTTAATCTCACAAAACAAACTGAGGGTTGCCAGGGGTGGGTGGGTAGGGACAGGGTAGTTGGGTTATGGACATTGGGGAGGGTATGTACTATGGTGAGTGCTGTGAAGTGTAAACCTGGCGATTCACAGACCTGTACCCCTGGGGCTAATAATATATTACATGTTAATTAAAAAATTTAAAAAAAAAGAAAAGAGCTCTGGAACACTAGGCTGACTTATCTACTATACAAGGAAATAAAGATAATGTCTTCCTCAGGAGCAGAGAGCACAGAAGATGTGCTAGCAGTCCCCTTTAAAAGACTCCATTTTCCTGACCTTGGGCTTCCTCGAGTGTGATGAAAACCAAATGCATGTGTAGCATTCATCTGGGCCTCCCTGCAGCACCATGCTTGGAATAAGGTTGGAAAGCAAAGGGACCAAGGGAAACTGTTGCAATCAGGATGTTCATGCTGCCTTCTGTGCCCTCCTCCAGCTTGCTCTCTCTAAATTAAATATGTAAATCCTTTAAAAAAAAAACAGATTCAGAGATAGACACATAGATGACAGAAAATAGATGATAGATTAGATAGATGACAGATCTCTTTGAAAGTTGGATTATGTGATGAGCTCTGGGTATTATACACAGCTCATGAATCACTGAACACTACGTCAAAAACTAATGATGTACTATATATTGGCTAACTGAACTTAATAAAAAAAAAAGTTGGTTTATAATAAAGCAAAAGCTCACCTATTCTCTAAATCAAAATAAATTTAGGTATTCAGATTAGGATGGAGACAGGAGAGGGCCAACGGATTTCTATCCAAGTGGAGAAGGAGGTTAAGTTGTCTGGGCAGTCTGGCTACATGGCAGACAGGAGAGCAGGACCAGTAGGTGGGGACACTGCATAGGAACAGGGTGACGATTCAAAAGCCCTCATAGGCAGAGCAGAAATGGACAATGGAAGAAAAACAACTATTATAAGAGGATACCAAGTCTTTGCCCTAGAGTGCCCTGGTACCTTCTCTCTGCCATTCTTACAATGTCTTTTTTTTTTTTTTACAATGTCTTTTTAAAATCCATATAGTTCATGGAGATTTTTATGTGTGAATGGATTCTTTTGAGAATGTACACTGGAGCCTCAGTTTGACATCTGTCCTTACACGCAGCAATGCCTAATTTTATGGGGAAGACTGAGGTGAGAACATAGGAGCTCCTGATAGTGGAAACTCCTGGAAATAAGGACAAATTCCTGGGAAATCTTTAGGCTTTCAAGGCCGTGGAACTAGTACAGTAAAAAAGATCTCTGCTAGGATACAGATAGACCCTGCTGATACCTGAGTCATGTGTACAATAGACAGAGTCACCCCAAGGATAATGTTTATATGATGAGATAAAGGAATTGAAATAAATGGATGTCCAGAGGGGCAGAGAGATCAAATTGGTGCTGCAAGGTTGGAATCGGATAGGTTGAACAGTGGGGACAGTGGTAAAATTCTTGGTGTGCTGTCCTGATCCAATTGAGAGGTCGTGGTTGGAGGCAAGTCATTCCTCCCCTGCTGAGCTGCTGATTAAGTCCATATGTCAAACCACAGTGAGCCTCATTCCATTGTAACTTGTCCCAATCCCACTCCGATCTCTTCAGCTCCACAGTAGCTGTGGAAACCAACCATCCTGCAACTACAGTAACAGTGAAAATCAGCAGCCTAGCAGCAAGAATGCTTCTGGAATTCCCCAAAACTCAACCCCAGGGAACTTTCACTATTTAACCATCTGCCAGCTTACTGGAAATATATTCTCATGGCTTTTCTCTCTTTGATCTGACTCTGAGCTTGCTCTGTGCATTTGGGCATTCACCAGAAACAATCAGTGGCAATTGTTTAACACTGGAGCCTTTGGGAGGTGACGGTGTGTGGGTATGTGATCCAGCAGCATAAGAAGAGGGCACACAGAAAGTGAGAGAACAGGATAAGAGGGGGTGATGGGAGTACCCAGAGGTTTGGGATATAGGGAGTGCAGATAAAGAGATAACGCAGGGGGATAAAAGGCAAAAGGTGTTAAATGTTGCTTAGGAGTTAAACTGCAAGGCCAGGCTTAGGATTACAAGGGAACAAAATGTGTAGGGAAATTAAGGGTAAGGGAGTTATTAGGATCTGGGTGGAAAGGGTATACAGGATGTAATGGGAAAAAGGAATAATGGCAATGGAGAGATGATGGGCAAACATGATAAATATAAGAACTAAATCTATGAACCATCTTGATGACCTTGGATTTGATCGTGGTTCCTCAGACATAACAACAAAAGCACAACCAACAGGTGAAAAAATATATAAATCAGACTTCACTATAACTAAAACATTAGTACATCAAAAAAACACTATCAGGAGAGTGACAGACACCATACAGGAGAAAACACTTGCCAATCATATATCTGATAAGATGGTCGTGTCTGGAATATAAAGAACTCTTATATATCAACAACAAGACTATTTGAAATGGATAAAGGATTAAATAGACATTTCTCTGAAGAAAATATACAGATGGCAAGAAGCACAAGAAAAGATGCTCAGTGCCATTAGTCATCTGGGAAATGCAAATCAAAACCACAATGAGTCACACCCATTAGAATGGCTCCTATAAAAACAAAAAATTTTTGTGAGAATGTAGAGAAATTGCAGCACTTGAGCCTTTCTGGTGGAGATGTAAAATTGTGCAGCTGCTATAGAAAATAGTATGGCAGCCCCTCACAAAATTAAACATAAAATTACTGTATGATCCAGCAATTTCATTTCTAGGTATACCAGAAGTGGTAAGGAAAGGAGAAAGAATTCCTCTTTCCAGAAGAATGGGAAGCAAGAATTCAAAAAGGTATGAATAAGATGCACTCGAAACGGACTACAGGGAGCACTGGGTGTTACAGGCAAACACTGAATCATGGAACACTACATCAAAAACTAATGATGTATGGTATGGTGACTAACATAACAAAAGAAATAAAAATAAAATAAAATAAACTGGATAGGGGTGCTTGGGTGGCTCAGTGGGTTAAGCCTCTGCCTTCGGCTCAGGTCATGATCTCAGGGTCCTGGGATTGAGTCCCGCATCGGGCTCTCTGCTCTGCAGGGAGCCTGCTTCCTCCTCTCTCTCTCTCTCTCTCTGCCTGCCGCTCTGCCTACTTGTGATCTCTCTGTCAAATAAATAAATAAAAATGTTTATTAAAAATAAAATAAAAAAATAAACTGGATACTCTAGCAGCCAGAGTAAATGAGGCAGAAAAACGAATTAGTGATCTAGAAAATAAGCTGATATAGGGATAGGCAGCCAGAAGCACATGAGAACATGAGCATTTGGCCCTAACTCCATTTTTCAAGGCCATGGTGCCCTACATTCTCAGAAAGTAGACCTTAACTACAAAACATCCTCTTCCCTAGCCTAACCACAACCCACATCCTAGATGAGCCCTGGACAGAGCCCTGTGAAAAACCTGCCGCCTCCTGCTGTAGTGGGCCAAGAATTGACTTTTCCCGCTCCGGTATCCCCCCATGGGTACAGCTGCAACCCTCTCACATCCTTAAAAAATCCAGCCTGACAGAAACTCAGGGCCAACATTCTTCTAGACATGTGGCCCCTCTCCTCCCTTGTGGAGTGAATAAACCCTCTCCTGCTCATCGCACCACTTGCACAGTTCTTTGCCTTCAGTGTCACTGGCCATCCTAAAGCAGTATTTCTTACCTGGGTGAATTCCCCAATGTCTGATGAGACATGACTTCCGGGCAAAGGTTTTCCTACATCCACCAAGGTGAGTTCTCTGATAGGTAATTAGGTACATTCCTGAGTAAAGCGCCTTCCACAGTCTCCGAGTTCACAGTTTCCTCACCCGATGTGAGCACGTGAGACTCACACACAGCCGCCATGTGTGGAATGTTTAGTGAGGTACCTTGCTGGGAGAAAGTTTTCCTACACTTGCTGCACGCGAAGAGTTTCACCACAAAGTGACTTCACTGAGGTACAATGAGATATGACTTCTGAGAGAAGACTTCCCCACACTGATTGAATGTAATGTGGTATTCCAGATGGAATCCTAGAAAAGAAAAGGGACAGTAGGTGAAACAGTAATATAGACTTTAGTTAATGATAATGTACCAATATTAGCTCATTCATTGAAACAAATGTAACACATTAATGTTAGAGGTTAACTGGATGTAACAAATGTACCACATTAAAGTCAAATGTTAACTGGAAACTGGATGTGGGATATATGGGAACTCTTTGTATCATCTATGCATATTTTTTTTCTATAAATCTAAAACTGGCCTGAAAAATATAGTTTAGAGGGGGAAAAAAGTAACCATAGCCAGGCTACAGGATAAATGGCATAAGAACAGCGAGTATACAAGAGGAAGGAATGGGGTGCCTGGGTTACTCAGTAGGTTAATGTTCGACTCTTGATTTCAGCACAGGTCATGATCTCAGGGTCATGGGATCAAGCCCCACATTGGGCTCCACATGCAGCACATAGTGTCTGCTTGAGATTCTCTCTCTCCCTTTCCTTCTGCGCCTCCCCAGGCTTGTGTGCTCTCTCTATTTAAAAAAATATTTTTAAATTTTTTTTAAATAAAGAGGAAGGAAATAAGGAACTATTGGGGTGTGAAGATAGTTTCCATTTCTGATCTGTATAATGAAAGAAGAACAGCACAGGGGAGGTATCCTGGAGGCAAGTAAATATGGGGCTACAGGCCAAATGTGACGATTGTCAATTTGGGAGACACCAGCATAGAACCGACACCATCAACTTTCAGAGGGAAGAAATTACTGAGGGAGTTACAATAAAAGCCAAGAACAGAAAGTGGGAGATTGTTAGAATACGAAGACCTAGGACTAGTTCATTTTTGCTGTTCTTCTGATACAGGCAAGCAACTTCTGCAGCTGTTCCTTCCAGCGACAATTCTTCTGTGTCCAAATCTGCAGTAGGTGGTCTCCGGTCAAGTGCATCTTCAGAAAAGATGAATTCCTAGTCCTATGATACCTCTCCTCCTCACTTCATTTATCATTCATGGGAAGCTGGGAACTATGGATTCAGGAGAAAATTCACTTTAGGTGGAACTGTAATGATGGTCACTTCTGAGTGCTCAACCAAGATGGCACGTCTGTAGGCTCTAACCAGTGCTGCTAGGCCAAAAGATGAATGGAGCAGGCAGGAGGATCCTGGTGGCCTCTGAGCACATATATACCAAGAGCTCCACCAAGATGCTGAGAAAACCTGAAAACATAATGACCACTTCTGAGATACTCTCAATATTTCCTCTAAAAGCATGTTCTGGGGTTACCTGAGGGTAGATCAACTTGCTAGTCATTATGAGTTTTACCCAAGGAGTACCCTGGAAAGCACATAAGATTTGAGGGGAAATATGCCTGGTTTTAATCCCAGTTAGTCTATATACTTGCTAAGGGACTTCTTAGCAATAATTAAGTGAGTCACAAAAACCACTACTTCTCTGACACACAGCCTTTGTAATAGTTAAAACATGGATAGAGATACAGAACTCAAAGGTATCAAATATGTCACAGTGCCTTTTAGTAATAACAATTTCTAGTGACATTGGAGGGAAATAAGGTATAAGTTAATAAACAAGCAATATACAGTATTTTATTTCATCCTTAATTATTCCTATTTTAAAACAAAGGAAATTAGAATAGAGAGTAGAAAGACTACCTAAAAGCAAGCCATTTTGCTAATTAAAATAACATAAACTCGAGAATATTTCTGAAAAACTTAAAGGGAATTTCCAAGATTATAAACCAGGTGATCTTCTAAATCACTGCATACAACAAAAGCTAAAATGCATAACCTGTGCAGCAGAAATTATAAGGTAAAATAAACTAAAAGGAAACAAATGATTTTAAAAAGCAAGATTTAAACTGGAGTGAGAGACAGTACTGGGTTGAGAGAGCAAAAGCAAATAGTAAAGCTGACCATTAAAAGGCAAAGCTGAGGGGAGGAAAGATAGGGGAAGAGTAGGGGCTCCTCTTTCAACTGGTCCCAAGTTCAGCTGGATTCCTATCAAACCATTTTGAACACCCAATGAAATCAGCCTGAGACGTAAGAATACACATCTGGATTTCTACAAGCAGAAAAGCAACAGCTTTTTGCAAGGTAGGACGTGGGGAGTCGCAAATCTTTGGGGAGATACTGGAAAATAAACAGGGGGAGCGAGTCTCCATAAGCTGGCTACTAGAAACTGATATAACACCGGAGCACAAAATCGGAACCCTTGGAAATCTGCTCTAGTGAGAGACTCCCTCTCTGAAAGGGGCTCTGGAAATGAAAAGGCATAATTCTAGTAGGGCATTGTGGTCTCGGGAGACGAGGAGCCACAGAGTGAAAAAGGGGGTGCCTGAACCGGTCGTCTCCAAGCAGTGGAGCCAGGAAGCAGGTGATGGTCAGTGGGCTCAGGAAGAGACTCTTAGTTCCCATCGTGCTAAACCATGAGCCTGGGGGTTGATGATCACATACTCCCTGAGCAGCCTGAAAAAGTCTGGAACCTGTGCCCGACCAGGCAAAAACTCGCAGGGCGGCAGCGGCCTGGAAAGGACATCAGAGCAGCAGCTAGACACGATCCGGAAGCTTTGGGTGCGCACACGAGCCTGCGGCCACTTGTACTTTTACAGTCACAGGGGATAGTGGCACTCCTGGGCCCCTGGGAGTATGTTTGGAAAAGCTGCGGTGGGCATGGCCCGTGGGAGGCTGCAGTTTCCAGTGGCGCCTAAAGAAGTGGAGACTGGTTGTCCTGGAGGGTTTATTGAGGAGGGCAGACCGTGAATTTTCGGCTCTGGGCCAGAGGTTTGGGTGCGGCTATTTTTGCTCTGATCCTCTGAAGAGGCGCAAAAAGCCTCCAGGAAACAAAAGTCACACAGAACACGGGCTTCCAGCGAGCCCAACCTCCCCACAGTGGGTGGGGAAACTGCACCAGCCGGGTTACCTAAGAAACAGCGGCAGAGGACAGTCTGGAAAGACAGGTGGACCGCAGCCCTGCGGATCCTGTAATACTGTAAAATCCCAGTGTCAGGGGGAAATAGTATATTGAGCTCCAGATGCTGCCTCACAACTTGTTTATTTTTCGGATAAAATTCTCCTTTTCTTTTTTTATCTTTTTCTTATACTTTTTCTTTTTAGATAACGTGCTTCATTTTACTCCTTTTTTCACTTTACTCAATATGTCATATATGTTTTACTTTCCTTGTAATTCGGGGATGTAGTGTCCTCTAACACACAGACCAAAATTCACCAAGAACAACTGGGACACCCTGCTTTGTCCACGCTGAGAGATTATAGCATCCCCGTTTTTCCTTTTCTTTTTTACTTTTAAAATTTTATTCTTGGGTTTCATTTTGGCTTTTATTTTTCCATGGTGACTTCCGACCGACCGACCACTCCAGATGTGCCTAGGGTGCACCTTGCTAGGGTCGTGGTTGATATTTTGGACTCTGTTCATTCACTCAACCAACCCTTGACAGAATGACTAAGAACTCCCAACAAGGAAAAGGAGCAGAGACACCGTCTAAGCGCTGAGCAGGGTGACCTACCTTGGGCTCACCCCCAGGTCCTGAGACCATGACCTGAGCCAAGGCGGACACTGAACCGACTGAGCCCCCAGGCCGCCCCTTAAGTCTGAAATCTTGACCAGAAACGCCTTCGCTAACACCCTGCACCCCAGGTTTCTCCGTGTCCGAGCCCCGCAGGGAAGCGTGACCCGGATACACACCTGATACACACCTCTACCATTCCGGCTCGTCCTCGCCACGCCCCGCAGGTAGAATCCGCTCACCCCCTCGGCCATTAATTTCTTTAAACGCTTAAGAACACGGACCCCGGAAGGGCCGATTACTAGAGCCCAGATTTCCCCAGCGACCGAATCAAAACAAATCCCCAAAAAGGCAGTCTACGGGCCTCAGGAGCCTCACTCACTCCGGAGACACCCACCTGACGCTGAACTTCGGCAGACCGAACTCACTTCCCAAATAACCCGGTCCCGGCGCCCCCAGCGGTCGCTAGAGACGCGTCAGGTGTGCCCTCAACCTCGCCGCGCTCAGGCAGCCGCGCTCCGGCCGCCGAGGCGGCTCTGTGACGTGCGTGGCCACGCCCCCCGCGGCGGTCTGGGCCCAAGCGACGGCGGCGGGGCCTGCGGCTCAGGGCCGAAAGACGACGCTGAGGTCGATTTGGGGGTCTCTCCTTGCCTTTTCCGCCTTCTCGTTGGCTCCAGCGCTGTGATGAATGAGTTTGCAGAGGCGGACCCTATCCAAGGCCCGCGTCGCCCTGTGGTTTTTCTGGTTAGCCTTTTGGAACGATGGCGGCGCCCGTGAGCCGTGGCGGAGGAGCGCCGTGGGGGCGGCCATCTTTGCGGGGAGCGCCGTTCCGCGGGTGGGGAAGACCCGGGGAGCTAAGGACCAGAGGACGCGAGGACCCTTCGACCGCCTACGAGGGGTGTGGGAGCCCAGGCGTTAAAGGGGTAGCGGTCAGACCATGGACGAAATACGGGAGACTTCCAGTCCTGGTGAGATTTGAGAATGGGGTGGAGTGGAGGTGAGAACGATGGCGCAGTTCTGTTAGGTGGGTCGGAGACCCCAGAAAGGGCTGAGCGAATGGTGGAGGGCGGGGCTGCGGATGCCCTTGGGGACCTGTCTGGGCGCCCCATCCAGTAGGGAAAGGAGATGGGTGAGGCTTCAAATATACGCAAGTGTTTCCCCAAAATACCCGGGCACGGGAGAGTGATCAAATGATCAGATATGCTACTGCCTTGTTTGGCATAATTCCCAAGTAAAATAAACATACTTAAGAAATAGTAGCCATTGGGGCGCCTGGGTGGCTCAGTGGGTTAAAGCCTCTGCCTTTGGCTCAGGTCATGATCCCAGCGTCCTGGGATCGAGCCCCACATCGGGCTCCCTGCTCAGCGGGGAGCCTGCTTCCACCTCTCTCTCTGCCTCTCTGCCTGCTTGTGATCTCTGTCAAATTAAAAAAAAAGAAAAAAGAAATACTAGCCATTATTTTATGCAGGTAAAAGAGGTGGAGGGAGTGGAGGGTATAATCCGTACATCTTTTTTTCAAGGTAATTTAGAACTATCTATACAGTTTAAATTTGTCATTCTCCTTGACCTATAAATTCTAATTTTTAAAATTCTCTTTATAAGGAGTACCTAGGTGGCTCAGTCGGTTGAGCACTGACTGGATTTGGGCTCAGGTCCTGATCTCAGGGTTGTGAGACTGAGTCCAGTCAGGCTCCGCACTCAGTGGGGAGTCGCTTGAGATTCTCTTTCCCTCTGCCCCTCTGCCCCATGCACTATCCCTCACTTGGGCTCTCTCTCTAAAATAAATCTTTTTTTAAAAAATTAGGAAACATAGAAATTTTGGTAATGTTTTAATTTTTTTTGAAGATTTCTATTGTTTGAGAGAGAGCCGGGGGATGGGGTAGAGAGAGAATTTCAAGCAGACTCCGCAAAGAGTAGGAGCTAGAGGCAGGGATGATCCTAAGAGCCTGAGATACTGACCTGAGCAGAAATCTGGAGTCTGCCACTTAACCAACTGAGCCACCCAGGCAGCCCAAGTAATTTTTGCTTGCGAAAGCAATTTTTAAGAACAGAAGATTCCCAGAAACTGGCAGTGCGTGAGGGGTGGCCATTACCCGCCAGAGGGAAAGAGCAGCTGGAACAATCCAAATTGGGATCGGAGCCTTGGAAAAAAGCCAACAAGGCCACCAGAGTCAAGGCCAACAAACCTGGAGCCGATGAGAAAGGCAGCACCTGAATCCATCCAGTTATACGGTGGGGGTGGGGGTGGGCAGTAATTCCGTTTTTAGGGTAAAGAGTGCTGAAAATTAGGTGTTCATCAGGCCGGTGTCCTAGACTCCAGGTGGTTTAGGACGCATGGGGTATGACTTGGGAGTTTGCATTCTTTTACGTTTCTCAGAGGATCCGAGACAAGAGGCCTGTCATAATCATTAGAAATAACTGTAAACTGTTCTGTGGTTACAAATATTACGATGGGTGATTCCCCTCACTATTTCTGTCTTGGCTCAAATTATATCCAGAAAAGCCCATGGGCATGTGGGTGGCGGGCGAAGATCTTGTCCTGTTGCAACCTGTACATTGCTGTCAATTAGTATTACTGGTCTTTTTCTTCACAGTATTTATCACTTCCTAAGATTAGGTAATCCACTGTCTCCCCCTCACTGGACTGTAAGGTCCATAAAGGCTGTGCTGTTGCCCGTTTTGTTCAGTCACGTTTCCTCAGCGAGCTTCAAAATGTATCTGAAGGAACAAATACCAATAACCAGGCATTTCAGATGGAACGCTGAGACGGGCACAGGATGGGAAATTTCTTTTCCTTTGAGAGAACTGTTTGTGACTCAGGTAGGTGGATAACTATGTGGTATTTATGAGATTGAGGGAAAATACTCAGTAGTGAGAGGCC
Organism: Martes martes; assembly: GCF_963455335.1. Classification (NCBI taxonomy): domain Eukaryota; kingdom Metazoa; phylum Chordata; class Mammalia; order Carnivora; family Mustelidae; genus Martes; species Martes martes. Next base: position 53,421,268 of record NC_137905.1, on the reverse strand, counting down.
AAGAGCCCCACTCCCAGAAGAGGGAGGAGGAATCATGAGGAGAAAGCACATGTCTCAGCTCAGCAGCGACCAGTGCAGCCGGAATCCTTGATTCGGTGGCAGCTCTCAAGGGTGATGGTTCTGGGGACAAATACAAAGGTTCTTCTCCATGACATCCCTTAGGGACCTCATCTCCCAATTCCTAGATTCTCCAATCTTAGAAACAAAGACTCTTGTCCTCTTTTTTTATTCTGAGGACCTCTTTTTTCTGTTCTTGCCCGGTTTATATTCAGTTACCGAGTCTCTAATCACACACAGTTTGGAAGGAGACGTCTGTATTCTGCTTTCGAATGACTTACTGTTTCCTTCAATGACCAAAACATTCTGACCAGTCCATTGGCTAATTTATGCACTTTCCAGACCAACATATTTGCCTTGAGTTTTCTGTGCTCGGTAACATAAAGCCATGCAAACCGATACGCTCCAAGATAACTTTCTGGAAATGACGACAGATCTCTCTCAGTCTATGCTTTTCAGCCATATAGTGAAGCTCACTAGCTGTCCAGAGGAGTAGCCGCTGGTCACAGATGGCTCCTGAGCACTGCAACTGAGGAACTGGTTTTTTTTTTTTATTTTGTTTTTAAAACTTTAAAATTTAAATAGCAAAAACAAAATGTCAAGGAATGTTTAACCTACTTCAGAAGACATGGACATTAAAAAAATAATAATAATAAAAAACTTACTTATATCCTAGGGTGCTTTAAAATCCATTGAGTCCTTGCCCTCCACTGAAGTAATACACCCTTTGAACAAGAAACGATCATAATCCCTAGAACCAACCAGTGTCACCCCTTATCCATGGCTTCACTTTCAGGGGTTTGGTACCTGAAGTCAAAGGCGGTCCGGAAGCAGATGATCCTCCCGACAGCAGCAGTGGCCGAACCCTAAGTCACAAATCCTCCACATCACTTCATACTGCATAGGCCTTTCATCATCTCCATAATCACAGAAGGGCGAGTACAGGACAGTAAAAGGTTTTGAGAGAGAACACATTCACGTAGCTTTTATTACAGGGTATTGTTGTACTTGTCCTATTTTATTATTGGTTTTGGTGTTAATTCTTACTATGATTAATTTATAAATTCGACTTCACCAGAGGTGTGCCTGTATAAGAAAAAACATACTGTACATAGGATAGGGTTCAGTGCTTGCCTAGCTTCAGACATCCACTGGGGGGGTCTTAGAACATATATACCCCACACGTAAGAGGGGACTTCCGTACTCCATTATCTTCTCTGGACTGTTTGTGTCCCTTCCCCCAAACTCATATATTGAATCCTAATCCCAGATATGATGGTATTAAGAAGTGGGCCCTTGAGAGGTGATTAGGTCATGATGGTAGAACACACGCGAACAGGATTAGTGCCCTGGTAGGACATCCCAGAGAATGGCTCTCCCCTTCCCCTGTGTGAGGACACAGCGAGATGACTGCCTTCCCTGAGCCAGGAAGCAGACCTTCAGCAGACACCAGATCTGCCAGCACCTTTATCGTCGACCTTGCAGCTTCCAAAACAGAAATAACTTTTTTCTTTCGTTATTTATTCAAGACTTCGCGTATGTAATTTAGAACGTTCTGAAACTTTCATTATACAGGAACTCTGCACTTTTTTCTTTTAAATAAATTTCTCTTTTTATAAGCCATCCAGGCTACAGTATGCTCTTACAGCCACCAGAATGAACCAGGACGGTATCTATTTCACATAGAATAGGTATTTACATCCTCTTACTAGATTAGCTGGTGTAAATGTACCACTTAAAAATAATCCAAGTACCTCAGTGCTCTCTCCCGGGAGACCATGGCCTTTTTCTGTTTTGGTCACCACTGAATCCTCACCTCCTCAAACAGGACCCAGTACAAAGGGAGTATTTAACAAATACTTGGTAAATGAATGAACTGACTCATTCTAAGGCTGCTGTTTTATTAAGTGCCTCTGTATAAAATAACCTTCTAAGCGTTTACAGCAAACATCCCAGTGTCCAATTAATCCTTCCCCTTGGCCTGCAGAAACTGAATTGATATACACACGCCCCATATCCCGCGCACCCAAGATTAGCCCCGATTGAACTTACTTCCTCTACTTATTGAACTCAATATTCCTCCATTCCTTTAACAGACACAATACAGCAACTGAGGTGTATGTATTTGGGTTGACATCAGATTATGCCTCTGTTTCAAGGCATATTTTTAATAGGATGAGCTCAAACTTTCCCACGCTCAGGATTCATAACAGTTCCTCTCAGTATATACTTTTCCGCCATAATATGACCTAGAAATTTTTGCTCAACCCTTCTCTGCATAGAAGGTCTGTGAGCTTTCTCCTACTGGTTTTCTGCGACATAAAATACGACATAATTGACCACGGAAGGCACGACCACATTCACTGCATTCATGAGGTTTCTGTCCTGTGCAAATCCTCTGTTGTCCCCTGAGGGCGCACATCTGGCTGCAGGCTGTCCCACTATGACCACATTCCTATTTGCTAAGAGCCCACTGATGTTTAGTGACGTCTGACAAGCCACAGAAGGCACCTGCACAGTCACGGTATTGACAAGGTCTTTCCCCTGCGTGGCACCACCAGTCTGTGACAAACTGTGATTCTCTGAGGGAAGATTTTCCACGTTGACCGAGTCTCCACATTTCTCTCTTGCGTGGATTCTCTTATGTTTAACAAGGCAAGACATGTAGGCAAAAGCCTTCCCACACTCACTGCAGATATAGGGTCTCTCGCCCGTGTGAGTTCTTTGATGGACGAGGAGCTTTTGCTTTGTGGTGAAGGCTTTCCCACATTCACTGCATTCAAAGGGCTTCTCTCCCGTGTGGATTCTTTGATGTTTAATGAGACCTGACTTCTGGGAACAGGATTTTCCACACTCACTGCACACAAAGGGAGTCTTTCCGGTGTGAAATCGCTGGTGTGCTATCAGGCACGTCTTCTGGATGAAGCCTTTCCCACACTCGCTGCATATATAGGGTTTCTCTCCAGTATGGATGCGCTGATGCACAATGAGGTTTCCCTTCTGGATGAAGCCTTTCCCACATGCACTGCATATATAGGGTTTCTCTCCTGTGTGTGTTTTCTGATGTATATTGAGCCGTGATTTCTTGAGGAAGGCTTTGCCACATTCAGAGCATTCGTAAGGTTTTTCTCCTGTATGTGTTCTCTGGTGTTCAGTGAGCATGAACTTTCTGGAGAACGCCTTTCCACAGAGACTACACCTGTGGGGTTTCTCTCCTGTATGAATGATCTGGTGATCAGTGAGCCAGGACTTCTTGATGAAGGCTTTCCCACATTCACTGCATACATGAGGCTTATCTATTTTTTGTGTTTTCTGATGCTTGATGAATTGGGACTTAGTACTGATGAGTTTCCTGCTTTCAGGGAATTTAATTCTAGGATGAAATTGTTCATTGTTAGCATGCAGAAGGGATTTCCCATCTCCAGTAAGATCTGCAGGGTTCTTTATTTCACAGCTTCTGCTCTGGTGAAGTAAAGTTAAGTTTGGTTTTGTAGTTTTTCCATGTAAGTCATACATATCATGATTTTGCCTTAACACGAAACGAGCTGTGCTCTGACGAACATTACTTTCAAAAGTTCTCTGTTTGTGCCATCGTTCTACGCTATTCTCCATGATTTCAGTTTGTAAGTGCTCTGGCAAATAGTCATCAAGTTTCCAGATTCCTAGAAAGGAAAAGAATAAGGAATTCATTTATCATCTTGATTTGGACAAAAGACAACTAAAAGACTCCCTTGATGTCCTATGTCTACTTAGTGATGACTCTACAAAATTAGTGTCAATACATGTTTAATGTTCCTTGCATATCTGATAAAACAATAATATAAATAACCCAAAAGATAGTGTAAAAATAAGGTTGGATCGTTCACAATAAATACAGATTTGAATGATCTCTAAACAAGGCCTTGCAAAACACGCAGCGCCTATGAAATACACACAGTTTCCCATGAGCAGCAGACCACAGGTTGGAGGGCCACCTCATCCAAACTGGCCAGAGACAGACTCAGTCACGTCACAATTACGTACTGAGGACTACTGTGTGTGGGACACGGTACTCATGCTGGGGACACACTCAGAGTCCTCATGTTCAGGGGGCCTACACTGCAGTTTGGTCAAAGGACACAGGAAGACAGCTGCACGCTGTGAAAACTGGTGTGAAAGAGCAATGGAGATGGACAGAGATGCAGGAAATCAGGTGACACTGTGGAGGAAGACAGGCCTCCCTGGAGGATTCGCTGTCACCGTCTCCCTTGGGGAGCAACTGTAATGATACACGCTGGGCTCCAAACAGCGTGTAACCTACAACATCCCAAAGGGAACTCCTGATCTCCCGTCCCCAATCTCCTCCTCCACAGTGAATGGCGCCTCTACTCTTCCCTCTAATCAGGACAGGACTCAGCCCCGCCCGTTACCTGTGTCTCACTCACACATAGTTTCTCCCTCCGTGATCAGTCCCGCCTGCCCTCTTCATAGTCATAACCAGTACTGGACCAACACCAGTGCCTCCCACCTTCGTGGAAGCCAGTCGCTTTCTTGTTCTACGGCAGCGGCCTCCGGCTTGGCTTTCCTGTTCTGCCGATCTGCCGTCATGGGGTGCGACAGCCTCCTATGTGGCCCCTCTGCCCGCCACTGTCCACTGCCTGTACAACCACCACTGTCCACTGCCTATACAACAGCCAGAGGGATTCTCTGGAAACAGAATTAGTTCGTGTCACCCCAGTACTCAAGAACTGCTCATGTTAGAAACGAAAGCATGATCCCTTGAAATGGGTTACTTGAATGATCTTACTCTCCCTTCCCCCTGCTGTTACAGCCTCTTGGGCCTTATTTCCATCATGTTCCCAACAGCACACTCCACTCTGCCCACACAGCTCTTTGATGTTTCTCAAACACATTCCTGCTTGGGGCTTTTAAGTTTGCTTTGCTCTCTGCTTGGAATACTCCCAGTCCAGCGGCCTGCTAATTTCCCTCACCTCCTGGCCCTAAGGCACCTTGTAAGTTCCATTCCTAAAGAGGAGACCAAGCCCCTACTATTCTGTTACAGTGACTAAATTTTTATCACAGTACTTTTAACCCTCTGGACATATTATATATTTGTTTATTTTGATTAATGCTTTAAACCTCTTAGAATGAAAGCTCTTGGTGTACTTGTATGCACGTCCACTGGATCCTCAAGCAAACGGTGCTATCACGAATGATTTTTAAAGGAATGAAGGAAGGAAGCAATCACATGTACAGAACACAGTTTTGAGAGTGTAAGAGAGATGACAAAACTCTGAATTTGTGTAAGCAAGATAATACATTATGGAGAACACAATTTCATGTCCTGTGACAGGTAACATGGTTAACAGGGACGTAATGTCAGCAGAATATGATGGGAAAAAAAAAGTTTCAGAGAAATGAACACAACAGTTCAACACCTACAAGGAACGAGAAGAAAGTTCAAAATTAGTAAATACATAGAGGAATTAAAGGAGGTATGAGTTATGATCTGGCTTAGGTTAGAATGGAGACTGGAGAATGCTAAAATATTTTTTAAGCTCAAATTCATGAACAAGAGACTCCTTTAAAGATGAGAGCTCTGCATATAGGGAACATCTGAGGTAATGTCTGGATGGCCAGGATGTCAGATGCACAGGAGCATAGAGAACCTAAGCTTATAGGGGTTTTCTGGGAGGGAAGATGGTGAGAGTTCCTTGCGCTTATTGGGAACTTGGGAGCGTTGCCAAGGGGTGAGTGAATGATACAGAACTGAAGTCTGGCAGATCACTTTCAGGATATGTCAGTTTGAGAGTCTCCTGCAGGGAACAGAAGCTTAGGTTATTAGAATAAAGAAAGTTTGAGGTGCTTAGCTGGTTCGGTTAGAGAAGCATGCGACTCCTGACCTCAGGCTGTGAGTGGGAGTCCCACACTGGGTATAGAGACTACTTAATTAAATAAAGCTTAATTAAATAAATTAAATAAAGCTTTAAAAAAGAATAAGAGAGAAAGAAAGAAAGAAAGAGAGGAGGGAAGGAAAGAAAGAAAGAAAAGTTTGAAAGTTAGGAGACCAGATGAGAAAATGGAAAACAGAAACTTTGGAGGACAAGGGCCCAGTGAAGACCAGTTTACTTTGGGGGCACAGCATCCAGGATTTAGAGGAGGTCAGGAAGGAAAATCAGCATTACCAGTGGGACAGAAAGGTGCAGCGGTTAGAAGACAGTGAGGAATTCAAAGTTTTCTGTTTGGGGAGGAGCCTCTGGGCAGTGGACATTTATGGCAAGAAAGGTAGAAGAGTATGAAGAAAGGAAAGATCAAAAAAAAAAAAAAAAAGGAAAGATCTGTGAATCCTAAGAAAAAGAGAACTATGCAAATAAGCAAAAAATTAAGATGTGCAGAAAATAAAAATGGAAGATCCCTGAATAGGTAAAACGGACATTTTTTCTCTCAATTCCTACGAAGAAAAAGAGGCCACACATCAGGAGAGAGATGCATGAAGGCACTGCCTACCTCACAGCTGTGCCTCTTATCTGACCAGAGTATGAGTTCCACAGCCTGGCCCCAGCCTGGCCCCCTCCGGGTTCTCTGACTCACCTGAAAGGGTGCGACAGGGGATGTCATCGTCTCCTGTCCATGTTGGTTCTCCTGGATCCCACCTGGAGAGCACATCTGGTTTGCCAGTGTGAAAACCTGTTCATGGGAAATGACAGAATATGAAAGACTCAGCTTCAGGCCTGGGGTCCGGGAAGACCACCGAATGTTCCAGTTACGGACAAAACAATTTTCACATCATAGAGGAAAACCTTCCTGCACTGTGTGTCTCCTCTACTGTTGATACTCTTCTACAGTACTTCTGACATCTGATACGGGAGGTTTTCACACACCGAGGAATTCCGTGACACCAAGGGACACTGACTGGGTGTCCAACAATTGAGCTCTGACATTCTCCACCTCGTGATGGCTTCGGATCCACAGGTTAGGGGTTCACGCCCCCAACACTGCACACCCCCTCCTCTTCCCTGAGACTTCCCCAGTGGCAAGTCCAAATTATTTCCCGGGCTTCTGATAGAATATGTATGCATCAGAGGTTCCCGTGACCCCTTTTCAGATTCAGTTAATTTGCTGGAGCAACTCACAGAACTCAGGAAGTTTCCTTATCACACTGCTGGTTTGTTATAAACTCAGGCACAGCCCAGTGTAAGAGGCACGCAGTACCAGGCATGTGGGAGGGGGTGGGGGGCTTCCATGCCCTCTCTGAGCACCTTCCCCCCACCTCCTTTTCTTCACCAATTCAAAAGGTCTCAAAAAACTGTCCTTTTGGGTTTTATGGAGACATTATTAAGTAGATATGACTGATTAAATCACTAGCCTTTGGTGACTGATTCAAACTGCAACTCTTCTCTCCTCCCCGGAGGTGCGATGGAACTCAGAGTTCCAACCCTGTCACAGTGGCTGGTTCCCTTGGCAACCAGACTCCATCCTTCAGTTAAACAGTTGCTTTCCAAAAATCACCTCATTAACATAAACTCGAATGTGGTCGAAAGGGTCTTGTTATTTAAGTAACAAAAGACACCCATTTTATTATCCTCTTATAACTTAGGAAATCACAGCTGTTATAGGAGCTCTGTGCCAAAATTTGGGATGAAGACCAAAAATACATCTGTTTCACATACATGTATGTGCGATACATATATATGTCATCGTACATCCCACATATGTACAAAGTAATGGCTTGCACTCAGGAGAAGGGAGAATATACCCACGTGTCTGGAGCCAGGGAGCGGACTAAGAATCTCACTTCAGAGCAACACAGACACCACTGAGCTTTAAGAAGCTGAGAAAGGAAAGGTCACTGATGGGGACCCTCCAAGTGACACTGGGGAGCTGTCCTCACCCACTGACACCAGGTTCCTATAGTTCTCCAACATCACGTCCCGGTACAGGTTCTTCTGGGCGGGGGCCAGGAGCTGCCATTCGTCCCAGGTGAAGTCCACGGCCACATCATCAAATGTCAGAGATTCCTGTAATAACAGTGTTCTCTAATGAAGTGACATCCTTTTGATGATAGAGAAGAAATGTTAAAATTTGTCTGCTTATTTCCACTCTATAGACTGTATCTAAATATCTAGTGGGGGTGGGTATTTTGAAACATTGTGGAAGAAGCAGATGCCTAATTAAATCTTCTGTAATTGCGCACAGTCGTCCATCCATTCACCCAATGAGAAGTTTCTATAACATGTAAAAGTTCAATCTTCTTAACCTAGAAACGCCATCCATATGTATATGATAGGCAGAAGAAATATGTATGCTTTTCAGATTAATGCAACTGATTTTTTACAGGCCTCTACAATTCTATTAGGGAACAAAGGAAAGAATAAAAGAAACCAAAAGTCACCTGGGCCTGGATCATTTTTTCTGGCCTCTGAAACAGCTGGCAGTGGGAAAACTCAGCTTCGTGTCTCCTGGATCTACTCCTAGTTTCTCTTCAGAAATCTCATAAAAACTGACACCACATCTTGTCACTTCTTCCTCCTTCACATGATCCTTTTGCTCCTGGGACATCAGGACCTGTGGGCTGAGGAGACAAGGGAGTCTGAGGGGCGCATCTCCTCTGATCCAGACCCTCTCACAGCTCCTGAGCACACGACACTGCTAAGCGTCCCTTTATTTGCTGGCCCAGAAGATTCTTTCTTCTGACCAATCAAGCCCGAGGTTCTAACTGCACGAAGTTTTCCTTCATTCTGTGACACATAAGTGGGGCGAGTGTGACACTGAGGAGGAAAACGAGATCGACCCCAGCACCATGCCTCAGGAGAAAGGGAATCTCACGCAAATCACTTTTATAAAACAGAGCACACGGAAGGAGACGATCGGGGCACTGTTTTCCTTTAAACCAGGTGTGTTCAGGTACGTCTCCAGAGCTTTCATACAGTTGGTGAGTACAAGCACTTCTTTCAAGCACACTGTGTACTGGGCAAATCAGAGGCACTGTCTTGCAAGTTAAGTATTATTACTTCATAATATCTCAGGAAGTTTTAAATAGATAAAGACATAAGTACAGAATATTATAAATAAATTGGAGAGTGGTAAATGAAGTTGAAGTGTTCTCAGATCCTGTATCACTGGAGAAGAGTGTAAAAGTACTAATTAATAAAAAGAATGTGAAAAAGGAAGGCTCCACGCTGTATATTATCTCTAGTGTCATGATGAAAACTAACAATTGTCTTAATGTATTTAATTTTCATGCTGACAGAAGGGGGAATATAATGACAAATTCATCCAAAACAAGGCAAAGGGGGGGGGACTAAGAAAAAGTGGGGTGCTACAGTGCACTTAGATGACTGTTCTTAAAACATAACTAAGAATTATATGAAGTATAAACAAAACAAGGATTTCAGTAAATTAAACACAAACGTCTCAAAATAGTCTGATTGGATTAAAATTTAACAACATGCTATTATAGGTTACATGTCTGAAACAATGGCATGGAAAATTCAAGAACAAAAGATTAGAAAAAGATACACCATGGGAAGAGTAACCATACATCATCTGGTGTAACTATATTCTCAGACAAAATGGACCAAAAAGCCCAAATACCACTACAGAGAAAGAGAACACTGACTGGTTAAGAGATTCAATTCACCACATTATAAAAATTTGCAATTTCTATCCACGTAACAATACAGCCTTGAAATATATACAGCAAAAAATGGACCTAAAAACAAGAATAAACCAGTCATTCCAACAGAAGACTTCATCACACCTCTCCCAGTAACTGACGGAACAAACAGCCTATCAACAAATAAAACAAAATCTATCAATGGTACTCTTTTGAAGAACACCAAAAATATCTGGTAAGTAGAAAGAAATACTGAAATTTTAAGACTTAAATAAATAGTAAGACATTGACTTGACAATCAGTCAGAAAACCAAGCATTTTAAAGATGCCATGTCTCGGGGGCACCTGGGTGGCTCAGTCGGTTAAGCCTCTGCCTTCAGCTCAGAAGCAGAGGCTTAACCGACTGAGCCACCCAGGCACCCCTAAGGTTGTCTTTTTAAAAAATGATGCAGGGACAATGAGATATCCGTTCTGGGGTTGAGGGGACAAGGAAATGGCTGAACCCCACCCCACATTATATACAAAAATCACTGTAGAGGACAGCTATCAATGTTAAAGAAAGATGCAAATTTTTTTAAAAGATTTTATTTACTTGACAGACACAGCGAGATAGGGGGACACAAGCAGGGGGAGTGGGAGAGGGAGAAGCAGGCTTCCCGCCGAGCAGGGAGCCCAATGCGGGCCCGATCCCAGGACCCTGGGATCATGACCTGAGCCAAAGGTAGACACTTAACGCAACTGAGCCACCCAGGCGCCCCTCAAATCAATATATTTTTAAGAATATAGGAAAATCTCTCAACGATATTAGGGTATGGAAAGATATTTAAAGAGGCTACATAAACTATAGTATAAAGCAAATGATACTCTACTGGAAGAACTATAAATGGTACAACCACTCTGTAAAACATTCTGGCATCGCTTGTTTCGGTTGAAGTTAAACACCCTGAGACACAGCAATTTCACTCTGAGATACACATCTAAGCTACACCACCCTTCACACTCAAATAAGGGCACATGTGAACCAGAACACAGACCAGAATTTTCACAGCAGCATTCCTCCTAACAATCCAAACTGCAAACAATACGTTTAATTAATAGTAGGAAAAACTGCCACATACTCAAAATATGGAATGCTATGTAGAAACTACAACTACTACACAATTTGAAGCTAAGAATGATTGTCCCTACATCATTTTCACGTTTTTAAAGACTGTACTACAAAAACAAAGAAGCATATGTGGCAAACTTCTTATGGTAGCAACTCCTAAAATATTTACTGTGTATTCACAGAATATGCCTGATTCGTGTTGCAGAGCAAACACAAATACATCTATTTGCAAAAACATGAATCATTCTTAAAAATATTGAGCAAAAGCAGCCTCACATTTAAAGATGCATGAAGTATAATTACACTGACACAGAAAGAGACAACTAAATAAAATATGATTAGGAATGACTTTTTAATATGATAAAACTATATGGGGCACCTGGGTGGCTCAGTGGGTTAAGCCTCTGCCTTCAGCTCAGGTCATGATCTCAGGGTCCTGGGATCGAGCCCCGCATCAGGCTCTCTGCTTGGCAGGGAGCCTGCTTCCTCCTCTCTCTCTCTCTCCCTGCCTGCCTCTCTGCCTACTTGTGATCTCTGTCAAATAAAAAAAATAAAATCTTTAAAAAAAAAAAAAAAACTAGACAAAGAAAAGCCTTAAAGGGCTTGATACTGACAGCAGGATGGTAATTACCTTTGGGTGTGAGAATGCAATATGGTTAGGAGGAGACTCATAGCGCACCACTGGATGCTGGCAGCATTCTGTTTCTTGACATGGGCAGTAATGGCTTTATATAAATATACATTACTTTTATACAGATCAACTGGTAGATCTTTTAAACAAATAAATAGAAGTACTCAACAACACCAAAAGCCTGTTCTTTAAAAATACCAATAAAACATACCCATTTGTAGTGAAACGGATAACTCAGGTAAAATAGACTTTTTTTTGGTCTTGAAAAAATACTATGAACATTTTTCGGTCATAAGTTTGAAATCCTGGACAAATTCATAAATTTTATTGTCTAACCCTCCTGGAAACATGTTAACTCCAGACAATACAGCAGATGAATTTTATGGGTAAGCAACTGGACACATAGGTATGTCCACTACCACCTGATTGCTGAGTAGACCCAATACACTGAGATAAGAATAAATTATAAACATTGTTAAGTGGAATGAAAATTAAGGTTATACTCAGACAATATCATCAAGGACACGGAAAAAGAGATTCATGGAATTGCATATATAAAAGAGAAAAGGCTCCCCCAGAAACCACTAAGCAGATTTTCATATATTTGGCTAGAACTGCACTATATAATATACTAGGCTCATTTCACAGAAATCCAGTCATTAGCAATGGGAACTGGAAGCACCATGACTGAATAAGACCAACCAGTACTTACTAATAAACCGAGATGTGGGTCACCTTGCAAGGACGGATACTAAACAAAATGGACATTCTTTCAGCAAAGAGTAAAGTGTGAATGTATGTCGGGAAAGGAAGCAACAGTGTTCGCCGCTGTTAGGTATTAAGAGGTGAGTGCAGGCGATGACAAACATTTTCTGCAAAGGGATGGATATTACACATTTTCAACTTCAAGATCCCTGGCACAAGGACTCAATTCTTCCTTTTCTGCGGGAAAGCAGCCATTGACGGCTCCTCACAGACGGGGGAGAGGGGTGGTCGGTGAATCCCTCGGTCTGAAGTTAGTCAACCTCTGAACAAAAGACTTTTAAAAACAAACAAAAAACAGAGGGTTTCGAACTACTCTTCTGCGCTCTGCAGCCTTCTTTCTGTTCCAGCAGCCGAGGTTGGAACCTCAATCGAAACTCCAGCCCCGGGTCCTTGGCGTCCAAAGCTGCGGCCCTCACATGCATCTCTCTGTACCAGACACCCTTACTAATCCGAAACCCGGGCCAGACACCCCGACGTTACGAGCATCCACCCGGGCCCCAACATTACTGAGCCCCAAATTAAACCCCCAACTGGAACCAGACACTGCGATCACCGTAAATGATCCGCATCGCCTGCACCACCGACAAGCGGACGGATCTGCAGAACCCCAACCTCTCGACAGCCCGGACACAGAGGCTGAGCTCTACAGACCCTGAGCCGACTTACTGACCCCAAAAGTACCCTAACCACGGACAGGTGAGTCACAGACTCCCAGCTCTTTCGTGCTCGGCCCAATCGATCCCCGCCAGTAATTCCACGGGCTCACCCTACTCCACTTCTACCCTGGGGACGTCGCGTCATTCTGTGAGAAACAAACCTCCTAACGGGACGAAAATAGAAAACAAAGACCAGAGAATCTTCAAGGAATAAAAACACACACTGACCCGGTTTTCTCCAGACCAAAACGAGAGTCTAAACGTAACACTTCCGCGAACTGCTGCTACTCCTGGGAACGTCGCCCAAACTGCTCGTCAGCCTATGGCGGCCGAGGAGGACCTGAAGCCTTTGAAGAACGGCGAACAATTGCTTGGCTTTAGTTCCAGGGAGCCAATATGTCCGCGCCCTTCGTTGTGGCTGTGGGGGCAGCCATGTTGGGACGCCTGACGTACACGAGTCAAAGGGACGGGTTTGCGGCCACAAGCCGGGGTTGGCGAGATCCTGAAAAGCCATTCATACCCGGTCCTCAACTTTGGCTGGTGCGGGAAATGGGTAGATTTCTAGAGACTCAAGCTCTTGGAGGCAAAAATGGTATGGGCTAAATCGTGTTCGCGGCCTGGACGGGAAGTAACAAGGTCAGGGTGTATATTATCCACTCTGTATTATTAAAAAAGGAAGTTTCAAAAAAAAAAAAAAAAGGAAGTTTCAAAACAGTCAGTGGAACCTCAGGTGTGGATACCACAGTAGAGAAGGACCTTCTGGAGAGAAAAAGTAATACAGCCGGGGGCGCCTGGGTGACTCAGTGGGTTGGAGCCTCTGGCTTCGGCTGGGGTCACGATCCCGGGGTCCTGGAATCGAGCCCTACATCGGGCTCTCTACTCTCTTCTCTCTCTGCCTGCCTCTCTGCCTACTTGTGATCTCTGTCTGTGAAATAAATAAATAAAATCTTAAAAAAAAAAAAAAAGACACCACATAGAAATGCAATATATAAACTACCTAGGAGTAAAAGTAAATGGAGATATCTGGAACATATAAGAAAAAAGTTACAACAAATCTTGCAGTAAGAATGTGAGAAGTTGAGGGATGCCTGGGTGGCTCAGTGGGTTGGGCCTCTGACTTTGGCTCAGGTCATGATCCCAGGGTCCTGGGATTGAGCCCTGCATCAGGCTCTCTGGGAACCTGCCGCCCCCTCTCTCTCTGCCTGCCTCTCTGTCTACTCATGATCTCTCTCTCTCTCAAATAAATAAGGTTTTTAAAAAAGAATGTGAGAATTTGAATAAAGAGGATCAAAATAGAAACTGAACATAATTGAAGAGTTTGTTCTTCAAGTATACCTTACTTTAATGCATACATTTTATGTGACTCTAGTTACCATCCTACAAATTCACCTATATTATTACAGCTGTTTAATAATAATATCATATATAGATATGCATAAACATTTTATAATATGGAACTATGTTTTCAATGAGATATTGTGATAAAATTAGGTTAAACCTATTTTTCCCAGTTGTACTAAGATATAATTGACATAGCTTATATCTATTTTTAATAAACTTTGTTTTCGGAAAAGCTTAGATTTACATAAAAGTCACAAAATACTACAAAGTGTTCACATATGCTTTATTCGGCTTCCTCTCGTGTGACCACTTTATATAATTATGGTACATTTGTCAAATTAAGAAAACAACATTGTATAAATGGAATATTATGGAGCCATCAAAAATGAAATCTTGCCAATTGCAACGATGTGGGTGGAACTAGAGGGAATTATGCTAAGTGAAATAAGTCGGTAAGAGAAAGACAATGATCGTGTGATCTCACTGACACGAGGGATTTGAGAAACAAGACAGAGGATCATAGGGGAAGGGAGGGAAAAATGAAACAAGACAAAACCAGAGAGGGACAAACCATAAGAGACTCTTAATCTCAGGAAACAAACTGAGGGTTGCTGGAGTGGAAGGGGGTGGGAGGGATGGGGTGGCCGGGTGATGGACACTGGGCAGGGTATGCGCTATGGTGAGCGCTGTGAATTGTGTACGACTGATGAATCACAGACCTGTACCCCTGAAACAAATAATACATTATATGTTAATTTTAAAAATTGTATAATACGCAACTATATTACAGATTTTATTCATATTTCACAGTTTTTCCACTACTATCTTTTTTCTGTCCAAGAATACAATAATGCAATCAGAAATCATGTTTCCTTGATTTTCTCATATAAAGTGTATAATAAGAAAACTCAGTGTTAAAAATGGGCAAAGACCTTGAACAGGTGCTTGATCAAAGACAAACAGATGCCAAACAAGCATATGAAAAGATGATCAACATCATTCAATAATAGGAAATCGCACATTAAAACCGCTGTGTGATACAAGGACTCAGATATTGGAATCGCCAAAATCCAAAAAACTTTGAGTATAAAAAGCTGCTGATAAGGGGGAGCAACAGGAATTTTTGATATTTTCTAGAGACGATACAAAAGCATACAGGAGTGTTAGAAGCTAGGCAGAGTCTTGAATGTAGATGACCCCAATTTTTTGAAACGTGATCTAAAAAATCTCTTTTAACAAAACGGCTCTCACTGAGGAGGAGCATTTAGGACAATGGTTGCTTTTACTTGCGTCAAACCTGAGAGGAAATATCAGAGTAAATTTGGCCGTAAGTTAAAAATCCTCTCTTTAGTCATGGACACACCACTTGATCATAGTGAACTACTCCCATTTCTGTGGGGACAGTGGGAAAAGTGGATGTAGGAGACAAATTTTTCTTCACATTTTTGTAGGAACCTTGAGAAGCGACTCGAAAGACCAAAAGGAAATGTTTCCATCTGAAGGTTGAGCCTCAAAACACCCACTAGCCCAGGGCTATGGGTCTCAAAACCCCCAGACTCCTATGCTCCCGAACACAGACAAACCCTGCACTCCCCAAAAACACTGACCTCAAATTCAATCTCAAGTTCACCCCAGGAGCTCTGGTCCATGGAAACTCCCGCCCCTAGCGCGGCAGGCTGCTCCCTGTCGGGACCCCTGGGTGACATCCCTAAGGCGGCCTAGGGGCAGTGATCACGGGTCCGCACCTGCCACCTAGTTTTCAGTCACGCAGCCTGAGTTGACACACAGGCCCCAGGCCCTGACCATCGTCCTTTCGTCATCAGTCTCTGAAGACTACGCCTTAACTCGCGCTCGAATTCCTTGGTGACTGGCCCCAAATAAAACCCCAAATATGGCAAACGTCCCCACGCGCGCTCCTGTTTCACCGGCCAGGCCCCTCACTCGGGACCCACACCCAGTCAGGCGCACCAGACCCCCAGCCTGCGAGGGCTCCCCGGAGGGCGACCGCGACCGAGTGCGGTGCTCTCCGTGCTCCCCGCGCTCCCCGCGCACTCTCCACCAGCGCTGGGGACGTGGAGGGCTGTGCTCACCTACCTGGAAATTCACCTGCCATTGGGGGTTTTATGGAGGCATCCTCAGGGAGAATTGATCAGTTATTAATTCAATTTCCCTCTCTCTTTTCTGAAGGATTGGGGGTGGGGAGGGAAGGGCAGAGGAGACCCAGCTGTTAGTTCTAAGCTTCTGACTATGGCTTCCTCTCTGTGGGGACCAGTCCCATCCAGAAGCCATACAGGAGCCCACCCAGTGCTGCCTCATTAGAATAAAAAATGCCCCTTCCGCTCTCTGCTCAGCAGGGAGCCTGCTTTCCTCTCTCCTTCTGCCTGCCTCTCTGCCTACCTGTGAACTCTGTCAAATCACTAAATAAAATCTTAAAAAAAAAAAGCCCCTAGTGCACTCATCACTTAGTAATTTACAAGGATTTTTGGAATGTGTGCCAGGAACCAGGGGTAGAGACCAATGTATATATTTTCTATTATCTCACAAGGCCAAAGAGTAAGTGCTAAATGATTCTACTTTCCTCATAGTCTATAAATGACAAACTTACAGAATCTCTGATTCCAGGGGTCAGGGTCACAGAAAATTTGACTATGAAGGAGTAGCATGAAGGAGTTTGTGTTGACAAAACAATCTGTGGTGTTGGTTACACAAACCTACGGATGTGATAAAGTTTCTTTTTTTTGTGTGTGTGATAAAGTTTCTTAAAACTATATTTAAAAAAAAAAAGAAAGAAAAATGAGTACATGTTATAACTGGTGAGATCAGGGCACCTGGATGGCTCAGTTGATTAAGTGTCTGCCTTCAGCTCAAGTCATGATCCCAGGGATCAAGTCCCGCATCAGGCTCCCTGCTCAGTGGGGAGTCTGCTTCTCCCTCTACCTTCCCTCCTGTTTGTGATGTCTCTCTCAAATAAATAAACAAAATCTTAAAAAAAAAATCAAAAAACTGGTGAGACCCAAGTAAATCCTGTGGTTAAAAGCATTATAATTTCACTTTCCTCTATTTGATAATGAACTCTGGTTATGTAAAATGTTACCTTTGGAAGTAGCTGGCTGAAGGACATTTAGGAAATTTCTGAAATATTCCAGTGTTTGTGATTCTAAGCTTATTTCAAATTCAAAATTGATGGTACTTATAACTTGGTTAAACACATCCAAATATATTGTTATAATATGAAATTAACATACTGCTTCATTTTGAAATACTTCCAGTATTCTGTAATAACAAACTTGGAACTGAAGAAATTCTCAAGTTAATTATATAATGATACAGGATAGAACACTCCTGCACTGTACATATTAAAATTTAATTCATGGTGAGAGTAACGGCCACTATTTAAAATTTATAAAATCAATGACAAGGCAATCAAATATAGCTTAAGTATCCTGTTCTGGATGCTTGTGAGGTGTGTTATCCGTTATGTTTAGATGTGACAGAATGCTCTCATTCATCATTTCCCCAAGGCTTCAAGGCTTCTTTCCTCTAAGTTGTCTGATGTTTTGCTGAAGTCCACCACATCCAATGTGTTCCTAAGTTATTTCTGTATGGATTTCCTGGCAAATATATTACTTCAAGCCCTACTGTATTCATTGCCATAGGAAGTACTTGTCTAGTGTAACTGACATCTGTCGAGGTCTTACTTCCCGGCAAAGGTTTTCCCACAGTTACATTCCTGCCAACTGGAAATACTCATTATCTGTGATGATCACATGATAGGGTCCACTTCCCACTGAAGGCTTTCCTCGTCTTTCACATTCATAGAATCTATTTCAGTCTACACTTTTCAGATGTATAATGTCCTAAAACATTTTCATCAAGGCCAATTGTGAGTTGTTTTGTAAATGTTTTCAACATAAAATATGACACAATTGATCACTCAAGATGATACCATTCTTTGCACTGTTATTTTCATTACATACTATTATCTTGAGGGCCTACAACTGGAGACAGGTTATCCCAAAGGGACTATCTATGAATTCTCTTATGTTTAACAAGGATTGACAAGTGGGCAAAAGCTTTCCCACAATCACTGCATCCATAGGGCCTCTCTCCCGTATGTTTTCTTTGATGAACATTGAGCCCTGACTTTGTGGTGAAGGCTTTCCCACATTCCCCGCATTCATACGGTTTCTCTCCTGTGTGAATTCTCTGATGGGTAATGAGGTCATTTTTACGCAAAGAAAATTTTCCACATTCAGGACACGCAAAGGAAGTTTTTCCTGTGTGAAATCTCTGATGTTGTATGAGGCAGGTTTTCTTCCTGAAAGCTTTATCACATTCATTGCATTTGTATGGTTTCTCCCCAGTATGAGTTTGCTGATGTATACCCAGAGTACTCTTCATGGTGAAGCCCTTTCCACATTCACTGCATATATACGGTTTCTCCCCAGTATGAGTTCGCAAATGGGCGATGAGCATGCTTTTTCCAGTTAAGCCTTTGCCACATTCGTTACAGATGTAGGGCTTCTCTCCTGTATGAGTGCGCCTATGTACATTGAGATGACTCTTCTCTGTGAAGCCTTTTCCACATTCATTGCATATATAGGGTTTCTCTCCTGTATGAGTTCGTTGATGTCCAATCAGCCGTATCTTTGCTGGAAAGCCTTTCCCACACTCACTGCATATGTAAGGTTTCTCTCCTGTGTGGGTGCGTTGATGGACAACCAGACGGTTCTTCACAGTGAAGCCTTTCCCACAATCACTGCATATATACGGCTTCTCTGCAGTATGAGTCCGCTGATGCACAATGAGATCACTCTTCATGGTGAAGCCTTTTCCACATACACTGCACACATAGGGCTTCTCTCCTGTATGCGTTCGCTGATGTCTGATGAGAGGACTCTTCAAGGTGAAGCCTTTTCCACACTCACTGCACGTGTAGGGTTTCTCTCCTGTATGAGATCGCTGATGTACGACGAGACAGTGCTTCACTGAAAAGCCTTTTCCACATTCGCCGCACGCATACAATTTCTGTTCTGTATGAGTTTGCTGATGTGTGATAAGACTGTTCTTCAAGGTGAAACCTTTCCCACATTCACTGCATATAAAAGGTTTCTCACCAGTGTGAGTTCGCTGATGTGCAACAAGACGCCTCTTCTCGATGAAGCCTTTCCCACATTCACTGCATATATAAGGTTTCTCTCCTGTATGAGTTTTCTGATGTGTAGTGAGACTGAACTTTGTAGAGAAGGCTTTCGCACATAGACTGCATGCATGGGGCTTCTCTCCTGTATGAGTTCGCTGATGATAAATAAGCCGACACTTCTTGATGAACGCTTTCCCACATTCATTACATGTATAAGGCTTCTGTCCCATATGAGTTTTCTGGTGTAAACTGAACTGTGATTTCTTGAGGAACGTTTTGTCACATTCGGTACATTCGTGTTTCAGTCCTGTATGAATTCTCTGATGTTCAGTTAGCCTGGATTTTCTAGCGAATGCCTTCCCACACAGACTGCATCCATGAGGTTTCTCTCGAGTATGAACCCTCTGATGATCAATGAGCTGAGACACCTTGACAAAGGCTTTCCCACAGTCACCACATACATGGGCTTTCTGCATGTTGTGAGTTCTCTGCTGTTTAATGACCTGGGAATTATTGTTGATGGGTTTTACACTTACAGGACATTTTATTACACTATAAAATTGTTCATGGTTAGTATGAAGAAGGGATTTCGCATCTTCATTAAACTCAGAGTTCTTTGAGTTATAGTTTGTACCTCTGCTTTCAAAACTTAAATTTGATTTTAAAGGTTTTTCACGTAAGTCAAATATATCATAATTTTGTTTTAACAGGAAATGACTTTCACTCTGATTAAGAATATTTGCAAATGTATTATGTTCACACCATTGTTCCACACGCTTCTGATTGCTTCGATTTTCCAAGTGACACTGCAGAGAATCACCAACGTTCCTGATTTCTAAGAGAGAGAAGAACAATGAATCATTCTGTAATCTCTCATAATCTTAGCTTGGAATAAAACTGTTTTAAAAATGCCTTCACATTGGGCGCCTGGGTGGCTCAGTGGGTTAAAGCCTCTGCCTTCAGCTCAGGTCATGATCCCAGGGTCCGGGAATCGAGCCCCACATCGAGCCCCACATCGGGCTCTCTGCTCCGCAGGGAGCCTGCTTCTTCCTCTCTCTCTGCCTGCCTCTCTGCCTACTTGTGATCTCTATCTGTCAAATAAATAGAAAAATCTTTAAAAAAAAAAAAAAAGTTAAAAATAGAACTACCCTAGGGCACCTGGGTGGCTCAGTCAGTTAAGCGGCTGCTTTCGGCTCAGGTCATGATCCCAGGATCCTGGGATCAAGCCCTGCATCAGCCTCCCTGCTTGATGGGCAGCCTGCTTCTCCCTCTCTACCACTTGTGCTCTCTCACATGCTCTCTCAAATAAATAAAATCTTTAAAAAAAAAAAAATAGAACTACCCTATGATACAACAATTGAACCAGTAGGTATTTACCCAAAGGATACAAAAATACAGATTTGAAGGGGCACATGCACCCTGATGTTTATAGCAGCATTACCAACAAGAGCTAACATATGGAAAGAGCCCACATGTCCACCGACTGATGAATGGATAGAGAAGATGTGATACACAGACATACAGACAATGGAGTATTACTCAGCCAACAGAAAGAACGAAATCTTGCCTGTTGCAATGAAATGGATGAAGCTAGAGTGTACTATGCTAAGTGAAATAAGTCAGTCAGAAAAAAACAAGTATCATAGGATTTCACTCATATGTGGAATTTAAGAAACAAATGAACATATAGGAAGATACATGGAACATACAGAAGGGAAAAAAAGAGAGAAGCAAACCATGAGACTCTTAACTACAGAGAACAAACTGAGGGTTGCTGGAGGGAGGGAGGTGGGGGATGGCCTCAACGGGATGGGTATTAAGGAGGGCACTTGTGATGAGCACTGGGTGTTGTATGTAAGTGATGATCACTAAATTCTACTCCTGAAACCAGGATTGAACTATATGTTAACTAACTAGAATTTAAATAAAAATTTGAAAAAAAAAAAAAGATAAAGAACATATGGTATACGCACATAATGGAATATTGCTAAACCATAAAAAAGAAGGAAATCTTGCCATTTGCAACAAAATGAATGGATCTAGAGGGTATAACACTAAGTGAAATACGTCAGCCAAAGAAAGACAAACACCTTATGATTTTACCCGTATGTGGAATTTAAGGAAAAAAACAAGTGAACAAAGCAATGAGACAAACAAAAAAGCAGACTCTTAAATACAGAGAAGAAACGGATAATTGCCAGAAGGAAGGTGGATGGGAGGATGGGTTAAATAGATAAGGGAGTTAAGAGCAACTTATCTTGATGAGCAGAGAAATATATAGAATTGTTGAATCACTATATTGTGTACCCAAAATGAATATAACACTGTATGTTAATTATACCTCAATAAAAAAAAAAGAATCAGAATCAAGGTCTTAAAAAATTAGTGGAAATTCCATTTTGTCATCACTTTAGAAACTGGAAAGTAATAATAAATGGCCACAGCCAGTGTCAGGGCATGACTGATGAATTACAAAAAAAAAAAAAAAAAGTGAAAGCAAAAGCTTTAGGAAAATAAAAGCAGTGATAGTATCTAGTAACTAAAGAAAAATCTGAATTAGCAAAACCATGAAGGAAATTACTTGAAGCAGACTTAAATTATGACCTGGTTTGGGTTGGAAATCATGTAGCATGTTAAAAAAGGTATTTTCTTGTTAATCAAATGACCTTTAAGAAGGGAGCTCAGGGGCACCTGGATGGCTCAGTCGGTTAACCATCCAACTCTTCGTGTTTGCTCAGGTCATGATCTCCGGTTGTGATACTAAGCCTTGTGTCAGGCTGTGGAGCCTACTTAAAATTCTCTCTCTACCCCACTCCCCTCCAAAAAAGAAGAAACCTCAGCAAGCAGAGAACATGCCAGGATAGGGAGAAATTTAAAACGTGTAGTTGTGTTGAGCTGAAAAAGAACCTAAATTTAAAAAAAAGATGGGGAGGGGCGCCTGGGTGGCTCAGTGGGTTAAAGCCTCTGCCTTCGGCTCAGGTCATGATCCCAGGGTCCTGGGATCGAGCCCCGCATCGGGCTCTCTGCTCAGCAGGGAGCCTGCTTCCTCCCCTCTCTCTCTCTGCCTGCCTCTCTGCCTACTTGTGATCTATGTCTGTCAAATAAAGAAATAAAATCTTTAAAAAAAAAAAAAAAAAAAAAAAAAGATGGGGAGAAGATGATTCCCGTTCTCACACACAAAATGTGAAGTCATAGGCTAGCTACCATGAAGAAGGCTAAATAAAATACATAGAAAGAAAGCAGGCATTAGACTGTATTAAGAGAGAAGCCAATTAGGATGTATGAAGAGAAGGGAAAGAGGTTAATTCATGGGAATAGAGGAAGCTTTTTAGAGTTATGAGAACTGAGAAGAAAATGAAAACAGGGGCGCCTGGGGGCTCAGTGGGTTAAAGCCTCTGCCTTCCGCTCAGGTCATGATCCCAGGGTCCAGGGATCGATCCCCGAGTCAGGCTCTCTGCTCAGCAGGGAGCCTGCTTCCTCCTCTCTCTCTGCCTGCCTCTCTGCCTACTTGTGATCTCTGCCTGTCAAATAAGTAAATAAAATCTTTAAAAAAAAAAAAAAAAAAGAAAAGAAAAGAAAAAGAAAATGAAAACAGAAGTATGGAGAGAGAACCTCCAGGGTTCTGGTGGGAAAGTGGGGGAGGGGAGCCAAGGAACAACATAAATGCACATAAAAACCAGGTTATCATGGAGACAAAGCATCCAAAGTGGGGTCAGATATTATGGAAGGAAATCATTATTTCCTAGTAATGCAGGTAAGCAGAGTAGTAAGAAAAAAGTGATTAACTTAAAGTTGTTTTTTTCCAGAGAGGCCTGGAAAGTGGAATTTCATAGCAGGAGAGGTGGTAACACAGGGAAAAACACTGTGACAGCGGATGAAGAAGAGGAAGATTAGAAAATCCTGGGAGGGAGAGCCTGGCTGGCTCAGGCACTGGAGCATGTGACTCTTGATCTCAGGGTTGTAAGTTCGAGGCCCATGTTGGGTGTACACATTCTTAAAAATAAAAATCCTTCGAGGCACCTGGGTGGCTCCGTGGGTTAAAGCCTCTGCCTTCGGCTCAGGTCATGATCCCAGCGTCCTGGGATCAAGGCCCGCATTGGGCTCTCTGCTCAGCAGGGAGCCTGCTCCCCCCCCCCACCCCGCCTGCCTCTCTGCCTACTTGTGATCTCTGTCTGTCAAATAAAAAAATTTTTAAAATCTTTAAAAAAAATAAAAAAATAAAAATCCTTAAAGAAACTTAAAAAGGGGTGCCCAGGTGGCTCAGTAGGTTGAGCATCCGACTATTCATTTCGGCTCAGGTCATGATCTTAGGTTGTGGGATCAAGACTTGCGTCAAGACTCCATGCTCAGTGGGGAGTCTGCTTGACGATCCTCTCTCTGCCTCTCCCTCTGTCCTTCCTCCTGCTCATACACACTTTCTCACTAAAAATAAAGAAACAAATCTTTCTAAAAAATAACAAGAGGGGCGCCTGGGTGGCTCAGTGGGTTAAGACTCTGCCTTTGGCTTAGGTCATGATCTCAGGGTCCTGGGATCGAGCCCCACATAGGGCTCTCTGCTCAGCAGGGAGCCTGCTTCCCTTCCTCTCTCTCTCTGCCTGCCTCTCTGTCTACTTGCGATCTCTCTCTCTCTCTGTCAAATAAATCAACAAAATCTTATAAAAAATAAAGTAAACAGGGATCCAATCTCAAAAGAAAAAAAAGGAGCATATTTTCCTCTAAACTTCAACAAAGAAAAAGAATTCTCACATGAGAAAAGAGATACAGGGACGGGCAGTTGACGTTTCCTCAGACACGGTCACAGTCCTGATGCCTTCTCTGAATGACCAAACACTACTGAGCCGCCCACCTTGCCCGTTCTGACTCACCTGGGCAGATCGGACTGTGCATTTCATCTTCTCTCATCCAAAGTTCTCCTCGCTCCAACTTGGACAGTGCATCTGGTTTGCCGACCTGATACCCTGTTCGTGAGAAAAGACAGAAGACTCAGTGGACTGGGGTACATCAAGAAGGGATACTGTTACATTTTTAGGAACTAAATAGGTTTCACACCTGTAACATCAAGGCTTTTCTCACAGAAGATGGGACATTATACCCTCTTGCCTAAGGCAAGAGAAGGATCTGAGCATCTACCATTTCAGAGTATAAAAGAGTTAAGTAGCTGAGAAAGAAAGAGCCACTGGCAGAGCGCCCTGTGAGTGACCCAGGGGAGCTGTCCTCACCCACTGACACCAGGTTCCTATAATTTTCCAACATCATGTCCCGGTACAGGTCCTTCTGAGCAGGGGCCAGGAGCTGCCACTCCTCCCAGGTGAAGTCCACGGCCACATCATCAAATGTCAGGAATTCCTGTTATAACACAGTTATGTTTAATGAAGTGATATTCTTGTGGTGATATGGAAAAAAACAGATAAAGGAAGTTATTCTGCTCATTTCACTATATAGGAAATGGTGGTTTTTATTCTTTAATACATTGTGATAGAAAAAATCTTGTATAATATTATGTCATGTGCAATCTTCTATTCATTCAACGACCTTGAAAATTTAAGGAAATTTCTGTAATATGTGTCACAAAATCCTCCTGCTAGTGTAGGAATCTATAATCTATACATATTTGAGAATCTCTTTGCCAATACTGAACTACATAACACTTATAAGCAGACAAATAATATAGATTTCTAAATTCACCATGAGCATTCAAGCTAACACCAAAACCAGTAATGAAGAGACTGCAGATAAGACAATACGTACTTATTTCAGTGGTTAATAAAATAGACAAAAGAAACTGTATAAAACATGTATAAAGCAAAAGGATTAACAGATGACTAAGCAAATTTTTTTTAAAAAACTATAAAGAACACATTTATGGACACATACATATATGTATACATGCATATCATTAGGCAGGGTTAATACCGTAATAGATACAATGAAGAAACAGCTGTAGGAAACACATTTTTACATTTATAAGTAGTAGGGGCAGTTAAGGACCTCACTGACCACAATACCTCTCTGAAAAACCATCAAAGACCTATGTGAACTTCAGAACTACGTGCCATGAAATATTAACATCCCTCAAGGAACCAGTCTGTTTTCTCCTCACACTTGATGCCTGTGATATTGTGATATAAGAAGTCTGTATTTCGTATTCATCTCTGGTTCTTTGCACAACAGCTCCTAAAGTCCTGGAATTTCCCAAGTGGTTGGGGTGGGAGGGGCATCTTGCATTATTTGTAATAAGCTCCTTTCAACCAGACCTGAATATACATTAATGAGGTAACACTAGTGGGACCCTAGATACCCTGAGGATATGGCTGGTTGCTAGGGAAACCAACCTATTGATTACAGGGCTGGAACTTTCAGCCCCACCCCAGCTGTCCAGGGGAGGGAGAGGGACTGGAGATTGAGATAATCACTAATGGCCAGTGATTTAATCAAGTGCCCCTACATGATGAAACCTCCATAAAAAACACAACACTCCAGGGGACACCTGGGTGGCTCAGTGGGCTAAGTGTCTGACTTTGGCTCAGATCATGATTTCAGGGTCCTGGTATGAGCCCTACATCGGGTTCCCCGCTCAGTGGGGAGTCTGCTTGTCCCTCTCCCTCTGTACCCCCTACCTTGTGCACATATGCACATGCTCGCTCACTCTCTCTCAAATAAATAAATAAAATATTAAAACAACAACAACAAAACTGACTCACACTACACTACAGGGCTCAGAGAAGTTCCAGGTTGGTGAACATATCAAGGTGCTGGGAGGGTGGCTTATTTCGAGAAGGCTGGGAAGGTACTTGCTCCTTCTCCCACACCTTGCTCTGGGCTTCTCTTCCATTTGCCTGTTTCCACCTTCTATTCTTTATAATAAATTGGTAAATGTGAAGTGAAGTGTTTTCCTGAGTTATGTGAGTCACTGTAGTGAATTATCAAAACGAACAAAGGGATGGTGAAAACTGTCTATTTGGAGTCAAGTCAGAAGTATGAGTACTCTGGGCACCCAATACTTGGCATCTGACATGAGGGCAAACTTGTGGAATACGATAGTAAATCCATGTAGTCAGTGTCAAGATTTAATCAAATTGTAGACAGGTGGTATCTGGAGAGTTGGAGAACTGGTCATTTGTGTACAAAAACTCACGTTTGGTGTCAGAAGTGTTGGCAGTAGACATATCACAGTAATGCTTACCATGTAACTTACCAAGATTTTCTTGTGATGATTGTCAGAGATATTTGCAGCAAACTGACAGCTCATGTGACCTACAGGGTCTTACACAGTCACATATATTCATTCCAACATGAATCACAAAGTATGAATCCTATGAAAAACAGGTTCCTGACCCTACTTTGCCCAGATTTCTCCAGATTCTACTATTCTCAATTTAAACTTTTCTTTTTAATTGCACTGATCTTTTTTTTAGTCGATTTCTACAAATCCATTGAGAAATAAAGGAAAGAATCAAAGAGCCCAAAAGTCACCTGGGCCTGGATCATCATCTTTTGATTTGGGGAAACGGCTGCTAACTTGGATGCTCTGTCTTTAGCTCTTCCGGATCAGCTCTAAATTTCTGTTCAAAAATCTCAGTCTCCAGTCAATGGTCTCCCCAGAAATGACGTCATCTAAGTCTTGGAGTCTTCTCCTCCCTTTTCCCTTGATCTGTCTAGTTCCTGGAGAGCCAGCACCTACAGGCTGAAAAACAAATTACTCTGAGCGGCACATTCTCTTTAGGCCCAGATGTTGTCACTGTTGCTGTGCATTCACCTTACACCAAGGCCCCAAAAGATCTATCTTTTTATTAAGTACTCTGGGCCAAGAAAACATAAAATTCGGAATGTTTGGGAAGCACACCTTTCTTCTGTACAGTGGAAGCAGTGTGACTATCAAAGGGAATGTGGGACAGAGACCCAGAAGAGCGTGATACCCAGCGGCAGGGAACTCCTTAGGTGGATTCATTTTAGGAAAGAAGACATACAGACAGTTAAGCTGCACACATTTTAGTTTTTTAAATTAATTTATTTATTTACATATCGAAAAAGAGGGAGCAACTGTGAGCAGGAGAGGGGCAGAGGGAGAGGAAGAGAGAGAATCCCAAGCAGGATCCACGCACAGCACCGAGCCCAACAGAGGCCTCAATCTCATGACCCTGAGATCATGACCCGCGCCGAAACCAAGAGATGGATGCTTAACCGGCTGAGCCACCCAGGCGCCCCATTATCTTTGAAATCATGCATATCCATCCCCCTTTTCAAAAGTCTTCTTACATCCCAGGCTGCATACATTCTGATTTTGAGAACATCGTGCTAAGCAAAAATTAAGTGGGGTCTTATTTAATTTCTCATTTCCATCCATTTCTTGATACTTTGCAGAGAATTATAAGTATAAACCTATATAGGATAGCCAGCAAAAATATTCTTTAGAAATAGAACTGAAATAAAGACATTTTCAGGCAAAAGCTGAGAGAATTCTTCATCAGAAAACCTGGGTTACAGCAAACATGAATGTTCTTCAAGCAAAAGTAAAGGATCCACCAACATAAACAGAAGAGCAAG
Source organism: Martes martes (assembly GCF_963455335.1). Lineage (NCBI taxonomy): Eukaryota > Metazoa > Chordata > Mammalia > Carnivora > Mustelidae > Martes > Martes martes. The sequence goes on along the minus strand of NC_137905.1, from coordinate 53,393,428 downwards.
GAGTCAAGAGAAACAAAACTGGTAAGAGTTTAAGTCTAACTTAGTACCACATGGGGATGCCTGGGTGGCTCAGTCGGTTAAGTGACTGTCTTTGACTCAGGTCTTGATCCCAGGATCAAGTCCTGCGAGGGGGAGGGAGGGTCCTCGTTCAGCAGGAAGCCTGCTTCTCCCTCTGCCTGCCACTCCCCCTGCTTTTGCTCTATCTATCTCTGTCTCTCTGACAAATAAAGAAATATCTTAAGAAAAAAAAAAAAAAGGTCAATTATGAGTATTCACCTAACATGTCTATATACCTCTTTAGACAGGTGGCTGGTTACAACATTTAAATAGAAAAAGTCTATACCATCTATTTTTTTAAAATTTTAAGGATTTTACTTATTTATTTGTCAGAGAGAGAGAGCCAGCACAAGCAGGGGGAGCAGCAGGCAGCAGTCAGAGGGAGAAGCAGGCTCCCCACTGAGCAAGGAGCCTGATGCTGGACTTGATCCCAGTGGGATCATGACCTGAGCTGAAGGCAGACGCTTAACCAACTAAGCCACCCAGCTGTCCCTATACCATCATAAAGCACACATAGGTCAAGGTCAGTGTTAAAGAACAGGGCATTTCATGGGAATAATTTAACATTCAATTTAAAACAGTCAAAGTATTGCTAGTAACCTAAAAATCTACTTCTAAGTTAGAATTTCTGAAAAGGAAATACTGGCAACAGCGTAGTATTTGATAGGACATATAGTTTCTTCATTATAGTTTTCATAAGAGCACTTACATTTTAAATCAGAAAATTATCAGCATTCTATAACTAAAATTGTGTTGCTAGATCATTAATTTAAGTTCATAGCTTCAAAAGTTTTCATACTGGGGCACCTGGGTGGCTCAGGAGGTTAAGCCTCTGCCTTCGGCTCAGGTCATGATCTCAGGGTCCTGGGATAGAGCCCTGCATCAGGTTCTCTGCTCAGTGGGGAGCCTGCGTCCCCCCTCTCTCTGCCTGTCTCTCTGCCTACTTGTGATCTCTCTGTCTGTGTCAAATAAATAAATAAAATCTTTTTTTAAAAAAGTTTTCATATTTCCTGTACCCTGGGGCAAATGATATATTATATGTCAATATAAAAAATAAAAAATTTTATAAATAAATAAATAAATAAATAAAATAACGAGAAAAAAAGTTTTCATACTTAAAAAAAAATAAAGACAGAAACAAGGGGGAGGCAGGGAGAGAGCAAATGAGTTATAAATACAAATTTTACAAAGCACAAAACCATAAATATGGGGAAATCACCAGCCTTTTTATTCAAATATACTAGGTTCCTACCATCACAGATCACCATTTTAGGCTATTTTACTTCACTGAATCTTCGAAACCACCCCTGAGGGAGATTTTGACTTCTTTTTGCTATCAGGGAAACAGACACAGGTCACATCAATCACGCAGTGGATTGAAATATCAGATTCAGGGGCACCTGGGTGGCTCAGTGGGTTAAAGCCTCTGCCTTCAGCTCAGGTCATGATCCCAGGGTCCTGGGATCGAGCCCTACATCGGGCTCTCTGCTCAGCGGGAAGCCTGCTTTCCTTCCTCTCTCTCTCTGCCTGCCTCTCTGCTTACTTGTGATCTTTGTCTGTCAACTAAATAAATAAAATCTAAAAAAAAAAAAAAAAGAAAGAAAGAAATATCAGATTCATTTCAAGGGTGCCTGGGTGGCTTAGCCAGTTAAGTGTCTGTCTTCCGCACAGGTCATGATCCTGGAGTTCTGGGATTGAGCCCCTTATTAGGCTCCCCGCTCAGTGGGGAGTCCGCTTCTCCCTCTCTTTTTGTCCCCACCTCCAGCTTGTGCTCTCACCCCCTCTCAAATAAATAAATAAAATCTTTAAAAAATTAATAAAAACAAGATTCAATTCATTCCAAAATGCACCTTCATTCCACTTCACAGCTGGTCAAGACCATCTGTAAATAAGAAATCTGTCCATTGGGTAAACAAAGGAAACAAGTAAAAAGCTATTAGAACCCTATTAGTCATGTAATTCCAGAGGCATTTAGAGTAACGTACAGGACTGCAGCTGTCTTTAGAATGCACCGAAACCAACAGAAGACTGACTCATGATGTGTCTGGGTGGCTCAGGCGGTTAGGCTCCTGACTCTTGATTTTGGCTCAGGTCATGATCTCAGGGTTGTGAGACGGAACCGGTCTCAGGCTCTGTGCTGGGCATGGAGCCTGCTTGGAATTCTCTCCCCGCCCCCCCCCCACCACCTCTCCCTGCCTGTAACAAAAAAGACTGCTTCATGAACAAAGGATGGACAGAGGGTGAGATAACTGGTAGAGCTAGTCTAGTAGGACACTAATGGTAGAATCTAGGTGGTAGGTGTATGGATGGATACTTTAACATTCTTTTGATATTTCTGTATGTTTGAAAATCTTCCATGCTAAAATGCTAGGTGGAGGGAAAGATACTGCAATAAGAATTTAGTAGCGTGGCCAAGTAGCAAGTAGATATTTAAAGTTAATTGATCTTTTATAGTCTAGAAAATTATAAGGAAAAGGGAATCAGAAAGGAATAACACACTTACAACTGCGATTTAAAAAAAAAAAAGTCTACATTGCCAATGAAAGGCAGGGGAACAACAAATCCATGAGTAAATGCATAATCGTGAAATGTCCCCAAAATGATACCTAAACATTTCAAACATTTCACCTTTATACAAACATACGCAAACACTGACTACGAATCCACTCACAATACCACTGGTTCATACATTAAAATCATTTGTAAATGTTTATTACCTGAAATAGGGGAACAGAGAAAATCACTGTACCATTTACACAGTTTATCTGAATTATCAACATTAAGCACGTAACATGAAAGCCTCAAACTGGAATGGACTAAAATTCAGACAAGGGTTATCCCTTGGGAACAGAACTTAATGACAAGAGATGTTCTTTTGCTTGGGTCAGACGGAGTCTGAAAAGAAATATCCCGGAGCAACGTGCAGGACTCTTGCAGGACAAAGGAGAAAAGGCTGCAACTTAAACAGGAAACCGCTACGAGGTATGCGGGATCATTCATCTCGCCAGAAACTTTGAAGTTCGACAGTAAGGGGTGATGTTGGGGGCCAAAGAGGGTTTGAAACTAGAGCCGAAGACCTGGGGCTACGGGGCAGAAGGGGGAGGCGAAGGCACCTCGCGTGAGTGGCAGCAGCCAAGCCACGGGCCTCCGGGCAGCCCACACTCCAGCTGCGGCGCGGACGCTCGGGGCAGCCCCCCCGAACCCCGTGTACCCCACAGACCCCTGCACGTGAACCCCGAAACAGCGCCTCGTCTTCGAGCCCCGAACCAAATGCGCACCGTATGCAGCCGTCCCTGACAGCCACCACCCTCCGGCTAGCCATCTCCGAGCCCCAGAGAGTAAACGGCCCCCGGATGTGCCCTCGGCCCCCGGTCGCTGTTCCCCAGGGATCTTGAACCACGAGCCGCGAGAGCGACTCCGGACTGGGGCGAGGGGCGCCACAAGCGCACACCCCAACACGGCGGAACACCCACCCACGCCCTCCTCCGGCTGGAGTCCCGGCCGCGTCACCCCAGGCGGACGCCGACGGCCCCTCCTCAGCCACCGCCCACGAACAGCCCCAAACACTGACCTGATTTTCGCCACACACCACCACGACCTGTCGGCGCCTGAACTTAACTTCGCCGAACTTCGTCCGCGTGGCCCGGCACCGCCGGACGGTGGCCAACAGGGGTCTGAGGCATTTGTAGAGAAAAGGCAACTGCATCCCGGCTTTTCCGCTGCGGCAACATGGCCGCGCCCGGGCCGTGCCCCAAGGGGGCGGCCATCTTAGATCACGGTCGTACGGGCCGCCGAGGGGCCCCTTCCGTGCTCGCGAGCAGGCACGGTTGGGAAAGAGGAAGGGCCGGTGGGTCCCGGCAGAAGCGCACAGGTGTCTCCAGGCTGAAGCCTAAACGGGGCAAAAACGGCGCAAAAACGGCGCGGCGGAAATCCCTTTCAGTGAGCCGACTGGAAAATTAAACTTAGATGGCTCCGTGGGCACTACCCCGTTAAAGGAAAGTGGAGGTATCTGTCCAGCACAGAACTCGCTTGGGGAGAGGCGAACCCACCTACGGAAGCCTCCTCCACCGAGTTTCTAGCAAAAATGGGTTTGAAGAGACTTTTGGACAAAGCAGGACATCCGCAGAAGCTCCGGGGGCACAGGGATGATTAGTCACTGACTAGGAAATAAAAGCGTCGAAATGAGCCAGTTAGGCTTGGGGGCAAGTAATGGGGGTTAAAGGCCATGGCAAGTCATAAAAGGTCAGTGCCCAGGGCGAAAGCTGACCCGAGGACCCAGGCGGATCTTTCCGTGGGTCCAGAGAGGAAGGCAGGCTCTGAGGACCAAAGGCCAGAAATAGGGAAGAATGGAGGGAAAGGCCTATGCATGTGAAATTGCCAACTATTTTCCAGTTAGTGTACCAACCCATTCCACCATCCATGTATGACAGCCACTCTCCACGTCCTATTAAAAGAGGAATAGGAGAAAGACCAACTAATTTTTTAAATAGCTCAGTAATAAGCCACTTATTTTTTAAAATTGCAAATATCCGATTTTTTAAAGTGCATCTAATATTCAAATAAGTGCAAAGTGAACAGGAAGCAAAAATATGTTAAGCCTTAATATTCATAAAGGCTGAACGATGAATAACATTCAGAGTGGCGAGGCCATGCGATAAAGACACTCTATTGTGCTAAGTCTTATTTTTCTCATCTGCATAGGTAAATTGTCCACCACATATGGCTTTGAGTGAACTGAGATGTTACTGTCTTGCTTATCATAGTTGGAAGTTTAAAATGCACATTTTTTTTGTTGTTTTTTTTAAAGATTTCATTCATTTATTTGACAAACAGAGATCACAAGTAGGCAGAGAGGCAGGCAGAGAGAGAGGGGGAAGCAGGCTAACTGCCGAGCAGAGAGCCCGATTCGGGGCTCAATCCCAGGACCCTGAGACCATGACCTGAGCTGAAGGCAGAGGCTTTAACCCACTGAGCCACTCAGGCGCCCTAAAATGCACACATTTAATATTAGGTATTTGATGTGTTTAGTCAGGATTCAGACTAGAGCATATCAACCAGTAAAATGTTTCTGGAGTACAATCCTGCAATTATCCAATTTAAAACTTTTCATTTCTTTGAGCCAGCAATTAATTTCAGGGATTCAGTAGAAATTTATTTTTTTTTTGAGAACATGTACAAGAATAATTATGGCATCAATTTTGACAATTTTAAGGAAGTAACAAATTTGTTACGTAAATGTACTTCTCTTCCATCTCTATATGCACTTTTGGATAGCATTCCTTCCTAGTGACTCTGACCAGTGTTTCCAATAGGACAAATAACAAACAGGATAGAACTAGACTTGCTCGGTGAGGTATAGTCTGTCTATCTCCTGGAGCTCTTCTAACACATTAGAATAGAGCCCAGGCTAGCCTGTTGCAGCATGAGAGCCTGTGAAAGACCCCATCAATTCCATCGGAGGCTTAGAGGTGTTTAAAAAAAAAAAAAAGCCATCCCATTCATACAGGCTCTGTCCAGACAGCCCTACCAGACAATCCAACCCTAGGCCCACACAAAAGAATTAGCAAATGTTTGTCTTTAGACATTAACTTTTAGGAAAGTAATTTTGTAATGCAAAAGTAACTAATACCAATATGAATGTGCCTCAGTAGGTGATTCGTTAAATAAATCCTAAATGAACATGCAGACAGACATAAAAAGAATGAAGGACACTGTCAGTTTGGTGCAGCCACTATGGAAAACAGCATGGAGTTTCCTCAAAAAATTAAAAATAAAACCACTGTATGATTCAATAATTCTGCTTGAATGTACCCAAAGGAAATGAAATCACTATCTCAAAAAGACAGTTGTTTTTCCATGCTCATTGCAGCATTATTTACAATAGCCATGGCATCAAAACTGTGTCCTATACAAATGAATGGGGCTTGATCCCATAACCCATGAGATCATGACCTGAGCCAAAACCAAGAGTCAGATGCTTAACTGACAGCCATCTGGGTCCCCAGAAGTCTGACTTTTCTTTACAATATTTTCTTTTTCCTAACTTATTTTAAGAATATAGTATATAACACATATACAAACTATGCATTAATGGACTGTTCATGTTATCGGTAAGGCTTCCAGTCAACAGCAGGCTATTAGTAGTTACCTTAAGTGCACTGAATGCCAAGTGCTGGAGAGCATATAGAACAGTATTTCGTACACCGCTGGTGAGAATATAAAAGAGCACAGCCACACTGGGAGAGAGTAGTTTCTTACAAGGCTAAACACAACTTACCATACATCCCAACAATCATACACCTGGATTTATTGTAGCGAAACGAAAATTTATGCTCACACAAAACCGTGTATGCGGATTTCACACCATCTTTACAACAGCTGAAACCAGGAGATCTCTTCCAAGAATGAAGTGATAAACAAACTGGTCATCTAGTATGTTTATTACTCACCAATAAAAATAAAACAACCATCCATTAACTCACGTAAGTCTTCAGAGCAATTTGCCAAATGACAAAAACATGAAAAGTTTACATATGTTCTACTAATAAAAAATTACAAATTTGTATATAGTCAATGTAATAACTTTTATGGAAAAATATAAAATTATGTCAATAAATATAACATATATAAAATATTTTAAATCCAGTTGAAAAATGATTTTTGTAACAAAATTATACAACTATATTGATGGAAAACAGAAGTGGTTGTGAGAGGTAGGTTTGGATAAAGGGTATGAGCATAAAAAGGTTCAATGAGGGAATCTGTGTTGATTACAGTTTTATATGATGGTTGTGGTAGTAGTTACATGAATCTGTATATGTAATAAAACTTCTTAGAATTACAACATAAAAAAAAAACCATGAAAATCTAATGAAATCCAAACAAGGTTAAGGGCTTAGCTAACAGTATACTACCAAGTCATTTTCTGGATTCAATAACAAGACGTGGCTTACATAAATGTTTTTACTGGCAGACGTGAGGTAAAGGATACTAGGGAACTCTCTGGACTATTTTGCAATTTCTTATAAGTTAAAATGATTTCAAATTAAACATTTTACAAAAATAACTCGGAAGGTGGTTTTATAAAATATTTGGTCATATTTATAAACTCAGTTAAGCAAGTACAAATACTTGTTATTTTATAAATGTAAAACATTATTTCCTTCTAAACTACTTCAGTATGCTAAATTTACAATTAAGTTTAGAGCCCAAGAAAGGTAAAAACAAATCATATACTACAGGGTAGTCCTAGAATACTCCATAGGACACCCTGCATTGTATATAACAATAAATATTCATCAGTAATGAGGAAAGCAGATGACTTTGAAACTATGAAATTACTGACAAGGCCACCAAAAAAGGGTTTCAAAGTATCATCTGAAAATATACATCAGGTGAATTATCTGATATATAATGAGGTCAGCCTTAACATTTAAAACATTAAAAACATTTAAAAGCACTCCAACATTTACCACTTTCACAGGACGTCATTCCTTCATGAGTTCTGGTGTTTGACAGGAGGTGCTCCACATTGAGCATGTTCATGAAGTTTTCATTTCTATACGATTTCCTAAAAAACGAGGCCAACTGTGTCACTGATATCCTGCCAAATATATATTGTCCTCCAGTGTGGACTCTGACCCTTACTGAGGTCTTCTTTCTGGGTGAAAGCTTTCCCATGATCATCATACATTTTTTTTTAATTGTATTTCTATGAACAATAAGCTCACTGATGCTTTATGATGATCCCTGATAATAAAGTCTACCTTCCCCCTGAAGGCCCTCCTAGTCTCTGCCTTCACAGAATTTGTCTCAGTGTACGCTTTTCAGAATACAATGAAGCTAGAAAGTTTTGCCCAAGGTATCTCCACATTGAATGTATCAAGAGTTTTCTCAACATGTTTTCACTGACAGAAAATATGCGGTAAAGGTCACTGAAGGCACTACAACACATGCACCATAGCCACCAGATTTACCTCCTGGACAAGTTCTTTAATCTCCTCAGGGCACATGTCCAAAAACTGGCAGTACCATGATTACATTCCAATCTGCTGGAAACACTGATGTTTAATGAAGTCTTGGTTGCCAAAGAAGGCATTTTCATAGTCATCACATTCATAGGGCTTCAGGAGTTCACTCATAAGTAAGGAGCTGTGATTCTGTGTTAAAAGGATTTCCAACTTGACTGAATCTACCCATTTCTCTCGTGTGCATTTTCTTATGTTTAACAAGGTTTGACAAGTGGGAGAAGGCCTTCTCACAATCGCTGCATCCATAGGGTCTCTCTCCTGTATGAGTTCTTTGATGGACGTTAAGGACCGACTTTGTGGTGAAGGCTTTTCCACATTCACGGCACTCATAGGGCTTCTCTCCCGTGTGAATTCTCTGATGGGTAATGAGACCGTATTTGTGAGAATAGGATTTTCCACACTCAGCACACACAAAGGGAGTCTTTCCGGTATGACACCGCTCATGTTGTATGAGGCATATCTTCTGGCTGAAGGCTTTACCACACTCACTGCATTCATAGGGTTTCTCTCCGGTGTGAGTCCGCTGATGTATAACGAGGGTGCGCTTTGTGGTGAAGCCTTTACCACATTCGTTGCATAAGTAAGATTTCTCTCCGGTGTGAGTCCGCTGATGTATAACGAGGGTGCGCTTTGTGGTGAAGCCTTTTCCACATTCACCGCACGTGTAAGATTTTTCCCCAGTATGAGATCGCTGATGTACGATGAGATTACTCTTCACTGTGAAGCCTTTTCCACATTCACTGCACATATAGGGCTTCTCTCCAGTATGCGTTCGCTGATGAACAACAAGATAGCGCTTCATGGTGAAGCCTTTTCCACATTCAGTACAGATATAGGGTTTCTCCCCCGTATGAGTCCGCTGATGCACAACGAGATTGCTCTTCACCGTGAAGCCTTTTCCACATTCGCTGCACACATAAGGTTTCTCTCCGCTATGAGTTCGCTGATGTGCAATCAGATAGCGCTTCATGGTGAAGCCTTTTCCACACTCACTGCATGTGTAGGATTTCTCTGCCGTTTGGGTTTGCTGAGGCAAAGTGAGACCACTCTTCCCATTAGAGCCTTTCCCGTATTCACTGATTATATAGACTTTGTCTTGTGTATGAGTTTTCGGATGTTTGGCAAACATGACATTTCTGAAGACGGGTTTTCCACATGGATCACACCCATTGGGTTTCTCTCCTCTACGACTGCTTTCATGGTAAATGAGCCGAGACGTCCTGATGCAGGTTTTCTCACCTTCGATGCATGCGTAGGGTTTCTCTATTCTGTGGGTCCTCTGATGCTTAAAGTCTTGGAATTCAGTGCTGCTATGTTTTGTGCTTTCAGGGAATTCAATTCCAGAATACAAATGTTCATGATTACCGTGCAGAAAAGATTTCTCTTCTCCATTAAACTCAACAGCCTTCCTTATTTCACATCTCTTCTCGTTAACAAAACTCAAACTCGAGTTCAAAGCTTTTCTACATAAGTCAAACACGTGATTTTGCGTTATGGCAAAATGTATTCTGCTCAGATGAACAGTATGTCTAAATGCACTCTGCTCCCCGTACTGCCTTGCGCTCTTCGGAAACCTCTGGTCTTGAGAGAGCTCTTGCAGGTGACTATCAAACCCTCCGAATCCTAGGAAAACAAGACAGTGACAAATTCTCACGAGGACAGTATGGAATAAAAGTGTTTTAAAGATGTTGTGGTGGGGGTGGCTCTTTATTGTTGACAACTTTAAAAGAAAACTGTAAAGATTAAGATGAAATACATATCAGATCCAAGAAGAGATAAGGAGCATATTTAGAGCTAAATGCCCACAAAAGATAAAGAGTTCTCATGGGGAAAGGAGTATGTGGAGGAGCTGATTAGGTACCCTCAAACACCTGTGCCACCTCGTCTTGAAGACTAGAAGATAACTTCACCACTCCCCTTCACGGTACTCACTCACCCACATGGGTTCTATCCTGGATTTCATCCTCTGTTATCGGTGGTTCACCTCTGGTTTCCAGCTTGGACAATGCATCTGGTTTGGCAGCCTGACCCCCTGTTCATGAGAAATGACAAAAGACTTAGATGCAGTGACTTGGGGTAAAGTAGGTTGAGATGGGAAAACATGACATTTTAGAGACAAAACAATTTCTCATATGCAAAGTAAAAGCTCTCTTTCAGGATAGAAAAGATTATACTCCTCTGTTTAGGGTCAAGAGAGGGGACTCTTCTAAAGACCATAATGATTGCAAAGCTGTCTTCGAGTGACAGAGGAAAAGCCAGTGACTGAGCACATCCAGATGACACAGAAAGCTGTCCTCACCCACTGACACCAGGTTGCTGTAGTTCTCCAGCATCACGTCCCGGTACAGGTCCTTCTGAGCGGGGCCCAGGAGCTGCCACTCCTCCCAGGTGAAGTCCACGGCCACATCCTCCAGTGTCAGTGATTCCTGTAATAACACACTCCTGTTTAATATGATGTGAATTACTTTTGTTAACATGGAAGAAGCATGAGGGAGGCTATTCTAATCACCATATAGCCTCAGCTATATATAGTTTTTTTCTTTTTAGGGCACCTGGATGGCTCAGTGGGTTAAGCTGCTGCCTTCGGCTCAGGTCATGATCTCAGGGTCCTGGGATGGAATCCCGCATCGGGCTCTCTGCTCAGCAGGGAGCCTGCTTCCCCCTCTCTCCCTACTTGTGATCTGTGATCTCTCTCTGTCAAATAAATAAATAAAATCTTAAAAAAAAAAAAGGAAGAAATTTCATGAGACCTAAGTGGCATAAACTCCTGAATCCCCCAAGAAACTGGCCTGCCTTCCCCACAGAGTCGGTGCACATCATGCAGCTTTTCGTGTCTCTCTGGTTATGATGTCTCTTAGAGATATCAGACTCAAAGTGACAGCTACCGTAACCCACAGGATGCACCACAGTCACACCCGTGTTCTAACAGTAGTCCTTCAGAATGACCCCTGTGAGTAATATATTCCTGATTTCACTTTGCCCTGCTTTTGAATTTAGAGTCTAAGTTAATTTCTCCCCAGAATCCAATTATCCCAATTTATACTAAAAGGCTGAACTGATTTTTCTCAGGTCACCAGAAACCTGTGAAAAACATAGGAAAATGTAACAAACAAAAATCACCTGGGCCTTCGTCATTTTCTTCTGTGCTCACAGAACAGTAACGTGGATTCTTTTGTCTTCCATCTCTCCTGCATCTGCCACAAAGTTCTTAGAGTCAGAAAGCTCGGTGACTGCTTGAAGTTGTCCCTAGGAGCAATGATATCCAAGTCCAAGCACCTCTTCTTTCTTCCTTCATTCCTTCACTTGATCACTCTTGCTCTTGGGGACCTGGGACCTGTGGCTGAAGAGCAAACTGACTTTGAGTGTCCATTTCCTCTGGGCCTACGTGTGATCACTGCTGCTACACACTTACCTTAGAGGACCTCGATATTTCCAACGGTGCCTCTACTTGGTGCCCCCAAGGCTTTCACACTCTAGGGCAGTAAAGCAGGGTCCTAAATGAATGAGAGGTGCACCTCTCCTCTGTGAAGTAGAAGCCGCATGGCTATTAAAGGGGAGGTGGGAAAGCAAAAGTAATAAAGCACGATGCCTCAGAGGCGGGTGGATTATCAATAACAACCACTTAGAACATATGGAAGGTTCCGAAGATCTGGACATTGTGTCTTTAAAAAGCATGCGTGCTGGGACACCTGGGTGGCTCAGTTGGTTAAGCGGCTGCCTTCGGCTCGGGTCATAATCCCAGGATCCTGGGATCGAGTCCCACATCGGGCTCCTTGTTCAGCAGGGAGCCTGCTTCTCCCTCTGCCTCTGCCTGCCTCTCTGTCTGCCTGTGCTCACTCTCTCTGACAAATAATAAATAAAATCTTTAACAAAAAAAAAAGCATGCGCTCTCATGCCCTGCTTTGAAAGTCTTTATATGCCTCATGGGTACACACACTTCAGTGTGAAGACCGGTGTACCAAGCAAATCACAGACTGTCTTATCCCACTTTGGGCACTAAATGATTAACCTTGCCCAACAGAGGCTTGGCTTTTGCCCTTAGTTTCTAGGAGGAAACTTCTAAGTCCTCAGGATATCCTGCATGATAAGAGTGTCTCTGCTCACCTGGGAGGCTTGGGCCATGCAGGGCAGTCTATTCTAATAAAATGATTTATGGGGAAGGGCCTTGGACCATGTGGTATCAGCGGGGCCTCTGGAGGGGCTGGAGGAGACTAAGGTCAGCCACACAAGCAGTCAGTCATAAGTGCTCATTAACGTCAATAAAAACTCTGATGCCAAGGCTTGTATGAGTTTTCTCTGGTGGGCAATAATGATAGAAAAGGTAAACAAATGAGGAAGCTATAAATTATTAATCTATATATACCTAATGGCAGAATCACAAAATACAAATAAAAACTGACAAAATTAAAGAGAGAAATAGAAAATTCAATAATAATAGTTGAAAATTTCAAAAATCCACTGTCAATAATTTTTAAAAAGAAAAAAAAAAAAAAACCCAGCGGCACCTGGATGGCTCAGTCGATTAAGTCTCTGCCTTTGGCTCAGGTCAAGATCTCAGGGTCCTGGGATCGAGCCCCACCTCAGGCTTCCTACTCAGCAGGGAATCTGCTTCTCTCTCTCCCTCTGTGCTCTCTTTCTCTAACTCTCACTCTTGTCTTACTCTCAATCTCAAATAAATTTTTTTTAATTAAAAAAAAAAAAAACAAAGAAAACCCCCCAGAAAACCAGCAGAGATATTTAAGACTTGAACACCATAATCAACTGACAATTATTTGATGCCATACTCAACGGCAGCAAAATATACATTCTCTTCAAAGGTACATGAAACATTCTCCAGGAAAGACCATAATTTAAGATATAAAACAAATGTCAATAAATTTAAAATATATTTTCCAACCACAACAGATCTGAATTAGATATCTGCTTCAGAATGAAATTCAGAAAATACACAAACATTTGGAAATTAACTAGTATACCTCTGAGTAATCATGAATTAAAAATAAATATTAATTAGATGAAATGGACAAATGCCTGGAAAGAGACAAATAACAAAATGGACAGAAAAACAGTTCTAAAAAAGCCAAATAGACATATAACAAGAAATTGAATTAGTAATTAAAAACTGTCTCCTTGGGGCGCCTGGGTGGCTCAATGGGTTAAGCCTCTGCTTTCGGCTCAGGTCATGATCTCAGAGTCCTGGGATCGAGCCCCACATCAGGCTCTTTGCTCAGCTGGGAGCCTGCTTCCCCCTCTCTCTCTGCCTGCCTCTCTGCCTACTTGTGATTTCTCTCTTAAAAAAAATAAAATAAAATAAAAAAATAAAAAATAAAAACTGTCTCCTGGGGCACCTGCATGGCTCAGTTGGCTAAGCAATCAACTCTTAATTTCCTATCAGGATTTGATCTCAGAGATCAAGCCCCACTTTGGGCTCCATGCTGGGCACGGAGCCTACTTAAAAAAAAAAAATTGCCTTACAAATTAATGCTTATGCCCAGATGTATTCCTTCTATGGTGTCACTATCACTAAAACACCAAAGCCAGACAAAGGCACCACGGGAGAGGAAAATTACAGACCAATCTCTTTCATGAAATAGGTGAAAAATCATTAACATATTACCAAAACAATAAGCGAAATAAGAGAAAGACAAAGACAGGATGATTGCTTTCATATGTGGAATCTAAGAAAACAAAATGGATGAACACATGGCGGGGTGGAAACAGAGGGAAACAAATTATGAGCGCCTCTTAACTACAGAGAAGAAACAGAGTTGATGGAGGGAGGTGGATGGGGGATGGGATAGACGGGTGATGGTATCAAGGAGGGCACTTGTTATGATGAGCACTGGTGTATATGTAAAGGATGAATCGTTGAACTCTACTCCCGAAACCAATATTGAACTGTATGTCAGTAAACAAGAATTTAAAGGTAAGAAACACATATTAGCAAAAAAATCTAGGATAACATAAATAGGGATTACAGACAGTGACTAAGGGGGATTTAGCCCAGGAATGCCAGTTTGGCTGGCAGGGTGGCTCAGTCAGTTAAGCGTCCAACAATTAATTTCAGCTCAGGCTGTGATCTCAGAGTTGAGAGATCAAGTCCTGTATGGGGCTCCAGGCTGGGTGTGGAGCCCACTTAAGACTCTCCCTCCCTCTCCCTTTATCCTCCTCCCACCCCTCCCAAACTTAAGTGCCCTCTGTGTCTCAAAAAAAAGATAGATGATAAATTTCAATGTAACAGCTAGAAATATAAACTATCTCAAGAGAATGAGAAGATAAGCTACAGACTAGATAAAATACTTGCAAAAGACATATCTGATAAAGGACTGTTAACTGAAATATACAAAGAACTCCTAAAACTCAATGATAAGAAAAGACAACCCAATTTTAAAAATGGGCAAAAGCCCCAAATGGACATCTTACCAAGGAAGATACAAGTTTAGCAAATAAGCATATGAAAGGCTGCTCAACATCATATATAATTAGAGAATTACAAATTAAAACAGAGATACCATTACACACCTGTTAGAACAGCCAAAATTCAAAACACCAATAACACCAAATGCTGGCAAGGATATGGAGCAAAAGGAACTCTCATTTATTGCTGTTGGGAATGCAAAATGATACAACCACTTTAGAAGATAGTTTCGCAGCTTCCTTTTTTTTTTTTTAAGATTTTATTTATTTATTCAGCCCCACTACCCGAACTATCACCAACACCCAGTGGGTCACTCGGGACCTCGGCTATTGTCATGAAACTCATCATGCCCCATTTCTATCACTTCCAACAGAAAGTCGGGTTCTGAATCTCCAATTTACCATACATCCTGGTTGCTGACCTCCAGCCATGTGATGAACCCACATGGCAACTTTCTGTTAGAGAAGACCAACCCTGCACCTCCTAGAAAATGTTTTGAATGGAGTATAAGTCCATCAGGACTACAGTGTGAATGGTGGTACACAGCCTGCATGGTAGTAGTCAGTAATTCTAACACGGGTTGACCATCCCCACCAGTCTCACAAAACCTTCCTCTGGACCCATGGAACTTGTGGTCTGCCCTTAGAAAATACCCCAGGAAACTAACCTTTAATCTGAATGCTCCCTTCACCCTCTGGTCCAAATCTTGTCCAACCACAATGGTATGAAAGTAGAAATCAGTCACAAAAAGGAAGTGGGACAGTCAAAAATATGCGGAGATTTAACAACATGCTAGTAAACAACCAAGGGTCAAAGAAGAAATCAAAAGAAATTTTAAAAGTACCTTGAGACAGGGGCGCCTGGGTGGCTCAGTGGGTTAAAGCCTCTGCTTTCGGCTCAGGTCATGATTCCAGGGTCCTGGGGTCGAGCCTCGAATCAGCCCCGCATTGGGCTCTCTGCTCAGCAGGGAGCCTGCTTCCCCCTCTCTCTCTGCCTGCCTCTCGGCCTACTTATGATCTCTGTCAAATAAATAAATAAAATCTTTAAAAAAAAAAAAGTACTTTGAGACAAATGAAAAAGAGAACCTATGAAAAGTTAAAGGATGCAGCAAAAGTGGCTCTAAGGGAGAAGTTCATAGAAATTCAGGTCCTCATCAATCCACCTGAAAGCTCTCTAATAAACAACCTAATTTTACATGGGAAAGAAGCGGGGGTGGTGGGGGAGGACAAGCAAAGCCCCAAATCAGTAAATATAAGGAAATAACAAAATGGAATGTGGAAATAAATCAAATGGAGACTAAAAAGACAAAAGATCAATGAAAATACAAGCTGCCTTTCTTGGAAAGATAAACAAAAAACTGACAAACTTTTAGCTAGACTGACGAAGAAAGAGAGAGGACTCAAATACAATCAGGAAAGAAAGATAACTGATTCCTGTCTCACATCAAAATCCTAGAGGAGAACACAAGCAACAACCTCTAACATTGGCCAGAGCAACTTCTTACTAGACATGTCTCTGGAGGCAAGGGAAACAAAAGCAAAAATGAACTTGGGACTTCATCAAGATATAAAGCTTCTACCCAGGAAAGGAAACAATCAACAAAAACTAAAAAGCAACCTATGTAATGGGAGAAGATTATTTGCAAATGACATACCTGATAAAGGGTTAGTGTCCAAAAATCTATAAAGAACTTGCCAAACTCAACACCAAAAAAACAAAACAAAACGAACAAACAAACAAAAAACCCCAACCAAATAATCCAGTTAAGAAATGGGCAGAAGACACAAATAGACATTTTTCCAAAGAAGACCTACAAATGACTAACAGACACATGAAAAGATGCTCAACAGCACTCATCGTCAGGGAAATACAAATCAAAAGCACAAGGACCTATTACCTCACGACTGTCAGAAGGACGAAAATTAACAACACAGGTAACCACACATGTTGGCAAGGGAGCAGAGAAAGGGGAACTCTCTTACACTGTTGGTGGGAATGCAAGCTGGTGCAGCCACTCTGGAAAATAGTTTGGAAGTTCCTCAAAAAGTTAAAATTAGAACCACCCTACAACCCAGCAATTGCACTATTAGGTATTTACCCAAAGGATACAAAAATACTGATTCGAAGGGACACATGCACCCCAATGTTAACAGCAGTGGTATCAAAAATAGCCAAATAATGGGAAAAGCCCAAATGTCCATCAACTGATGAGTGGATAAAAATGTGGTACATATATACGTATAGACAACGGAGTATTACTCAGCCATCAAAAAGAAATGAAATCTTGCCTTTTGCAATGACATGGATGGAGCTAGAGTGTATTATGCTAAGTGAAACAAGTCAAAGAAAGACAAATACCATATGGTCTCACCCACGTATAATTTAAGAAACAAACAAACAAAAATGAACATGGGGAAGGGAGGGGCAGAAAAATAGAGGGAGACAAACCATGAGAGACCCTTTTAACTATAGAGAACAAACTGAGGGTTGATGGGGGGAGTGGGAGATGGGCTCAGTGAGTGACAGGCACTAAGGAGGGCACTTGTAATGAGCACTAGATGTTAATATGTAAGTGATGAATCACTAAATTCTACTCCTGAAACCAATATTACACTATATGTTAACTAACCAGGATCTAAATAAAAACTTGAAACAAAAAAGATAAATAAGCGTGTGTTGGAGAGGATGTGGAGAAAGGGGAACCCTCTTACACTGTTGGTGGGAATGCAAACTGGTGCAGCCACTTTGGAGAACAGTGTGGAGATTCCTCAGGAAATTAAAAATAGATCTTCCCTATGACCCTGCAATTGCACTGCTGGGTATTTACCCCAAAGATACAGATGTAGTGAAAAGAAGGGCCATCTGTACCCCAATGTTTATAGCAGCAATGGCCACGGTCGCCAAACTGTGGAAAGAACCAAGATGCCCTTCAACGGATGAATGGATAAGGAAGATGTGGTCCATATACACTATGGAGTATTATGCCTCCATCAGAAAGGACGAATACCCAACTTTTGTAGCAACATGGACAGGACTGGAAGAGATTATGCTGAGTGAAATAAGTCAAACAGAGAAAGTCAAGTATCATATGGTTTCACTTATTGGTGGAGCATATCAAATAATATAGAGGACAAGGGTAGATGGAGAGGAGAAGGGAGTTGAGGGAAATTGGAAGGGGAGGTGAACCATGAGAGACTATGGACTCTGAAAAACAACCTGAGGGTTTTGAAGGGGCGGGGTGGGAGGGTGGGGGAACCAGGTGGTGGGTATTAGGGAGGGCACAGATTGCATGGAGCACTGGGTGTGGTGAAAAAACAATGAATACTGTTACGCTGAAAATAAATAAAAAATTTAAAAAAAAAAAAAAAAAAAAGATAAATAAGCAAATAAAATGATGATTTTTTTTTAAAGATTTTATTTATTTATTTGACAGACAGAGATCACAAGTAGGCAGAGAGGCAGACAGAAAGAGAGGAGGAAGCAGGCTCCCTGCGGAGCAGAGAGCCAGATGCAGGACTCGATCCCACCACCCTGGGATCATGACCTGAGCTGAAGGCAGAGGCTTTAACCCACTGAGCCACCCAGGCGCCCCAATGATGATTTTTTTAAAAAGGTGAAAATGATTTTAAAAATGTGAAATACTCAGGGAAAAAGATTATCAAAAATTTAAAACACCTTTTGAAAAGTGTATCAGAGGGGGCGCCTGGGTGGCTCAGTGGGTTAAAGCCTCTGCCTTCGGCTCAGGTCATGATCCCTGGGATCGAGCCCTGCATCGGGCTCTCTGCTCGCCCTGGAGCCTGCTTCCTCCTCTCTCTGCCTGCCTCTCTGCCTACTTGTGATCTCTGTCAAATAAATAAAATCTTTTTAAAAAGGGGGGGGCACAAAGAAAATTCGGTGGTGAGGGGTATGTTCATGATTTTCATGTGGCGACACTTTCATGAGTATATACGTCAAATTTACCAATTACTGACCTGTAGCTTATTGTATGTCAATTTTACTTCAATAAATCATTTTGAAAAAGGGGGAAAGCCAGTGATAATTATAATGTAGACCAAAATATAATGCTAATGAAAAAAAGGCAACAACAAAAGACTACATATATGATTCTGTTTACATGAAATGCCTAGAAACTGCAAATTAATAGACTCTAGAAGGTAATCAGTGGTGTGTGGCTGAGGGTAGGAGTGGAGACGGAGTGTACAGAGGACTAAGAAAACTTTTCTGGGTGACAGAAATGTTTTAAAGTTGGATTGTCTTGAAACTGGATTGTACTCACGGTTGCACAACTCTAGAAACTCTGTTAAAATCACTGAAATGTAGGGGTGCCTGGGTGGCTCAGTGGGTTAAGCGTCTGCCTTTGGCTCAGGTCTTGATGCTGGGGTCCTGGGATTGAGTCCCACTTAGGGCTCCCTGCTCAGAGGGGAGCCTGCTTCTCCCTGTGCCTGCAGCTACCCCTCATTGTACTGACAAATAAATAAATAAAATCCTCAAAAAAAAAAAAAATCACCAAAATGTAAATACTTATGCCTGGCGAATTTTATGGTATGTAAATTAAACCTCAGTAAAACTACTAAAATTATCATTGAATACTTTTGAATATAGTTATTATATTAATGTTTCACTCAGACACCATGGCACTGGCTCACCAACCTGTGTTGATACTCACTGCAGTGATTAAGAATGTATAAATATCGGGGCGCCTGGGTGGCTCAGTGGGTTGAGCCTCTGCCTTCGGCTCGGGTCATGATCCCAGGGTCCTGGGATGGAGCCCCGCATCGGGCTCTCTGCTTGGCAGGGAGCCTGCTTCCTCCTCTCTCTCTGCCTGCCTCTCTGCCTATTTGTGATCTCTGTCTGTCAAATAAATAAATAAAATCTTTAAAAAAAAAAAAAAAGAAAGAATGTATAAATATCATCTCCTACGCAAATAGGTTGAGGATGAGCAATTACATGATACAATTAATTTTTCTTTGTGTTTAGACAGATGATCCTAAATGTAGGGGGGAAAAGAAGGTTTTCACTATGGAACAGACGATAGGGTAAAAGAGACGCTTTTACTTCGAATGACTCTAAAAGGAAATATCCAAACGTGCAGTGAACTTGAAGGCAAGAAAAACAAAAGCTACATCTTTAACAGTCAGTATATCACTAGCTCACTCCGAACCCATCTAATCTTGTGGGAAAGTGAGAAGAGCGGTGATGCTGGGAGACGAACTTGTCAGTACGGTCCACGAGGACGGACTGAAGCAGCGAACTGGGTTCGGATTAACTGGAGAAAATGCCCCTTTCAGGTCTGTCTCCGGCATTCAAGGTTTGACCCTGAACCTTCCGATTCTCTGGGGGCCCTGGACCTCCTCAAACACTGACAGCCCCACCGGGCGCCTCCAGGAGGGAGTCCTGTATCAAAGGCCCTACTAACCCACCAGCAAGCCCGCGGAGCCAACAGGGACACCTCCAACCCAGGCTTCGCTGACGCGGAAGCCGGACGACACAGGCGTTCGCGGAGCCGAGACATCTTCAGACTCTTATGCACCGACTTTCCAAAGGCCCCATCACTCCCCTCAGATTCCTCAGGGACTGAATCCCAGTAAAATCCCAGCCGCGGTTCTTCACACACGCTCCCGCTCACGGACCCCACAGGCGAGAGCTAAGCCCAGAACCCGACTCACCTGAACCCGAACCGCTACAGACGCTGCTGGCAGCGACGAGAGGCCACCCGCTTCCAGAGCCACCCCGCTCCGTGTGCCCTTCCTGGCGGTACCTAGGGACTCGGGTCCTCCCGGGCCGGCGACTCCCGCGAGGACCTGGGAGCGCTACGGGATTTCGGAGCTCCACGGACTGGCCGCGCTCTCTGACATGACGGCCACGCCCACCCCGGCGCATCTGATGGGAGGGGGCGTAGCGGCTGTGTGGGGAGATCGAAATCATGACGGGCCACCTCAGTGTTTTTACCTCCTCGTTGGGAGGGATGGTCAGCGGAGCTGTGCCAACTGGGTAAGACTCAGAGGTCGGTGTCTACCCAAAGCCACCAGGCGTGTTTATCCGCCGAGGGAAGAAAGATGGCGGCACCCTCTGTGTACGGCCGAGCGCAGTCGTTAGGCGGGAGCACCGTGGACGCGGCCATCTTAGAGGAAGGCAGGTGTCCGTACGGCTGGGATGGGCTCAGACCAAGGCCGACTGGGGGAAAGTTTGAAGAAGCTGGAACGTCGCTGGAGAGGCATGGGTCCTAGAGTTGATAAAACCAGTGGTCGCTTAACGTCTTAGGTTTAGGGAGAGGGCGGTTGTGTATGGACTAGGTAAGGCCCTAGTCGTTTAGAAGGAAGCCCGCTTTTGAGGGGCGAAGCGAAGAGGGTGGGCTTCCTAAAGAAATGCTAATCCCCCCGTGGGAGTGGCTACGCAGCTACTGATGAAGTTCTAGAACCTGGGTGAGGTTCGGTGGGGTGAGGTCCGGAGCGGATGACCAAGAAAGAATTCTTGAGACACCTTTGGTGCAAAATGGTGGTTTATTAAAGTACGGGGACAGGACCCGTGGGCAGGAAGAGCTGCTGCCTCGGGGATGTGAGGAGAGGCTGATCATATACACGGGAGTTGGGCAGGTGAGGACAAAGGGGGTGTTCAGAAGGGCTGTCAGGGTAAAGAGACTGTCAGGATATTGAAGGCCTGGTTATTATTAAGCCAAGTCCGTTTTTCCCTTTAATGGGACACTAGCATGAAGACAATTGGGAGTCTCCTGATGGAATGTCACATTCTTGCTATCAAGCGTCCTTGTTAGTGAGATTTGGGTTTAGAAGAAATTTAACTTTATTTACATTTCCTTATGCCTCAGCCCCCTTCAGTTTTTATGGAGGGGAGGGTGATGTTAGGGCTTGAGGAACTGAGTTATGTGCCTCTGGAAATTGGGTTATTGATAAGGTAACTTCTTTGTTGTAAATCTCAAGGACATTTGTAAACCAAGGGAGACTCCTGCCTTGCAGGATTGTGATCTCTGCAAGTTAACTATTTGTTTTTCTTTTAGGGCAGCCAGGGGTGCCTGAGGAGTGTCACACATATTACCGAGGGTAGCGGGTGGAGAGGGGGTGCAAGGTGCCAGCTTTTGCTTTGTCCTCAGCCAGCCTCCTGCTCCGTCATCACTACTACCTCTAGTAAGGAAAGGGATGAAGTGAAGGTGCAAATGTTTGTTTGTCTTACAAAAATAAATGAAGATGGGGCGCCTGGGTGGCTCAGTGGGTTAAAGCCTCTGCCTTTGGCTCAGGTTATAATCCCAGGGTCCTGGGATCGAGCCCTGCATCGGGCTCTCTGCTCAGCGGGGAGCCTGCTCCCTCTCTCTGCCTACTTGTGATCTCTGTCTGTCAAATAAATAAATTAAGTCTTTAAAAAAATAAAATAAAATAAAATAAAATAAAGGAAGATGACCCTGGGGTATTGGTGAATCTGAAATTACGAGATAATGTAATTATTATATTTTGCATAGTGCCCAGATTTTTAAGAGTGCACACTTTAAAGTTTTTATTATTATTTAAGCGTGGGAGGTTTAATCGTAGAGGATTTAGTTACTCCCTTTTTAGAAGGCAACCTGAATCAATTTACATTTTTCATTCTCTGATGTAGAAATATTAGTTGCAACAGTTTCCTTAGTAAAAAAAATTTTGAGTTTTTTTTTAAAGATTGTATTTATTTATGTGACAGAGAGATCACAAGTAGGCAGAGAGGCAGGCAGAGAGAGGAGGAAGCAGGCTCCCTGCTGAGCAGAGAGCCCGATGTAGGGCTCGACCCCAGGACCCTGAGATCATGACCTGAGCTGAAGGCAGTGGCTTCACCCACTGAGCCACCCAGGCACCCCTAAAGATTCTTATTTATTTATTTATTTATTTATTTGACAGAGCACAAGCAGGCAGAGTGGCAGGCAGAGGGAGAGGGAGAAGCAGGCTCTCCACTGAGCAGGGACCTAATGGGGGCCTGGATCCCAAGATGCTGGGATCATGACCATGAGCGGTAGGCAGACACTTATCCGACTGAGCCACGCAGGTGCCCCCAAAATTTTCTTAATATTAACGACGTTGGCTTTTGCAATTAAAAAGGAAAAAAAATCTAAATGTATGATGATAGACAATTACTTTGGTAAATTATGGAACTGCCCTGAGCCAAACAGTACATAGCAACTGAAAAGAATATACTAAAACTGTCAGTATAAATAAGGAAAGATAACTGTATTCTCAAGAAGAAAAAAACACATCTTCAGAATAATATAAATCTTATGACCCCCATTCCGGGAACAAATTGTAAGCGTTTGCCTGTTTATTTGTGGTTGGTTAAGTAAACATTTAGTTTGGATTACTTCTGGCTTTGTACTTAAGTGTATGTCAGAAGTTTTTCACATTCCCAATTTTTGCAATTCTCCATTGTTTCCATATCTTTGTGTCATAATTCCATGTTACTTTATTATAAAAATGTCAGTTTTAGAAGTTTTAGAGTATTTAATGATGTAGATGCTCGTAACATTATAAATATTAAAAAACTAGCCTCAGTTTTCTTTCATGAAAGAAATATACTTACATATGTCTGAAAATTTGGGGAGAATATATTGTAAACAATGCTAGACTCAGGTACAATTATGGGTGATTTAAAATTTCCTCAATGGTTTATACATGTTTTCTAATTTTTTAAAAAACTTCTTTAAAATTTTAGGGGCACCTCGGTGGCTCAGTGGGTTAAAGCCTCTGCCTTCGACTCAGGTCATGATTCCAGGGTTCTGGGATGGAGCCCCGCATCAGACTCTCTGCTCAGCAGGGAACCTGCTTCCCCCCCTCTCTCTCTGCCTGCCTCTCTGCCTACTTGTGATCTCTGTCTGTCAAATAAATAAATAAAATCTTTTAAAAACTTTTTTAAAATTTTAAGTATGGGGCACCTGCATGGCTCAGTCATTAAGCGCCTGCCTTCTGCTGAGTGTCCTGGGATCCAGCCCCATATCTGGCTCCCTGCTCAGCGGGGAGCCTGCTTCTCCCTCTCCAGCTCCCCTGTGCTTGTGTTCCCTCTCTTGCTATCTCTCTGTGTCATAAAAAAAATCTTTAAAAATTTTTTAAAAATAAAATTTTAAGTAGGCTCCACGCCCAACATGGGGCTTGAATTCATGACCCTGAGATAAAGAGTCACATGCTTTACCAGTTGAACCAGCCAAGCTCCCCATGTTTTCTAATTTCCATACATTAAGAATTTATTGTCTGGGGGGGCACATGGGGGGCTCAGTGGGTTAAAGCCTCTGCCTTCGGCTCAGGTCATGATCAGGGTCCTGGGATTGAGCCCCACATCGGGCGCTCTGCTCAGCAGGGAGCCTGCTTCTCTTCCTCTCTCTCTCTGCCTGCCTCTCTGCCTGCTTGTGATCTCTGTCTGTCAAATAAATAAAATCTTTTTTAAAAAAAAGAATTTATTGTCTGTATAATTTCTTAATTGTAAGAGTATTTTATTCTCTTCAGGGATTAATGGGTCACCCTATTCACCTGGGATGTCAAGCTCTGAAAAGTGAGTTCGGCCTCTGGTCCAGAGAGCTCAGGGTAGCCTGGGCAGCCCATTCTGGGACCCTGCCTGATCGATTTCAGGAATGAGCTGATCTGACCTCGCCATGGCAGGATGTGTAGCTCCGCAAAAGGGTAAGAAGTGGAGGGGATCAGAGGGCCTGGTTGGTAGAACACTCATATCTGATTCTTTACTGTAGAGAGTGTCCACCCGGAATCCATCCTGTTACAGTGTAGTGGTGGTCACAGGTGCACTAATCCAGGATTTAGGGCAAAGATGTTAAAATTTAAGTATAGATCACAAAGATTATTTTACAAATACAGGGTCTTGGGCCCAAGACTAGAGGTTCTGGTTTAGGAGGTCTGGGTTTGACTTAAGAATTTGCATGTTTTACTGACTTCTCAGAGAATATTGAAGCAGGAAGCCCAGAGAAAACACTTAGAAACAGATCTGGAGTGTTCCAGCTTATGAGTATTATGCTTGCTGGTTACCCTCAGTATACTTAGGTCTTAGTTCAGATTACATCTGCTCAGAACAGCTGTCCTTGAACACCCATACTAAAATAGCTCCTCCAGCGGCACCTGGGTGGCTCAGTGAGTTAAGCATCTGCCTTTGGCTCAGGTCGTGATCCCAGGGTTCTGGGACCGAGGCCCTTGTCTGGCTTCCTGCTCAGCCTGGAGCCTGCTTCTCCCTCTGCCTGCTGCTGCCTTGCTTGTGCTCTCTCTCTGTCAAATAAATAATTGAAAAACAAAATAGCTCCACCATTACAAGCTATGTACTCGCCTTCTTAGTTCTCCATAGCACTTAACAACTGACATTCTATTATGTACTTATTTTACTGAGTCACCTGCACTAAACCATATGCTCCATAAAGGCCATGACTTTGCCTGTTTTGCTCATTAATGTGTCCCCAGTGACTACAATGGTGCCTGGCACCATTGTAAATGCTAAAAAATAAAAAATAAATTCCTTAAAGGAATAAGTTACTCAACACTGCCATAACACTGTATGGCAAATTGCGGGGGGGGGGGTGCCACAAGTAGGATTTATAAACTAGATTGCATATCCTTTTTTTTAAAAAATGTATTTGAGAGCGAGCGAGCGTATTCATACACACATATGAGTGGAGGGAAGGGGGAGGGAGAGAATCTGGAGCAGACTCCGCGCTGAGCCTCACGTGGGGCTTGGTCCCCCAACCCTAAGATCATGACCAAGCCAAAACCAAGAGCTGGAGGCTTAACTGACTGAACCACCCAGGCATCCCAAATATTCTTATATTAAGGAAATAACTGGATAAAGAAGAACAAGGAGAAAAAGGGGAGAACAAGAGGCTTTTTGCTAGGAAAACGAAAATTTTTTACCAGCGGACCTGCTCAAAAAGAATTGATAAAGGAAGTTCTAACAAAAAGGAAATGACAGAAGGAAACATGAAACACCAGGAATGAAGAAGATGAAATGAAAAAGGTAAATATATCATCAGACGTAATAGGCTATTCCCCTTTGAGTTTTTAGAATTATGTTTGACGATTGAAAGCAAAAATGACAACTTTACCTGCTCAGTGTATGAGCAGGTTTGGGAAAGATCAGTTAAGACCACTATTATAGGGGCGCCTGGGTGGCTCAGTGGGTTGGGCCTCTGCCTTCAGCTCAGGCCATGATCTCAGGGTCCTGGGATCCAGCCCTGCATGGGGCTCTCTGCTCAGCGGGGAGCCTGCTTTCCCCTCTCCCTCTGCCTGCCTCTCTGCCTCCTTGTGATCTCTCTGTCAAATAAATAAAAATCTTAAAAATCTTTAAAAAAAAAAAAAAAAGACCACCATTATATGTTACACACACCTGACAGGAAGTCTAGGATCAAATATGACTGTGCCAAGTGCAGGACAAGATACAACTGGGGCACTGATACACTGAAGGTGGGAATGTAAATTAGTATGACTACTATGGAAAAGCTTGTCAGTTTCTTATAAAGTTAAAAACACAAACTTAACATGGGTATTTATCCCAAAGAAATGAAAACTTATGTTCATACAAAACTGGATTCATAGTATCTTTATTCATAATAATGAAACACTAGAAACAACCCAAAGTCCACCAATATTGAACAAATAAACTATGGTGCATTCATAGCAAAAGAATACTACTCAGTTACAAAAAGTAAAACTATTTATATGCCCAACAAATTGGATGAATCTTAAGGGCAATTTGCTGCGTGAAATAGAGCCTATCCCAAAGGTCACACTGTATCATTCCATTTTAATAGCATCCTTGAAATGACAAGATCAGAGTGATGGAGTACTGGTCAGTGGTTGCCATGGATCAGGGTTGTGGGGAGAGTGTCACTATAAAGGGGCAGCACATGGATGTTTCTTTGTGTGGGCACAACAATTCTGCATCCTGACTGTGGTGAGATTTACAGGAGTCTATATATGTGATCAGGTTTCTTATAACGCTACGCTAAAAAACAAAAGCTCACATAAATTAATGCATGCAAACACTAGTGAAAACCAAATAAGGCCTATAGTTTACTTAGTGCATTGTACCCATGTCATTTTATTGGTTTTGATTATGTGTTACGGTTATGTAAGATACTGTCACTGAAGAACCCGAGTACAAGTACTCAGAAACTTTTGTACACTTTATAATTTTTTGTGAGTCTAAAATTATTTCCAAAAACTTAGAAAAATCATATATAAGGTTATTTTTGTAAACTACTTTCAAACTTGAATAAATACACCTTAATTTGTTAAATTACATTTATAAATATATTCCTTTTTCTTTTGCCTGAAAGAGATGACTTTAGAACCTAAGAAATCAAAGAGCTAATGATATAATGATGCAAATAGGGCACAGAACACCCCTGCATTGTGTACATTAAAATTTAATCAGTGTTGAGGATAGCCTACTTTAAAATGATGGCCTCACTGAGAATATGGTTCAAAGTTTCCTGCCCCAAAATGGACATCAGATGTAGAAGATGAGACTTATGATGGAAAACTCAGGTATGCATCGTTTTCGTGAGGCTTCTTTCCTTCAAAATTTCTCTGCTAGCTACTCCACATTTAGTGTGTTCGTGAGTTTTACGTCTGTAATGAATTTATCAGAAATGATGAGGCAGAATGTAGCGCTAAAATTCATATTCACTGCCATTTGCCTTCAACGTGAATTTCACACAATTATTGAGGTTTTAATTCTAGGCAAAGGCTTTTACACAAGCATATCATTGCTACTGTGTGTAAGCTCGCTGGTAGGATCTATTATGATCACTGATGAGACAGGGTCTTTATTCCCATAAGAGGCTTTCCTATTCTCTCCATTCATAAGCTTTATCTTAATATATACTTTTCAGATATGTAATTACCTAGAAATGTTTCCTCAGGACTTTTCTGCATTGAAGTATCAGGTTTTTTTCCTGTTGTGACATATGATATGAGGTAATTGATCACTGAAGGCACTAGCACATTCTCTGCATTCATTGAACTTTACTCCTGTGCAAATTCAGTATTCCCCAAGGGGGAAAATCTAGCAACAGGCTAATTGATCTATACTGACTATATTCAAGTATGCTGGGAGCACACTGATGTTTAATGAGGTCACTGAACTGTCACGGTTTACCCCCTGCGAGAGTTCACTTGTAGGTAATGAGTTCAGATTCTCTGCAAAGGCTTATGCACCTTGACTTACACATTTCTTGTGTATACTGACAAGGCTTAACAAATGAGAGAAAGGTGTTGCGAAATCCATAGAGTCTTTCTATGAATTCTTTGATGTACGATGGCTGCTGACTTGGTATTGAAGGCTTTCTCCCATGAGCTGTCTACATAGTTTGCTGCATAAATTCCCCGGGAATGGGATTACCACAGTCAGTACACATAAAGGAAGTTAATTCTATGTGAAATCTCTGATGTTGCATGAGGCATATTTTCCTCCTGAGGGTGTGACCATATTCACTGTGTCACTGGGGTTTGTTTCCATTATGAGTTCTCTGATGTACAATAAGATTTCTCTTTGAGGAGAAGCCTTTTCCACAGTCACTGCATATAAAGGGTTTCTCTCCTGTATGAGTTCGCTGATGAACGATTAGTCGGCTTTTCACAGTGAAGCCTTTACCACATTCATTGCATGCATAAGGCTTCTCTCCGGTATGAATTTGCTGATGTAAAATGAGCTCGGTTTCCGTAGCAAAGCCTTTCCCACATTCGCTGCATAGGTAGGATTTCTCTCCTGTATGGATTTGTTGATGTACAACGAGATAGCGTTTCATGGTGAAGCCTTTTCCACATTCACTGCACGTGAAGGGTTTCTCTCCAGTATGAGTTCGCTGATGTACCACGAGATTGCTCTTAAAGGCAAAACCTTTTCCACATTTATTGCATATATAGGGTTTCTCTCCAGTGTGAGTTCGCTGATGTAACATCAGTCCACTATTCACAATGAAACCTTTCCCACATTCGCTGCATCTGTAAGGTTTCTCGCCAGTATGTGTTCGCTGATGGACGACCAGCCGACTCTTCAGGGGGAAGCCTTTCCCACATTCACCGCAGATGTAGGGTTTCTCTCCAGTATGAGTTCGCTGGTGTATGATGAGCATGCTCTTCACGGTGAAACCTTTGCCACATTCACTGCATATATAGGATTTCTCTACTGTATGATTTCTCTGATGTACGATGAGATTACTCTTTCTGGGAAAGCCTTTGCCGCATTCATCGCATATATAGGGTTTCTCACCTGTGTGGGTTCGCTGATGTTCAGTTAGTCGACTCTTCAACGTGAAGCCTTTCCCACATTCGTTGCATATATAGGGTTTCTCTCCTGTGTGATTTCGTTGATGTACAATGACATAGTGCTTCGTGGTGAAGCCTTTCCCACATTCACTGCAGATGTAGGGTTTCTCTCCTGTATGAGTCCGCTGGTGTATGATGAGCATGCTCTTCCCGGTGAAGCCTTTTCCACAGTCGCTGCATACATAGCACTTCTCTCCAGTATGATTTCGCTGATGCACAATGAGATTCCGCTTCCCCGGGAAACCTTTTCCACATTCGCTGCATACATAGGGTTTCTCTCCAGTGTGAGTTCGCTGGTGTTCAATTAGACGACTCTTCATGGTGAAGACTTTTCCACAATCATTGCACAGAAAGGATTTCTCTCTTTTATGAATTCTCTGATGTTCATTGAGCCTGGACTTTCTGGAGAACACTTTTGCACAAATATTGCATCCATAAGGTTTCTCTCCTGTATGAACTCTGTGATGATCTGTGAGCTGAGACTTCTTAATGAAGGCTTTTCCACATTCACTGCATATATGGGGCTTTTCTACTTCACGAGTTCTCTGATGCTTAATGACTTGGGACTTACTGCTAATAGGTTTTGCACTAACAGGGAGTTTAACAGCTGAATGAAAATCTTCATGCTTATCACGCAGAAATAACTTCTCATCTCCACTGAATTTGGTAGAGTTTTTAATTTCATAGCTTTTGCTCTGGTTGACTAAACTTAAATTTGATTTCAAAGTTTTTATATAGAACTCAAGCATATCATTTTGCCTGGAAGGAAAAGGATTTTTGCTTTGAGGAACAGTATTTCCAAATGCATCATTTTTGTGGGTTTGTTCCATACCTTTCAGCATTCTTGGATTTTCCCAGTGACCTTGCAGGTGGTTATGAACTTTACTAGGCTCTAGAAGAGAAGAGAACAATGAATCCTTTCGTAATCTTGTTTTGAATATAACTTTTAAAAACTCTTTCATGTTTCTTAAAAAATGGCACGTTACTGACAACCCTATGAAAACAGTATAAAAGAAATGCCATATATAAATGTTCCTTATCTCTTATACATTGGTAAAAACACAGTAATACAAACAAACCAAAAGCAGTAAGTATAAATAAGGTTATGCATCTGACAATGTATGTAGATCTGCTGCTTTCTAACTAGGATCTCACAAAACATGCAGAACTAGTAAAAACAGAAGCAAGTCATTGTTGGCAGCAAACGACAGGGTTGGAGGAACACCATTCCACAGAACTTGGAAAAACACCAGATCATAAAGGGAGAAGAGACCACTATCCGCAACTATGAGGGTTGCATTTGTTCACTCCAAACTGTTTCCTGAATGGCTCCTGTGTACAAGGCACTATGCTGGTGTTTGGAATATATAAAATATGCCTCACTTTCACTGATCATAAGTCTAGTTAGGGAAAACCAAATGATGAAGAAAAGAAAAAAGAAGGGAGTTGGATATTGTGAAATGTGATTGAAGGAGCAATGGAGACTGGAAAGTGGAGGGAAGCAGGATATACCTCCATGAAGACAAGACAGTTGAATGATGAGTTCAATGGAGAGTGGTTAATGACAGTGAGGAATCTAGGATTTCCCTGCTAACCATATGGCTTGGGTACCTACCACTGGGTAGGTAAAGGCATATCAAATGGAGATGAGGAATATTGCTGAAATTCAGAACGTATAGGAAAACTGTGTTGCAGAACATAAGCTTTGTGAGGATTACTAGACAATGTAGTACAGACATCGAGGTCTGGTTGGAGGTGTAGACGGAGATAGCGGTGTTGAAATGATAACACACCTGTCATCAAGAAAAGAAGGCTGGGTGAAAAGTTGTGAGAACACAGAGAATGAAAGATGGTGAAGGTACAGAAGGTTTGAGACATTTCAACACTTAGGCTGGGGATTCTTTAAGTTCACCCAGAGAACCCAAAATCTGACTAGGGACACTGGGGAACTATGCAAATGGAGGTGTACGAATAAATGCATTTCTTACCTAGCAAGTAATCAAGTAAGGTCTTCAGAATTGAAAGTGACCTGAGACAGACTCTTGCATAGTAATCCTGTTCCTCAATTGGCCTTTCTGCAGACCACCACCAGACTAACTTTCCACAAACATCAGTCAGATTTAGTGAACACCACCCTTAGCCCGGCTCTCACGTTATCATACGTTCCGTCTACACTGAATAGGCTGATCAGGCCTGGGAGGAAATGCGGCAGCCGGACAGTGTACCACGTAGCCATTTTCAGAAGCTGACATGCTCCTGCACAGGGGACAGAAACTGTCAAGCTGATGACATTCTGCGTTCGGTACGGAAATCACACCCAAGCTTTTCCCATTTCAGAGTCCCCGATATGCTGTTCCCTCACTTGCCAGCAGCAGCATCTAGTTCAGTAGCTCTACGTTTGTGTCTTGGTTGGCAACAGGTTGTACGACAGGAGCAACCTCCTCCTCTAAAACCAAGGAGTGTCAGCTTTACCTTCAGTTTTTCTCAGAACATCTAGCGGTTCCTTATTGTTACTCCACTCCCACTGTCCAGGTGAAAGGTCATAGAACCTAGAGCTACAAAAAATACAAAACCGGGGCATTTGGGTGGCTCAGTGGGTTAAAGCCTCTGCCTTCGGCTCAGGTCGTGATCCCGGGGTCCTGGGATCGAGCCCTGCATCGGGCTCTCTGCTCCATAAGCAGCCTGTTTGTCCTCTCTCTCTTTCTGCCTGCCTCTCTGCCTACTTGTGATCTCTGTCTGTCAAATAAATAAATAAAATCTTTTAAAAAAAATGCAAAACCGAGCACAGCCCTCCACCATGCTACCTCAAATACTCACATATCAAACCCAGTCATTCTGGCACTAAAAGTGCGCGCCCTCACTTGTGTGGCGCCCCATTTGTGAAACCCCCATTTGTCCATGTGTCCACTCCACTGATTTTCCCGTCGACACCTTCTAATGCTGCTTTCGTCCAGCCAACTTCAAGCCATTCTGAGTGGTCCATACCATGCCTTGCGGTTTCCTATTTCATGCCTTCATTCCTAATTCACCGTGGCATCTTCCTAATTCAAAATGTAGATGTCCTTTGTATATATCATGCTGTTGTTCGATTCTGAAGATACAACCATATGTTCTATTTCCTTTTTATTTCTAAGTTAGTCCCTTTATTGTTTATTTTCATAGTTACCTTCAGTTAAGATTTAATTTCACCCAAAGAGAGGTCTGGCCCTTGCCATTGGCTCCAGGGAAGTGATCTCTAGGCCCTCACAATGTCCTACCTGATCGGAGTGCCTTTGTTTGCCTGGGGCCTTTGGACGCTGGATACTCTAACAGTGTGGTTTATGAAGGAGACTTTGGGCCATGCCATGTCAGTTTCAACCTCTGGACCCTCAGAGGAACTGGAGACTATAGGAATTAGTCTGATTTCTGGTGGGGCTAAAAACTAAAGTTCATAAAAAAAATAAAAAAATAAAAAAATAAAAAATAAATTAAAAAATAAAACTAAAGTTCAGCCATGTAGGCAATGTGTGATCGAGCCCCAGGAAAAACACTGGATGCCAAAGGTTTAAGTGAGCTCCCCTGGTTGGCAATACTCTTTCCATATTCTCACACACCATGGCTGGGAGGAGGTGATGCTGGCCACGAGTCTAGAAGCACCACGTGCTAAGTGTAAGCACCATGTGCTAAGTATACCTAAGAAAATGAATGTTCATAGCATAACTCATAAAAGCCAAAAAGTGGAAAAACCCAATGTCCATCAACAGATGAATGAGTAAATAAATTGTGGTATATCCATACAGTGGGAGTAGTATTTGGCAATAAAAAGGAATGAAGTACTGACACATGTTAAAGCATGGAAGAACTTTAGAAACTTTAGGCTAAATGCAAGAAGCCAGACACAAAAGACCAAATATTTTATGATTATATAAAATATCCAAAACAGTCACATCTCTAAAGGTAGAAAGTCGATCAGTGGCTGCCCAGAGCTTGGGGCCTGGAAAGAAAAGTTTCTTTTTAATTTTTACTTTATTTTATTTTTTAAAAAATTTTATTCTTAAGTAACTTCTCCAACCCCCAGATCAAGAGTCACATGCTCTACTGACTGAGCCAAACAGGTGCCCTGGAAATGATTCTTTTCAAAGTGATGAAAACCTTCCAAAATTGCTTAAGGGGATGGTTACATAATCCTGTCAATGTACTACAATGCACTGAATTATATGTGCTAAGTTGGCAAATTGTAGGTTATGCGAATTATTTCAAAGCTGCTTTTAAAAATGGGGAAAACAAATGATTTAGAGAAACGGGAAGACCTCAGACAAACCAAGGGAAACTCGGAAATATTAACCACATGAAGGAAGCCATGAAGGCAGGCGTAAGCTGATTTGGGGTAGGAGTGACA
The DNA here is from genome assembly GCF_963455335.1 of Martes martes. Taxonomy (NCBI): domain Eukaryota; kingdom Metazoa; phylum Chordata; class Mammalia; order Carnivora; family Mustelidae; genus Martes; species Martes martes. Next base: position 53,360,260 of record NC_137905.1, on the reverse strand, counting down.
TAGGATGTAAAACCATCTTTTCTGGTGAAACAGTGGACAGAAAGAGCAGAGACCTTTAAGCCAAGATCGCTATAGCCGAGAGCAGTGTGGACGGGGTCAGGTGTACAGTACAAAAGGCGAATCTAAAGCTCAGACGAGATGGAAGGGGATTGTTGGCAGAGGGAAGGGGATTACTTCTCCTCATGCAGGGACTCAGAAATCTTGGGCAGGTCAAATACCCACAACGCTACACAGTATGTAGGAGACACCAATTTGCAGTCTCTTCCAGACAATAGAAAGAGCTTAATTCATGAGCCAGAAGGAAAGCCTCAAGTATTAGGAATTCAGCAGAGAAAAACAGAAAAGAGTTGGAAGAATCTCGAGTGGAGGGGAAAGCTAGAAAGGACTGATGCCCCGTAAGAGACCAGGTTACTGTGACGGCACAACACAGGCTGGAGTTGGCCATCGGGAGGGCAACTGGCATTTCCCAAGAGCCGGGCGGGAAGGTACAATAGTCAGAAACGGTGTGAATTCACACGGCTCTCTTTGGAGTAAGGGTGGGGGTTGCGGATTTCACAGCCAGGGAGGCAGAAGGAACAGGGACACACACTCTGACAGGGTACAAAGAAGGGGTAAGCCACAGACTCCCTGGAAGAAAACTAGGCAAACCAACAAAAATCAAGATGTAAAATGAAAAAAGCAAGGATCAGGTATCAGAAGAGAAAAAAAAGAGTTCAACTTCCCTCTAAAGACCTAAAGGGAAAGTTCTGCTATGGGAGAGAGATACAAGGAGCACCTCTGCCAGCCTTCTCTCAATGACGAGGGCGACTTTCAGATACCCGGCAGGTCGGTTCTCACTCACCCGGCTGAGTTCCACTGGGGACTGCCTCCTGTTTCGCCCACGGTTCCTCCCCTCGTTCCAGCCTGGACAGTGCATCCGGCTTGCTGGCTTGATACCCTGCTCGTGGGAAAGAGACACTTAGACTCACCGAATCCGGCTGGGGTCTGTCGAGGTGGGGGAATGCTACATTTGAGGGCCTGAGACAGTTTTCACATCTGCAAAGCAGAGGCTTGTCTCCCAGGAGAGGGCACATGTGATTCTGTGAAATAATGGTGTAGATTTGATCTTTGCACCCGGTTCCTGGCACAGAGCTCCTAAGGCCCTTGTAATTTCCTAAGTGACAGCCATGATAGGAGCATCTTCTGTTAGAGCATTTGGTCTAAGTTCCGGTTCCCAACACAAGAACTACTAACACCCCTAGACTCTTCAGAGTGATGAGTGTCTTTCTGTGAACTAATGACTGGTGGCAGGGACCCCTGTAGAGCTTGAGCGTGGTGGCTGATTGCCACAAAGACCCTGGCGGGATGAGAAAGTTGGAACCTTCAATGCCAATCCCCTGCCCCTGTCACTGGACGACTGAGTTAATCATGATTTAAGCAATCATGCCTACAGAATGAAACCTCCGTAAAAAAAACCCTAAACCACCAAGTTGGGAGTTTCCAGGTTGGTGAACACACCAGAAGGGCTGGGAGGGTGGCAGACCTAGAGTGGTCATGGAAGGTCCACGCCCCTCCCTCCATACCACGCCTTAACCAACTCTTCCTTTTGGCTGTTCCCAAGTTTTATCCTTTATAATAAAATGGTCATCTTAAGTAAAGGGCTTTCCAGCTCCGTGAGCTGTTCCAGCAAATTGCCAGGCCTGAAGGGGGTTGCAGGAATGCCCAATCTATTGCTGGACTGAAGCATGGGTACCCTGGGTAGGGGGCAGCCAGCAGTGGCCGCTGGCATCTGAAGTGAGGGCAGTCCCGTGGAACTGAGTCCTTAAGCCTGTGGAGTCCGAGGCTAACTCTGGGTAGTGGCAGAACTGAAATGCATGGCAGGACACCCAGCTGGTCCCTGGAGAGTTGGAGAACTGGTTGTTGGTGTAGAAAAACCCCACAGGTTTGGCACCGTTTGTGTTGGTAGTAAGAGCAGGTCATAGTACATCAGGCCCTTGTATCATGTGCCCAAGGAGGCACTGAGAATCTGCCAAACGGAGCAAAGCAGTGGTTCTGGAGTGTAAGCAGCTGAGAACGGAAAGGCCACTAACTGGCCACCCTCTGAGTGACACAGGGGAGCTGTCCTCACCCACTGACACCAGGTTGCTGTAGTTCTCCAGCATCACGTCCCGGTACAGGTCCTTCTGAGCGGGGCCCAGGAACTGCCACTCCTCCCAGGTGAAGTCCACGGCCACGTCCTCCAGTGTCAGCGGTTCCTGCAACAACATGTTCCTGTTTCGTATGAGTGTTTCTCTTTCATTGATTCACAAGGAGTACACAGGAAGTTGTTCTGCGAATAGTAACTACAAAGCTGAGACCAAGCCTGATGTATATGTTGTGGTCTGCGTGTTTTTAAAGCAATTCTCTGACACCAGCTGGGTGGCCGACAATTCAACTCAGTTCTAATACGAGCTACCTGGAGATAGTGTCACATTTCATGGGGTCAGTCCCACAAGGCCACCTCTACACCCTTTCAGACACCACCAATCCAAGTCCATGTTGTCACCTGTGCTTCAGACTAACCGGCTATAGATCGGAGGTCCCAGTGACTCCCTCCTTGGGTTGACTTTGCTTGAGCGGCTCAGAGAACTCGGTTTACTTACTGCATACTCGTTTATTGTAAGAGAATATTATAAAGGATGGAGATTTCATCCAGATCAAAGGGGCCCACAGGGCAAGGCACTAGGGGAGGGGTGTGTCACCCAGCACCCATGTCCCAGCACCCATGTCCACCAAAAGGGGAGCGCTCCGACTCACACACCTTTGGAATTTTATGGAGGCTCCATCACACAGGCAGGGCTCGTCATGAACTCAATTTCAAGCCCCTCTCCCCTCTCTGGATGATGGGGGTATCACTGAAAATCCCACTCTTCTAATCATGGTTTGGTCTTTCTGGTGACCACCCCCACCCCAGGAATCCACCCAGAGTCATGCCATTAGAACAAGAGATGCTTCTATCACCCAGGAAATTCCAAGGGATTTAGGAACTCTGTCACGGATGAGGTCAAAGACCAAACCTTTGAACAAAAGATGCCAATGGTAGTCTTTTTACTTAGGGAATTACAAGTATTTTAGGAGCCTTGTGTCAGAACTAGGGGCAGAGACCAGTGTATGTTTTTTGTTCTTTCATAAAAGGTTAGCAGCATAGATACACTTACGAGATAATCGGTGAACTGGAATATTCATTAAAAAAATACCAAAAAATGAAGCAGATGCACAAAAAGATAGAAAATATAAAGGAGAGCTAATAAAGACTGAGGATAGAGTGAGGTCTATACATAGTTTCTGGGAGCAATTATAGAGAATCGGAGAAGCAACGCAAAGATCTCAGGACGGAGAAAACGTCAGAACTGACCGAACATCCTGCAACACAGACTTAGTCAGCAAGCAAAACCCGGCAGGAAATCTGTGTCTAGACTCATCAGTCTGACCGCATAGAACACCAGCTGCAAAAGTCAAACTATGAAAACAACCAGAAAGGAAAGACTCATTACCAACTAAAGAGAGAAAATTTAGTGAATTAAAAACAATAGAAGCTGGGAAAATGTTGTGATAAATCTGTATTTTCTGTTCACAGAAAATAATCTGTTTAATCAACTGTGCCTGTGTAAGAAAGCCATCATAAAACCCCCTACACAACAGACATGGGAAGCTCCCAGGTTGGTGAACACACTGAGGTGCGGGCAGGGTGGTTCTCTGAGGGAGGACCTCCTCACCCCTTCTCCAATACCTGGCCCTGTGCATCTCTTCCATTTGGCTACTCCTGAGTTGTAGCCTTTACAGTAAATCAGTAAATGTTTGTAAAGTGCTTTCCTGAGTTCTGTGGAGTGTTCTAGCATATTACCAATCCTGAAAGGGGGGTTGTGGGAACCATCAAATTTACAGCCGGTCACCGCAAATATAGGTAACAATCTGGGACTTTGGGCTGGCACCTAAAGTGGGGGCAGTCTCATGGAACCAAGCCCTTGGCCTGTGGGATCTGATGGGAACCCCAGGTAGAGTGAGAGTCAGAATTAAGTTGAATTGTAGGACACTCGGCTGGGTGGGCAGGACACCCAACAGAGTTGTAGAATTAGTAGGTCTGAGTAAAATAGACACATTTGGTGTCAGAGGCTCTGTGAATAAAAAAACAGATCAGGAGTGTGGAACGCCTTCCATGTCCTGCCCTGTGGTCAGAAAGCTTATGCCTGAATGCCACCAAGGAATGAACTGAGACCTGCTTGTCAATGGACCTGCCGTATCCGGGAAAAACTGGTGGGAATCTAGCCCCACACCATTGGGAGATTACACAGAGAAGAGGACGGACTTGGCAAAGCCTGCAAATTCTTAACACTGTTGATACTCTCATGTTCTGATTATTTTATATGACATGGAGACCCATTTGGAAAAATGAAAATTTAGGTTCCTACCTAATATCACACTTGAAAATACCTTTTCCCTGTTGCAAGTTAACCATAAAACAAAGGAACCTATGATGTTCATATTACAATCCAAAATCTATAGAAAAATAATAAATTTTGTGAAAGGAAAGAATTAAAACATCTGTGTTGAAAAAGATATCATGGACAAAGTGAAAAGAAAAGTGACAAGCTGGGAGGTGTTTTTTATAAACAAAATAAAGGACCAATACGCAGTGGTTAATTCTCATTAACTGGTAAGAAAAAAATGGTTTTTTAAATGTAAAAGGCATTTCGCAAGAGAAAAAATCCAACCGGCCAACAAGTAAATAAGGATTCCAATCTCAAAAGAAGGCAAAAGAATATTGGACCATTCGGATTGTTGAAAATTATGCAATCTTGGGGCACCTGGGTGGCTCAGTCAAGTGTCTGCCTTCAGTTCATGTCATGATCTCAGGGTCCTGGGATCAAGCCCCACATTGGGCTCTCTGCTCAGCGGGGAGTCTGCTTCTCCCTCTCACTCACCCTCTGTGCTCTCCCGCTCTCAAATAAATAAATAAAATCTTTAAAAAAAGAGAAAATTTAGCAATCTGATCATGTCCTATTAGCACCAGGAAAGATCTCAGGCGTGGATCACGCACACACCACTTAGGAGGCACTCACTAAATGCTTTATATCGTTTCACTCCTTTTGCTGAGTATGACTACAGGTAAGTGGAATTTTGTAGTTAATAGTTACCAATCAGTTGCGGTAATTATTCCTTTAGATGCTTGAATTATAGCATCTTAAACCAACAGATTATGTCCTTTGGAGTATGATTCCATTGATACACAAAATGTCGTGATAGTTGTGTTTACAAACACAAATATACATAAATATAACTACATTTCTAAGTGGGCACATGTGTACAGATATACACACAGGCTCAGTGACAGCAAGAACACACCAAGTTTCTGCTGAAGTGGTACGAAGCAATGAGGAAGGGGGACAGAAAGAGGGAATTTATTTTTTTGCCCATGTGTACTCCATCATGAGGATTCTTTTCCTTTAAAAGGTCCTCATGAGAAAAAAATAACAAAAGGTATTCATGGGGGGCTTCTGGGTGGCTCAGTCGCTTGGGCGTCCAGCTCTTGATTTCGGCTCAGGCTGTGACCTCAGAGTGGTGGGATCGAACCCCGAGTAGGCTCCAGGCTACCCGCTCGGAGGCTGGGATTCTCCCTCTCCCTCTGCCCCGCCCCCCACTTGTGTGTTTTTTCTCTCTAAAACAAATAAATAAATGAACAAATAAATCTTTTTTAAAAAACGGTACTCATGAGTCATTTGTACAAATATAGGAAACAAAAGCAATAAAGGAAGAGTACGTAACAATTAGATCTGAAAATGGAAAAGGATAACCCATTTTCTGAGATAACATGAAGTTATACAGCAAACACTCCAGAACCTCGTAACTCAAGCTCTTACCAGACAAAATTTCTCGTAACTATCTAACGCCATATCTGTAAATTTAATGCCAGTTCAGCCACCCATTCATGAAGCCTTGCATTGGTCCCCTGTGAAAATTGTGTTCACTGAGTTTCCTTGGCCTATTCCCACAGGAGACTCTGAGGAACTCTGTCATAGCAGTAGGAAGTCTGCTGCCGCCTTTATTGGAAGGCTACTGCTCACAACACTGTCCACCCCATCACCTCTAAGAATATAACATTGGCCTTGAGCCCTCAGTGCCAGAGGAACCTTTCTGCGTTCTCCTCACGGTCATTGCATGTCACATAACATGATTCTCTCGTTGTTGGTTTCACACACAAGAGATGCAGTGCGACGGCTAATGTAAGCCAGAGGATCCTTCCCTTACACATGGTGTTCCAACATCCGTCATTTACTAGGAAGCATATGAACGCTATGTTCTTTTTTATTTTTTATTTTTTTTAAGTAGGCTCCATGCATGGAACCCAGCCCAGGCCTTGAACTCATGACCTCAGATCAAGACCTGAGCTGAGATCAAGAGCTGGACAGTTAACCAACTGCGCCACCCAGGCGCCCCTGAACCCTATAATCTTCATTCTGCTTTGTGACGATGCTGGAGTTAGATTGAATCTTTAATTCTCTGTAGATACTGAACTGATTTTTACAAGCCTCTACACATCCATTAGGGAACAAAGGAGAGAATAAAACAAGACAAAAATCACCTGGGCATTGATCATTTTCTTCTGTTTTGAGAAATGGCCAGCAACTGCAATATTCTGTCTTTGTCTCTTCTGGATATGCTCTAAATTTCTAGTTAGAAATCTAGTCACCAGTCAAAAGTGGCCCAGAGATGACACTATCTAGGTCCTGGGACCTCCTTTTTCTTCATTCATTTCTTGTCAGGATCTGTGGGCCAAAGAACAAAATTACTTTCCGTGTTGCATTCTCTCTTGCTACGCACTCACCTTAACACACGGTCCCAGTATTTCTGTCTCTTTATTCATTCCCCAGAATTCAAGCCTTAGGCATAAGACTCTGAATGTGTAGAGATAACAAGGATGGGGAAAGTGGCAAAGGAGAATCAGAACAGAACTATGCCTCCCTGGCAGGTAATTTTCAGATCAATTTCAGAAATGAGGCTATATGGACAGTGAGGAACAGCGAATTTTTCCTTTAAACTATGTTGCTCTCCTACCTCTTTTAAAAGTCTTTACATACCCTATCTACATACACTTCAATATGAGGAACAATGAGCACACCAAAAAAAGGGGGAAGGAACAAATTTTAAGAAACACCTCAAAAATATAAATACTGGGAAAACAGCAGTCTTTACATACATAGGTAACCTGAGAGGAAATATCCAAACGAATACACAAAAATTACAGAAGGATAAACACAGAATCTTAAATAAAAGGCTAATTAGGGATGACTGGTTGCCTTAGTCGGTTAAGTGGCTGCCTTGGGCTCAGGTCACGATCTCAGGGTCCCATAATCGAGTCCCGCATCAGGCTGCTTGCCCAGCGGGGAGCCTGCTTCTCTCTCTCCCTCTGCTGCTCACTCTGCTTGTACTCTCTCTCTCTTTCTCTAATAAATAAATAAAATCTGGTGAAAAAAAGGCTAATTAATTTAAAATCTGAATCGTTCATCTCCCCCCCAAACTTTCATTTCTGCAGGTTCAAAGGGATGGGCTCACGTGGGGGAGCCAAAAGAAATTAAGAAATTATGTGGAGGACGGATTTGGGCTTGAAGCTTTTGAAGCTAACATTCAACAACTCTGTTCCAGGAGCGAACATGAGCCCAAAGCACCAAGCAGCCAGTGTTCCTGAACACGCACGCCTGTTGTCACACAACCCTGCGCCAAAGACAGACGATACCAAACCCAGACCAGCGACACACACACGTACATTGACCTCCCTTAATGGTTCCCCGATCACTGAGCTCCACATTATTCCAGAACCGCGCCAAACGCCGCCTTCATTGACAAACACCACCCCGCCAGCTGTTAATCAGCTGCGAGGAGAGTGACCCGCGACGACTCTAAACCCTGACTTCAGGACTGTCTGTAGTTGATCTGTTCAGACATTCCATCACTGACCACGGCCCCCCACGATTGACCCCAAAGACATCTCGATTACATACAGTACCGACTCCTCCGTGCTCACCTCCAAAAACACACCCGCCCCTCGCTACCTTCACGAACTTAAAGGGACCAACAACTGACCCAGAGGCCGTTAGGCCGCCCCTCTCCTCCCCAACCCTTCTCCACAGACTGACCTACACGCGGACAGGAGTCTCTACTGAGCCTGCAGCGACCTCTTCAGGGCCCAACTTACTTCCCTAAACTTCCTTCGCTCTAGTCCCCTCACCCAGCCTCTTTTCCCGGGAACACCTGACGGGGGTCAGCGGCGTTTCTGGCGCGTTTCTATGGAAAACGGATTACGGGTTTCCGGCGCTTCCTTATGAGGTCATACAGCCGTGGCCCGTCTCCTGGACGCCCTGGGGGCCGCCATCTTGGCACACCTGACGTACGGGAGGCGCGGCGGCCGCGTTTGCGCGGTGACAGGAGGGTGAGCGTGCCCGATGCCTCGTGCTTCCTGGCCCCTCAGCTCTTACGGGAAAATGGGGAGATGTTTAGAGGCTCGAGTTCACTCAAGGCAGACATGACATGGGGATCATCTTTTGAAGGGGCAGGGCTTCTCGTGGTAAGGGACGGGGAACGGCGCCAAGTATTCGAAGGCCGGGAGCCCTACCCCGTCTAAGGGGCGTGGCTCCTACGGCCACGTCTCAGCAAGGTGGGAAATTAAAGTGACCTCCGGGCTCCGCAGTCTCGGTTCTCATTGAGGAGAGGCTCAGAAGCCGTGTCAAAATTTAAGCAGGGTGACAAGAAAGCAGGCGGCGCGCTGTGGCCGGGGAGGGTTGCGCCCGGAGCAGGTGCGCATTAGCCCGGACGGAGTTAGGTGTCGGCCGGCGGAGCACGAGCTGCCTGGGAGCTGGGCAAGGGTGCAGGAGAGCACGGTTTGGAAAAGTGGGATGATATGGGGTGTGCGGGGGTCGCAAAGAAGGCTGAAGCCACGGACGTTGAGCCTGTTGCCAGCTTCATCCCAACCATGCCCTTTATCCACCCTAGGCAGCCGCTTGTCACTAAAGATTAGTCTGCGACGTATTCGTGAAATGAGTCGTGGATGTACTCCTTTTTTTTTTTTTTCCTGGCTTCTTTCGCACAGCATAATTGCCTTGGGGCTGTTTCCAGTGTTTTGGATATTGCAACTGGAAATCTTACGAACATTCATGTGTAGAAAATAAAATGACCACAGAGAACTGATTTAGCACAGTACTGTGCGTCTGCAGCACCAAGCCGCCTTTGCCAACCATTTGCAAGCCTACTACCCGTTTCTAGCCCTGCTCCAGCTCATATTCGCCCCACTCCCCTGAGGAACCAGAGATCTGGAGAACACAGGCTGTGGCACAGACGCCAGGTTAACCTGTTTGCTCCCACTATGTTCAACGCCGTAGGCCATCATCATTTTCAGAATCCACTTGATAAAGTCATGTAACCACAGGTCAAAGCATGAAGTCAGTTCATCATTACTCTGCAGGCCTAGTCTCCTACCTGATACTATGTCTGTACCATCTCGTTTTCATAAGGCAGGCCAGGTATCCTAGCAAAACACAAATCAATCGTGAAAATTTTCCTGTTCTCAATTATCTAATGACTGCATTACAGAATCAAATCTCAAGTGTTGACATAACCAAATTTAGGTGCTTAAAAATATGTGTTGAATTTCCCCCAATAATCCAGGGGTGTGTGGTGAAAGATAAGACAACTCCTGCATAGCAAATATCCATTTCTTCTTCTCTAACCAGGATTCAAGGGTTTTTTTTAGCAAGATACCTTTGTTGCATCAAGAGAAAGACTGGGTAGAGGAGAGAGGACAAGAGCCCCAGTCATAAGAGGAAGAAAGAAAAGAAAAGGAAGATCACATGTGCAATGAAGCAGGTCACGGAGGAAATGGGAACTATGAAAGTATGGCAACATTCAGAAGTGATAGGGCTGTGAACAATGTAAAGGTTCTCCAGTACACTCAAGAGGAATCTTACCTCCTTTCATATGCTAGCTTTCTTCCATCTTAGACCGAGGTTCTCATGCCTTTTATTTTACTTATCCTGGGCATCCCATTCCTCTTCTGCTCCCCCCTTTTATAGGCAAACATTTATTCTAATAATGCACATGTACACAAAATGTTTTTTGAACAATTCCATTCTTTTAGAACTGCCTTACAATTGCTCATTCTTTGCAAAGATGGAGCTTTTTCTTTATAGTCCACTCACCTTCATCTTCCAAGTCAACATATAATTATTTTTCTATACCACAAAGGATATGTGACTCTATAAAGCAGCACCATGCAATAGGCTGTTTGGCGATCATGAAATGTCCTACATCTGTACTGTCCAACACGGTAGTCACTAGCCACAAAAAACTGTTGAACTCTTGAAATGTGAACCCTTGATGCTGATGAAACAATTTTCAATTTAATTTTGATTAATTTACATTTAAATTTCCACATGTGGCTAATGGGTACTGAAATGAGTGCAAAACTGTCAAGGAATATATAATCAATGTGGGGAGATAAGACATGGGCATTTTTTAGAAAGTATTTGTATCTTGGATTATTTATACGTCTTTTTTCTTTCCAAGTTTTTATTTAAATTCCAGTTAGTTAGACTTTGTGGTGTGTGCCTTCCTATATGTACTACAGCCATGGAGTTTCTCTCCCCAGTGACTTCTCTCATCTTTAGTGAGCTGAGACTTCCTGATGAAGGATTCCCCACATTCACTGTATACGTGCATTTCTCCATTTTGTGAGTACACTGATGCTCAACAAATGGGAGCCTTAGTGCCGATGGGTTTTCCAATTTCAGGCATTTTCGTATGAATTTGCTCATATTTTGTATGGAGAAAGGATTTCCCATCTCCTCCGTGCTCAACAAGGTTCTTTATTTCACAGCTTCTGTGCAACTGCCCCTCAGAACAATGTATTACTTGAAATAGAACCCCCAGGAAATTTTACTAGTTACCAAGCACATTTAGATACAGTCTTAAGAAAAACAGATACTGCAACAGGCCTCTGGGGGAGAGGGCGATATACGGCCTTGAGGCTGAGCAGCTGGGGGTGCCCGGCCCGCTCAGGGCAGAACGCCGCCTGCTTCGTTTTTCCGTTATCTCCCCTTTCCCCCCGGAGAGCACCTGTGGCTACGTAGATAAGTCCTTTGAATGTGCTTGTTCAACTATACACTTTATACTGCTTGTCCAGACATATCCTGCCCTCCTTCTTGTCTATCTACAAGGCACATGACTAACGTTTGACCTTCATCGGCTCTTCTGTGGGCTCTTGTTTCTATCTAATAAAAGCGAGACTGAGGAGTTGCTCGGGGCAGCAGTCTTTCCGACTGTTTCCCCTGCTCCCAATCTCTTGCAGCTGACTTGTTTGTGCTTCATTCTTCTCCCGTTCGCCGACTGGAAGCGGCACTTTGTTTTAACTGACTGAATTTAAATTTGATTTCAGAGTTTTTCCATGATTTTGCCTTAAAGGAAAATGATGTTGGTCCAGATGAACAGTATTTTCAAAGACATTATGTTCACACATTGTTCGATATTTAGTCGTCTTTTTTTTTTTTTAAAGATTTTATTTATTTATTTGTCAGAGAGAGAGAGAGAGAGAGCGAGCGAGCACAGGCAGACAGAGTGGCAGAGGGAGAAGCAGGCTCCCCGCGGAGCAAGGAGCCCGATGCGGGACTCGATCCCAGGACCCCGGGATCACGACCCGAGCCGAAGGCAGCCGCTTAACCAACTGAGCCACCCAGGCGTCCCAATATTTAGTCGTCTTTAGAAATCTCTGGGTGTGCAAGTATCACTGCAGATGACCATCAATTTCCTCGACTTCTAGGAAAGAAGAGAACAATGAATGCCTAGGTGTGGACTGGCCAATCTCTAGTATTGAAAGCATGACCTCAGGATGAAAGAATCTTTAATAATGTTCCTTATTTCTTGAACACTGGTTAAAAACACAATACGGGGCACCTGGGTGGCTCAGTGGGTTAAGCCTCTGCCTTCGGCTCGGGTCATGATCCCAAGGTTCTGGGAACGAGCCCCGCATCGGGCTCTCTGCTCAGCAGGGAGCCTGCTTCCCTTCCTCTCTCTCTGCCTGCCTCTCTGACTACCTGTGATCTCTGTCTGTCAAATAAATAAATAAAATCTTTAAAAAAAAATAAAAACACAATACACAAAACTCGAATGGCAAAAGCAATAAGCATATAAATGAGCTTAGATGATTCACAATGAGTAAATATAGAGTCAGCTGCTTTCTAAATAGCATCTTGCAAAAACATGCAGAGAGTAGAAAATAAGAAAGCCACTGTTAGAAGAGAAAATAGAGGTGGAAGGAAAATGTCATCCAAAATTCCAAGGGCTGCATTCAGTCATTCCACAAATCCCAATAAAATGCCTGTTAGGTACTGGGCACAGTGCTGGTGTTGGGGACACACAAACATACTATTCTCACTGAGCTTATATTCTAGTTAGGGAAAATAAAATAAGCAAAGAAGAAAAGGAGGAAGCTGTAAATTATAAGAAGTGGTTTGAATGAGCAAAGGAGATGAAGAGGGGTGGAGGAAATGAAGATACACTATGGGGTGAGACAAGTCTCAACCAGTGAGTTCAAAATGGGGAGTGGGGGTGGTAAGGAACGTGAGGAATTAAGGTTTACTCCTAAATATTTTGCTTCAGTCAAGAGGTAAATGGAAACTGCCTTCAAGAGGGTGAATGTTACTGAGGTTCAGAACATGGGGGAAATAAGTGGACTTTTAGAAGCACATAAACAGGGGCGCCTGGGGGGCTCAGTGGGTTCAGCCTCTGCCTTCGGCTCAGGTCATGATCTCAGGGTCCTGGGATCCAGTCCCGCATTGAGCTCTCTGTTCGGCAGGGAGCCTGCTTCCTCCTCTCTCTCTCTGCCTGCCTCTCTGCCTATGTGTGACCTCTGTCTGTCAAATGAATAAATAAAATCTTTTAAAAAATAAAAAAGAAGCACATAAACATTTAGATTTTTATTAGACCGTAAGTGCCAGTATCCAGTTAGATATATCAATGTTGAGTATTGGCCTGTGTGGACAGAGCAGTGTGAAAAACATCAGTATATAAATATTTAAGGATAAAGGATGAGCTGAGGTCATGTTCAGAGAATGCAGAGATTGAAAGAAAGTTGAGGACCAAGATGTTAATCACTCAAATATTTAGACTTCTGGTTGGGAAGATCCCACCAAAGGAAACAAACTGATTATGCTGGTCAAGGATAGAAGCAGATGCTTATTATGAACAAATAGCTCAGAGAGGCAATTCAGAAGGTTGAATCCTCAGTGTTCGATTTCAGCATATCTATGATACTCTTAGGTGGTTGTCCTGTTTCTAAAATTTACTCTTTTCTTCATTCTGCATAGTACCATCACACTGGTCACACGTTTAGAGGGTAACTCTTTTTTTTTAAGATTTTATTCATTTATTTGACAGACAGAGATCACAAGTAGGCAGAGAGGCAGTCAGAGAGAGAAAGAGGGGGAAGCAGGCTCCCCACCGAGCAGAAAGCCCGATGTGGGGCTCGATTCCAGGACCCTGGGATCATGACCCAAGCCGAAGGCAGAGGCTTTAACCCACTGAGCCACCCAGGCACCCCTAGAAAGTAACTCTTACCTCAAACTCCAACTTTCAGTCTAGCTGAGGTATGTTCCCGAATAAAGGGGCAAAGATAAGAGATGATGACCATCCAGGAATTTCCAACAGACTGGATGGACACACAGAGTTCTCCAAAGGCAGATGTCCTTCTAAAGATTTTATTTTATTTCTTTGAGAAAGAGTGCAAGCTAGAGAGAGCTCGAATGGTGGGGAGGGGCAGAGAGAGAGGGAGAAGCAGACTTGTCCCTGAGCAGGCTTGATCCCAGGATGCTGAGATGATGACCCAAGCCGAAGGCAGACACTTAACCAACTGAGCCACTCAGGTGCCCCGCACGTGTGTTCCTAAACGTGGTAAGAAAAAGACACTGCATGCTGTACCTATACAGATGTCACAACTGACCTTCTCCCACTTTGAAATCCCTAATGCACCAATCCCTCATCTTGCAACGGACTGCATCTTCTCCCATAATCCTACATTTATGTCTCCATGCTGGTATCAGTTAAGCAGCCGGAAGGACCACTTGCCTCCTTTGGAACCAAGATTCAAGCCAGCTGTACATTGTTTTTCCTAACCCCTGGCTATTCCTTATTATTGCTATACAGTCACTACCAGGTATAAAGTAAGACTACCCAGAGCTAGAAAAAAAACAAAGTAAAAGACCCTACAATCATGCTATCTCAAAGAATTCAATTACTAACACAGAAAATCTAAACACTCAATGTGGCAATAAAAGTTAACATTACCTTGACTACCCCATTTACCCATTTCCATTTCACTACTTCCCCCCACAAATAGCCTCTGACACTGGCCTTCAGATGGCGAGCTTCAGACCAATCTGTGGCAGTCTTGGCCATGGCTTTGCACATTTCCTACTATTTATGCCTCCATCCTTTGTCCATTTTATATAGATAGATAGATTTTATTTATTTATTTATTTATTTAGAGAAAGAACATGCACAAGCAAGGGAAGGGACAGAGGGAGGAGAGAGAGAATCTCAATCAGACTCTATGCTGAGCATGAAGCCCAATGCAGGGCTCCACTGCATGACCCTGAGATCATGACTTGAGCTGAAATCAAGAGTTGGATGCTTAACTGACCGAGCCACCCAAGTGCCCCACGTGATCTTTATTTAAAACCTAGATATGCTCCCACATATTATGCCATCATTCCCCATGCTCTCTATATAACTATAGGTTCTATTTCCTCTAGATTTCCACAAGATCACATCTTTACTAATCATTTTGACACATAACCTCAACCTTGAAATCTAGCAGAAATACCTTGTGTTCAAAATCTACATTGCAGGGGCGCCTGGGTGGCTCCGTTGGTTAAGGGTCTGCCTTCGGCTCAGGTCAGGATCTCAGCGTCCTGGGATCCAGCCCCACATCGGGCTCCCTGCTCAGTGGGGAGTCTGCTTATTCCTTTCCCTCTGCCCCTCCCCCTGCTTGTGCTCTCTCTCTCAAATAAATAATAAAATCTTTAAAAGAAAAAAGTGTAGGGGGAGCCTGGGTGGCTCAATTGTTAAGCATCTGCCTTCAGCTGAGGTCATGACCCCAGGGTCCTGGGACAGAGCTCCGTGTCAGCGACTCAATGAGGAGTCTGCTTCTCCCTCTCCCACTGCCTGCCGCTCCCCATGCTTATGCGTACACACTCTCTCTCTCAAGTAAATAAATAAAATCTTTTTTTAAAAAAACCTATACTGCATACAGATTTTCATGTATCCCTGTCATATATTCACCACAAAAAACTTTGCCTCTAGAGAGTTTTTTTGCTTCTGTTGAAATTCAGCATTTCAGCTGTGAGTCACCAAGTAAACTGCCCCAACAGCATCCTCTAGAGAACTTTAAATACCGACACCCCCAGACTTGTACCCAAAATCTAACCAACCAGACGAGAGGGAGAAGCCTGGATACATGCATTATGCACACAGTCTCCCAACAAGAGCCTAGACTTTAAGAAATATTTGAAAGATAGATGGATACAGTGTTTTCAAGGCTGCGTTTCAATGGTCTGGACACAAAGTACAATGAGAATTCATAGAAGGAAGACACAAGGGAGTGGTCAAAGACCATGCCATGAAAGGAGAATTTAAAGTGAAAAAAGGATACATACACGCAACTATACGAACGGGATGACAACAGTAAGATCACCTTCCGGTCCCTTAGTTGATCTCTTACTTGATGAATCAGCAATTCCAGATAATGTTTACGGATTACTTCCTTTTTTTTTTTTTTAAAGATTTTATTTATTTCAAAGAGACAAAACACAAGAGAAAAAGCACAAGCAGCAAGGAGGGGCAGAGGGAGAGGAAGAAGCAAGCCGACTCCCCAAGCCTGACACAGGGCTTGATCCCAGGATGCCGGGATCATGGCCCAAACTGAAGGCAGATGCCCAACCGACTAAGCCACCCAGATGCCCCAGCACTTACTTTCTTGAAAGACATTTTTGTTCTGCTTCTGGAAAATCAGCCTCTCTGAGATCCTCCAACCTCAACACCTCTTTCTTAACTCCCACTATTCTTTCTTTCTTTCTTTTTTTTTAAGATTTTATTTACTTATTTGACAGAGAGAGAGAGATCACAAGTAGGCAGAGAGGCAGGCAGCGGCGTGGGGGGAAGTAGGCTCCCCGCTGAACAGAGAGCCTGATGTGGGGCTCGATTCCAGGACCCTGAGACCATGACCTGAGCCGAAGGCAGAGGTTTAACCCACTGAGCCACCCAGGTGCCCCACCCCCCACTATTCTTTCTTAACTACTTCAGTAGATACTTGTTTTTCTAAACTTTTAGAGGACCTTAAGCTTAAAAAGAAGACAACGAAGACGAAGAAGGTGGAAGAGAAAGTGATTTTAGTTCCTCAAGAAAATTTCTGAATTCACTCAGGAGTTTCTGTGAACTTAGGAGCCTTTATAGAGAATAAGAGCTTAACTCATCAAAATGAAGGCAAGCTTTAAAGAAATCAGAACAGAGCAAGAGACAGAAAATAGAACCTTTGGTCAATTTCAGAGTGGAGAAAGAGAAGTGTCTTAATTCACTCAGGTTGCTATAACAAAAAACAACAGAAACTTATTTCTCATATTTCTGGAGGCTGGGACGTCCCAGATCAGGGTACCAACAGATGTGGTGTCTGGGAGACCTCCTTTTTCATAATCAGTGCCTCCCCGCCACAACCTCCTATGGCAGAAGAGGCAGGACCTTCATAACCTAATCACTTCTCAAAGGCCTCACCTCTTAACACCATCCCCTTGGGGATTAGGATTTCAACATCCCATCCTAACCTTGAGAGGACACATTTAGTCTAGAATAAGTTAAGAACCCATGGAAACAGATCAGATGATGCTGTGGGCACAGCATCCAAAGTGAGGTTGAACGCTAGGAAGGAAAATCACTAATCACTAATCCTTCCTAGGAAGGAAAATCATTTGCAATGAAATGGGAAGATAAACTAGTTGGAAGACTATGTTGAATTCAAAAGTCTATGTTCGGAGTAATGCCCGGAAGGTGAGATTTCATAGTAAGGGAGGTAGGAGGTAGAAGTAGGTAGAGACACTGTTATAATGAATTTAAAAAGGAGATTCGAGTTGGGGTGCTTGGGTGGCACGGTCAGTTAAGCATCTGACTCTTGGTTTCAGCTCAGGTCATGATCTTGGGGTCTTGAGACCAAGCCTGCCTTGGTCTCCTCACTCAGCACAGAGTCTGCTTAAGATCCTCTCTCCCTCTGCCCCTCGCCACCACTCACACACACTCTTTCTCTAAAATAAATAAATAAATCTTAAAAAAAAAAAAGAGGAGATCTTAGAAATGTAGGAAGAGAACCAAACAACAACAAAAAATCAAGATGTACATAAAGCAAACAGGGATCCGCTCTCTGAAGAACAAAAGGGGCCTAGTTTCCTCGACTCCTACAAAGAAGCTCTCGTGCGGGAAGAAGGGTATGAGCGGCAGCTGCTTAGACATCCTCAGACACTGTCACAGCTCTGGAGCCTTCCCTGACTGATGGGAACGGGACTTCCTCAGCAGTCCGCCTTGCTGTTCTCGCCCACTCACCTGAATGGGTTCAACTGTGGATTTCCTCTTTTTTTTTTTTTTTAAGATTTTATTTATTTTTTTATTTATTTGTCAGAGAGAGAGAGAGAGAGAGAGAGCACAAGCAGGCAGAGGCAGAGAGAGAAGCAGGCTCCCTTCCAAGCAAGGAGCCCGATGTGGGACTTGATCCCAAAACCCTGGGATCATGACCCGAGCCAAAGGCAGCAGCTTAACTGACTGAGCCACCCAGGCGTCCCTGTGGACTTCCTCTTCTATCACCCAGAGTTCTTGCCCTCATTCCAGCTTGGAGAGCACATCTGGTTTGCTCGCTTGATAAACGGCTTGTGGAAAAGAGAACACTTCGAAATGGGCTGGGGGTCTGTCAAGATGGAGGAATGCTACATTTGAAGGACGGACACAGTTTTCACATCTGCAACCCAGAGGCTTTTCTCTCAGGAGACAAGTCATTATATACTCTTGTCTGAAACGAGAGAAGGATCTGAGAATCTACCACTTGGGAGCACTGCAGATACTCAAAAGCATTAAGTGGCTGACAGAGGAAAGACCACTGATGGGTCCCTCTGAGTGACACAGGAGAGCTGTCCTCACCCACTGACACCAGGTTCCTATAATTCTCCAACATCACGTCCCGGTGCAGGTCCTCCTGGGCGGGGGCCAGGAGCTACCACTCCTCCCAGGTGAAGTCCACGGCCACATCCTCCAGTGTCAGCAATTCCTGTAACAATAAGTCCTCTTTAACATGAGTGTTTCCCATTTATTTTTTTAAAGATTTTTTAAATGTAATCTCTACACCCAGTGCAGGACTTGAACTCACAACCTTGAGATCAAGAGTCACATGCTCTATACACTGAACCAGCCAGGGACACCTCCCTTTTACTGATACAGAGGTTATGTAAAGGAAGTTATTCTGCTTTTTTTCACCATATATGCTGCATTAATATAAGCAGTTAAAAAAAAACAAACTTTGTAGGAGCATCTGGGTGTCTCGGTTGACACCCAACTCTTGATTTCAGCTCAAGTCATGATCTCGGGTCCTAAGATTGGCCCCATTCTGGGCTCTCTGCTCCCTCTCCCTCTTTTCCTCCCGCCACCCTCCATCTTCCTCTTTAAAAAAATTTTGTAAGGAATAAAGTATTTTAAAACATCTAAAGAACAGGAACTAGAAAGAGACAAGTAGGCAGATTTGAGGAAAAGAGTATTTCTGAAAACAAACACACATATTTTAAAAGCATATTAGAGGCATTGAAGGGGCAATTAATGGATTAGAAATTACCCAAATTGTAGCATGGAGCTACGGTAACTAGGGAGAATATTCTGTAAGGGCATGATAATTTGCTAAGAACTCACTGAAAGCTGTTATACTCACAGTTACCGTTTGTGATAAAGGATACAGATTAACATCAGCCAAGAAAAGTGGCACAAAAGGCAGAGGACAGGAAAGTTCCAAACAAGGGGCTTCCAGCTGTCCTCCCACAACGGAGTTATGGGCAGTGTCACTTCCTCGGCACAAACTTGTGACCATAGGCAGGGGGAACTGCCAACAGAGAAAGCTCACCTGAGCCTTGATCTCAACTCTCTATCGGGGCTCGATCAGGTCAACTGGGCAGGACACACAAATGGCTGACTTCAGTCTCCAGCTTCTCCACAGGCCCAGACACTCCTTGACACACAGCCCCGCTGCGAATCACACTGTGCCTTTTCCTTGGCTGTCTTAATCTCTAGCCTTTCTATAAGAAATGTAACCTTGAGTATAACAAGTGTTCTGAGTTCTGAGTCTTCTTAGCAAATTATCAAACCTAAAGATGGTCTTGGGGACCCCCAACATAAAAAGGAACTTGTTTGCTAAATATATATATATAATATATGCATAAATATTAACCATTTAGATATATATATACATATTACCTTTACTTTTTAAAGAAAACTGCCTACTTGAATCATGTATGTGTTTTAAAGATAAAAGTTTCAAATGAGGGGCACCTGGGTGGCTCAGTGGGTTAAAGCCTCTGCCTTCAGCTCAGGTCATGATCCCAGGGTCCTGGGATCGAGCCCCACATCAGGCTCTCCGCTCAGCGGGAAGCCTGCTTCCCTTCCTCTCTCTCTGCCTGCCTCTCTGCCTACTTGTGATCTCTGTCTGTCAAATAAATAAATAAAAATCTTTAAAAAAAAGTTTCAAATGATTATAGATAGATAGATAGGAAGAAATAAAAGAAAGTAAGAAAGGAAAAGAAAAGAAGGAAGGAATGAAGGAACGAAGGAAGGAAGGACTATTAACCTAATCTCTAGGCCTAATCTCTAGGAACTTCCCTGAAAGTTCCAAGCTTCTAGTTAAGGGTAAACAGTCTCAATCCAGCAGACATCCAGGAGCCCACCAACAGTCACCTTATTAGAACTAAAGATACTTCTATCACCAGAAGTTCCAAGGGATTGAACAGTTCTGTGTAAGATACTCCTATTACCCCTATAGCTCAGGAAATTACAAGGGTTTGAGAAGCTCTGAGTCAGGAACTAGGAGCAGAGACCGATATGTATTTCTTATTATGTCACACTAAGCCTTTGGAATCAAAGATCTCGCTCAGGAACCACCTTAACCTTAACCACTTTCTACAGATTTCCTCATTTCCTTCAAATTCACAGGGGCCCTTATCCCCCAGCCGGCATCTCAGGTATCAAGACAATTTGGTTCAAGGCCCAGAAACTTCCTGACTCTCTAACATCATCAGAGGAAAAGGTGCAAAGACCAAAGGCAGGGATACTGTTGGCAGAAATCAGTGAATGCAACTTTTAGAGACATTCAAGGCACATCCCTCCAAAATCAACTCTCCTTTTCCCTGCAACCTCCACGGTCCTCCACGAGGAACAGCTGAAGAGCTTCCACTTCATTTTCCAGCCTAAAGCACTTTCAGTACAATGGAATCTCGGGAGCCTGGGCGGCTCAGTCGGCTAAGCGTCCAACTCTTGATTTTGGCTCAGGTTACGATCTCAAGAGTTCTGAGACCAAGCCCTGTGTCGGGCTCTGTGCTTGGCATGGAGTCTGCGGCTTGGGATTCTCTCTCCCTCTGCCCCTCCCCCCACTCACACGCTCTCTCAAATAAATAAAATCTTTTAAAAAATGAAAATGAAAAAAAAAATTCAGTGAAATCTCTCCTGTTACCTATAGTGGCTATGTCTATCATTGTGCCCCAGGGACAAACTGCTTTTCCATAAAATGCGTGTATGTGTATCTGATGCATGTATGTGTGTATATACATATATAACATGTGTCTATACATATATAACATATATGTGTATGTACATATATAACATATATACATATATAACAAAATCCTTGAAGAGGGATTTTGAAGGACTGAGAGGAGAGTAGCATTTGTCAGGTCTATACCACAGCCCAGAGTTCCTGGGACTCCAAAGCTTCAGCCTCTCAACCAGATACACAGGGACCTTACCAGATACTGACGTATGGCCCTGTATTAATCCTCAAACCTGGAAAAGGCACCATTGTTTACTGATGGCTGCCAGCACCATCATTAGCCCAATATGAATTTCCAAATTTGAATGGCATTCACGGACAAATGCCAGCATCCCTCCCCTCTCCACATCAATCCTTATGTTCAAATAATAATCTCCAATACCTCAGAAAGTGACTGTATTTGGAGACAGGGTCTTTGAAGAGATAATTCAGTGGAAATAAGGTCACACAGGCTGGGCCCCAATCCAGTATATGTGGTCTCCTTATGAGAAGAAATTCGGACACAGACACACACACGAAGACTATGTCTTGAATGTGGTCATCAACAAGCCAAGGAGAGACTTCTGAAGGAACCAGTCCTGTGGACTTCGATCTCACATTTTAGCGTCCAGAACTGTGAGCAAGAAAAGTCTGTTGTTTCAAACACCCAGTCCGTGCTTTGTTATGACAGCCCAAGCAGACTAATATACCCACCCCCACTGGGACAGACAAGGGAGAGTGGGCCCAGCAGACCCCGAGCCCTGACCTCAGTACCCTCACTCATCACCATGTGCAACAGTTGAGAAGACGGTACATGGACCCAGGACAAAGTGATGAGGCCTCAAATGTACAAGAGCATTTCCCTAAAATGCACCAAGATGGAAATGGAACATTTCAGAATTCTAACAAAACAATGTGGTTATCATTTGGCAAACAGCGAGCATAGTGCTAGTTAGAACTGATTTTTATGAAGGTGAGGGAGTGGAGCAGTAGAGGATGCAAGATGAGATGACCTTCTTAAAGAGGATAACACGGACTCTACCCCACTAAAATGTTTTATTTACCTGGGATGCCAACCTCGGAAAGGTGAGTTCAGCACCTGGTCCTCAGGTTCGGGGTAGGCCACGCAGCCCATTCAGGGACCCTGACTGCAGATTTAAGTAGGAAGACACCAACCACCATGATACAATGTGTAGATCCCCAAGACAAGGATCAGAGAAGACCTGAAGACCGAGTCGAAGAGGAATCCACTTCTGATTAAAGAGCACCTGCCCGGCATCCATCTTGTTAGAGGCCATTAGTTTGCATGTTTTGTTCACCAGAGTATCCCGTGTCTACAACAGTGCCTGGCACAGAGCAGATGCTCAAAAAATGTTATTTGTAGTAGTGAACTGAAAGAGTTTGGAACACGCCAAATTTCCACTCTTTTCCCTTGTAAGCAGGACTCATGGTTTTTAAGCTGGATAGATCTTTATTGAACCAAGAGGAAGAACCCTGAGTACAGAAGAGATGACACGGGCCCCATTCTCCCGATGATGAGGACGATGATGCCACATCATGTCTCCATTCATCACATCACAGAGGAGCTGGGATCCCTGAGATGTTGGCAACTCTTAAGTTGCCATGGCAGTGGCAGACCATGGACCAGAGTCAGGGCTCTTCTCCATGACATGTGATGGAATTCTCACCTCCACCCATCTAACACACTGTCCTCAATATTTAAAGTGACATCTGTTTCTTCCATTAATTGGGCTTGTTCTGCGGATCCTATTCCTGCGCTGGTCTGCCCCTTCTATATTGCCAGAGGCCTCTATTCAGGATTCTTTTTTTTTTTTTTTTTTTAATGTTCCCTGGATAGCACTGATCTTTGAAATTTCATTCCCATAGCTCCTTTATTTCAGTGACAAAAATATGTTTGATTGATTAGTCTGTTAGGTCATTCATTTAGGTCACGCATTCACTTTCAATCACCTTTCAAAGCTATGTAATTCTTTCCTATTTTTATATGTGCTGGGGAATATACGACTGTCTAAACTATCCAGATAGGCATTTATAATCCAAGTGGAGAGGTAAGATACGAACCTTTTTACATGTGTAAAACTAAGTGAATCCTTTCCTGCTCCCTCTACAAATAATAATATGCCCTTGAACAAGAAGTTAGCAGGATACTTTGGACCTTCTACAGTATGTCCTTTTCAACTAATGTAGGTGTATACATCCTTTGATTACATTTGTTGGAGGGTCAAATTGCTACACACATATAATCCAGCTTTAAAAAAAAAAAAAAAAAAGCCAGGTTAGGGGAACCTGAGTGGCTCAGTCGGTTAAGCATCTGCCTTCAGCTCAGGTCAGGATCCCAGGGTCCTGGGATTGAGCCCCACATCAGGCTCCCTGCTTCTCCCTCTCCTTCTGCCTTCTACTTCCCCTGCTTGTGCTCTCAGCTAAGTAAATAAAATCTTTTTTAAAAATGCCAGCTTGAAGTCAGCAGGGACTTTTGTTCGGTTCACTGACATCATATGTGGGTTCTAGAACAGCACTAGGTAAAGGAAACAGCTGATCAACGTTTTTCTGAGTGGTGTGTGTACCAGATTTCTAGGGAAAGAACCTGGCTGATAGGTTATTCGTGGGTCCTGGGCAGTTGTTCCTTTGGGTGAGATTTACAAAGTTAAACACATCCAAACACATGACAGTACGCTATTGAATCAAATGTACTCACTTTCCTTTTGAAGGCTGAAGGACAGACTTCAGTAGCCTAAAATAAACTGAATAAATTTAGAACCAGAGAAACACCAGAGCTAACCCTATAATGGTAGTGGGTGGGAATGAAAGTTTCATGCCCCCCCCCAAAAAAAGGGAGGGGGTGCACTGTTACAGCTCTAACCATTGATGTGCAATATATACCACCTGCTTTGAATTAAAGAGTGACCATTATACCAATGAGGAGTTTGAGTCAAGGTATACGGTCCTAAAATATACACTACGTACATTATCTGAAGTAAAATGATGTTAGACTTGTGGCAGAAATCTCTAAAATATTCATCTTCACAGGGCTTATTTGCTTTATGTGTTTTCTGGTACTTTGCCGAAGATGTTCTGTAGGATTTCCTCTGCCAAGGGATGAGGCAGAATGCTCCAATGACAGCCGTGCCACATGCACCGCCTTCAGGGCTCTTCCAACTGTCGTTCTCCTGTGTGAACTTTCTGACGCCTACTGAAGTCTTATTTCTGGGGAAGGCCTTTTCCAGGGTCATTCTACTTCTACCAGCTATGAGCTCACTGATGATGCGGGACCTATGAAGCCCCGGTAAGGTCTACCTTTCCACAAAGGCTTTTCCGATCTTTATACTACGTCTTTGCACTATGCCTGGTCTCTATACTGTTTGTCACCGTACACACTTATCAGCCGCATAATGAACAAGGAGGTTTTAGTCAAGGGTTTTCCACCTTGATCGTATCACATTTTATTTCAGTGTGCTTTTCCTGACATAAAATATGACGCAACTGATCAGTGAGGGCACTACCGCATTCACTGCATTCAAAAGGTTTCTCTGTGCAAATGCCGTTATCTGCTGACGGTGCGCATCTGGCACCTGGACGTCCCACAGTGGCCATGTTCCCATCTGTTAGGAGCCCACGGAGATGCAAGGAAGTCTGAGCTGCTACAGGAGGCATGTGCACAGACACTGGGTTAACAGGGTCCTTCTCCTGCCTGCTGTCATTTGAAAGCGATGCGCTGGGGCTCTCTGCGGAAGGATTCTCCAATGAGACTGAACGTGTGCCTTTCTCCCTTGCATGCAACATTCCCTTATGGTAAACCAGGCAGGACAGGTGAGAGAAAGCCTTCCCACAGTCAGCACATCCATAGGGCCTCTCTCCTGTATGAGTTCTCCGGTGTCGATTAAGGCACGACTTATCTCTAAAAGCCTTCCCACAGTCACTGCAGGTATAGGGTTTCTCTCCCGTGTGAATTCTCTGGTGGTTAATGAGACCAGACTTGTGTGAACAGGATTTTCCACACTCAGTACACACAAAGGGAGTCTTTCCGGTGTGAAATCGCTGATGTGATATGAGGCATGTCTTCTGGCTAAAGCCTTTCCCACATTCGGTGCACACGTAGGGTTTCTCTCCAGTGTGAGTTCGCTGATGTATAAGGAGATTGCCCTTCTGAATGAAACCTTTCCCACATTCACTGCATATATAAGGCTTCTCCCCAGTATGCGTTCGCTGATGCACAATGAGATTGCCCTTCTGAATGAAGCCTTTTCCGCAATCGCTGCATATATACGATTTCTCTCCTGTATGAGTCTTCTGATGGGCATTGAGCTGTGACTTCCAGCGGAATGTTTTGTCACATTCGGTGCATTCATAAGGCTTTTCTCCCGTGTGAGTTCTCTGGTGTTCAATGAGCCTGGACTTTCTGGAGAATGCTTTGTCACACAGACTGCATCCGTGAGGCTTCTCTCCTGTGTGAACTCTCTGATGGTTGATGAGCCGAGACTTCTTGACGAAGCCTTTTCCACACTCACTGCACACATAGGGTTTCTCTCCTGTATGAGTTTTCTGATGCATGATTAGCCGTGATTTCTTGGGGAAGGCTTTGTCACATTCAGAGCATTCATACCGCTTCTCACCTGCGTGAGTCTTCTGATGTTCAGTGAGTCTGGACTTTCTGGAAAAGGCTTTCCCGCATATGCTGCACCCATGAGGCTTCTCTCCCGTGTGAACTCTCTGATGATCCATAAGCCGAGATCTCTTGAAGAAGCCTTTTCCACATTCACTGCATACATGGGGTTTCTCTATCTTGTCAGTTCTTTGATGCTTGATGAATTGGGAATTTTTATTCATAGAATTCCCACATTCAGGAAATTTAATTTCAGTGCAATACTGGTCATGCTTTGTATGGGAGAAGGATTGTGTATCTCCACTAACCTCAACGAGGTTTTTTACTTCATAGATTCTGTTCTGGTTGACTAAACTTACATTTGATTTCAGTGTTTTCCCATCTAAGTCAATGATATCATGATTTTGCCTTAAGGGAAAATTACTTTTACTCTGATGAATGATGTTTCCGAATGCATTATGTTCATGGCATTGTTTTATTCTCTTTGGACATTTTTGATTTTGCAAGTGCCCCTGTAGATGACCATCATCTTTCTTGATCTCTAAGAAAGAAAAGAAGAGTAATTCTTTCCATGAGCTTGGTATACAATAAAACTATTTCACAAATGGCTTTTGTGACCTGAGCTGAAGGCAGAAGCTTAACCAACTGAGCCATCCAGGCACCCCAGCCTTGGCCCTTTGAACTCACCATTTGGTCTACTTGGAGCTCAATTCGCCCAAGGCCTCACATCCCTCATGCAGCTGCTCAAAGGCATCTTACCAAAGAGTTACTCCCATTCCCTGAAGACCTATGATCAGAGGCCCCAACTAGACTCCCAGATGCTATAGCAGCTCCTGGGCTTCACACACTATCCCACTGCTGTCCCACTGATCTTCCTGGCACTTTTCACCACAAGACATCATATTCGTTTATTTAGATTAGTTTTGTTTCTCCTCGTACAAACTCATCTGTGTAAAGAGTTTTGTTGTTGCTGCTGTTGTTCACAGCTGTTGGGGCCTATGTGCAACATGCTACACACACACACACACACACACACACACACCCCAATTAAAATAATCAAAAGTGGGACGCCTGGGTGGCTCAGTTGGTTAAGCGGCTGCCTTCGGCTCAGGTCATGATCCCAGCACCCTGGGATCGAGTCCCACATCGGGCTCCTTGCTCGGCAGGGAGCCTGCTTCTCCCTCTGCCTCTGCCTGCCTCTCTGTCTGCTTGTGCTCACTCTCGCTCCTCTCTCTCTCTGACAAATAAATAAATAAAATCTTTAAAAATAAATAAATAAATAAAATAATCAAAAGTATTTAACACAATGAACCAAGGAAAGAGCCTCATGTATGGAACACATTAAGGAGACTCCTTCAAATACAGCTGACCTCGACTTTAGGAAAAGGGAAGCAAACTCTATATAAGCAAGAGCTTTATCATGGAGATTACTGAACAAAGAGAAATTTCCTTCCTATTAGCCTGGTAATATGGGGCGCCAAGATGGCTCAGTTGGTTGAGCATCTGCCTTTGGCTCAGGTCATGATCTAGGGTCCTGGTATTGAGCCTCACAATGGGCTCCCTGCTCAGCAGGGAGTCTGCTTCTCCCTCTGCCCCTCCCACCACTCATGTTCTCCCCCTCTCTCTCTCAAATAAATGAATAAAATCTTAAAAAAAAAAAGAAAAGACTGGCAATATGATTAGTTGGGACTTAATGTTACTGATTATCATAAGGAAAAAGAAAGATTCAAGGGAATGCATCCAGCAGTCTCATTTAAGATGGACTAAACTAATGATCAGAATGAAACAATTACATAAGGAAATTAAAGCAAAGCAGGCATGGGGTTTAATGATGTGGTCTAGGCTGAGAACAAAGAATGACAAATTTTAAGAAATCAACAGAATAGCCAAGACTTTACATAAGGGAGCTGAGAAGGTAAGGAAGGGTCCAACACTTTACCACCCCTGGTTCCCACAAAGAGCCCCTACAACCCTTACCATTTCCTAAGTGATAAGAGTACTCAGAGCAACTTCTGTTCTCATGTTTAGTTTCTGACCTTGGCTCTTGACCTAGGGCTCACAAATCCCTTGGAATTTCCTGGGTGATAAGAGCGCCTTTTGGGGGCACCTGGGTGGCTCAGTGGGTTGAGCCTCTGCTTTCGGCTTAGGTCGTGATCTCAGGGTCCTGGGATCGAGCCCCACATCGGGCTCTCTACTCAGTGGGGAGCCTGCTTCCCCCCCCCCCCGTCTCTCTGCCTGCCTCTCTGCCTACTTGTGATCTCTGTCTAATAAATAAATTAAAAAAAAAAAAAAGAGTGCCTTTTGTTCTAGTAAGATGACACTGGGTGGGCTGCTGGATGGGGGCTGGTCAGCAGAAAGACCAAGCCATGATTAGAAGCCTGGAATGTTCAGCCCCACCCTCCATCCTCCAGAAAGGGGAGGGGGTTGGAGACAGAGTTAATGATTGATTTGGCCTACGTGAGGAGGCCTCCAGAAAATTCTAGGAGCATGGGGTTCGGGGAGCTTCCGGGTTACTAAACACATGGAGGTGTCAGGAGACTGGGGCCTGGAGAGGGGATGGAAGCTCCCTGCCCTTTCCCACATGCCTCACCTACGCATCTCTTCCTCTGGATGTTCATCCACGTCTTTTATCATATCCTGTTCTAATAAACTGGTAGACAACAAGTATTTCCCTGAGTTCTCTGAGTTGTTGTGGCAAGCAAGCAAATCTAAGGGGGAGGAGGTCATGAGAACCTCTGATTTACAGCCAAGAGACAGAATTTGAAACTGGGGACCTACTAAGTATGACTGCTATCTAAAGTGGGGGGCAAAAAAAGAACACCCTTTTCCTCAATCAGTAACTGTGATTATTCTTTCCAGAAAAATAAAAATATGGGTGCCTGGGTGGCTCAGTTGGTTAAGCGCCTGCCTTTGGCTTGGATCATGATCCCAGGGTCCTGGGATCAAGCCCTGAGTCAGACTTCCTGCTCAGCTGGAAGTCTGCTTCTCCCTATCCCTCTGCCTGCCACTCCCCCTGCTTGTGTTCTCTCTCTGTTATATATATATAAATATATAAATGAAATGTGGAAGGAAGCAAGGAAGTGGGGGGCAGTCTCATGTGACAGAGCCCTTAACCTGCGGGACCTGACGCTACCTCCAGATAGATAATGTCGGAATTGAGGTAAATCATAGCAGACCTGGCTGGTGTCACAAAGAACTGCTTGTTGTGAGGAAAACTGCCAACACGTGGTGTGAGAAGTCCTGTGTGTGTGGTAGTGGTGTCAGAGTAAAGAAGATACGAGAGGTTATCCTGCATGGCCAGGCATTTAAGACATAAAGAACAGCAGCTACTGCGGAATGTTTATGTCCCTGCTTGCCAAAGTCACACTGTTGAAGTTCTAACTCCCAAAAATGGAGGCGAAAGTTAAGAAGGGAAGCTGACATTGTCCAAAGGGGAGGGAAGTGCCGCAGACGGCAGACAGTGCTCAAAGCAAACATTTCCCTTTGGAGAGAGGTGTGGAAGGTGGACTTCCGTAGCGAGAGAAGCAGAAGGAACAGGTAGTGACACAGTCCTGGGAGATGAAGGGTGGTAAGATTTGGGAATTCTAAAGAGAAATCTAGAGAGAAAATTAATGGAGGGGCACCTAGGCGGCTCAATCGTTAAGTGTCTGCCTTCGGCTCCGGTCATGATCCCAGGGTCCTGGGATGGAGCCCTGCATCTGGCTCCCTGCTCAGTGGGAAGCCTCCTTCTCCCTCTCCCACTCCCTGTGCTTGTGTTCCCTCTCTCACTGTGTCTCTCTCTGTCAAATAAATGAAATCTTTAAAAAAAAATTTAATGGAGACCTGTATGAAACAAACAGGGATTGAACCCAAGAAGTGGTAAGTGCTCCAAGCACTGCAAAGAAAAAGAGCCCTTCTCAGGGAGATTCCTGGAGCTCTGTTCATATGGCCTTGGACACCCTTGCAGCTGGGACAGGTCTGAGTGGCTAAATGCGACTTCCTCACCACCTTCCTTGCTGGTTTCTCTCACCTGGACAGATCTGACTGCAGATTTCACCTTCCATTGTCCACAGTTCCCCTTGTTCCCACCTGGAGAGTGCATCCGGCTTGCTGGCCACATACCCTGTGCGTGAAAATGACAGAAGAGGTAGGCTCGGTGAACTGGGCTGGGGTCTGCCAACACAGAACAAAGTCATATTTCAGGAGCCACGCAATTTGCAGGTCGGCAAAGTTAAAGGTCTTCTCTCAGGATGGGCACATTATACCCTCGAATCTGGGGCCAGAGAATCTGGGGACTGAGAATTGACACTGCTGAGCAGCACAGACACGCCAGAGCTCTCAGAAGCTGCGAGAGGAAAGACCGCTGATGGGTTCCTCTGAGTGACCCAGGGGAGCTGTCCTCACCTACTGACACCAGGTTCCTATAATTCTCCAACATCACATCTCGATACAGGTTCTTCTGGGCGGGGGCCAAGAGCTGCCACTCCTCCCAGGTGAAGTCCACAGCCACATCCTGCAGTGTCAGAGATTCCTGTAACAACACAGTCCTGTGTCATGGGAATGTTCCTCTAGTTATTGAAATGGAAGGAATATAAAGAAAGTTGCTGTGCTCGTGTTCACCACACAGGCTACATCTAAACATTTAGGTATTTTGATTTTTTGTTAAAGATTTATCTATTTATTTTAGAGGGAGAGCAAGCATGCAAGCAGGGGGTGCGGGCAGAGGGAGAGGAAGAGAATGTCAAGGAGACTCCAGGCTGAGTGCGGAGCCCTACACAGGGCTTGGTCCCAGGAGGCCAAGATCGTGACCTAAGCCAAAATCAAGCACTGGCCACTTAACTGACTGAGCCATCCCAGCGCCCTAGGAGTCTTGATTTTTTTTAAAAACTACATTGTTGGGACGCCTGGGTCAGGTCCTCGGCAGGGAGCCTGCTTCTCTCTCCGCCTCTTGTCTGCCACTCTGCCTGCTTGTCTGCTCTCTCTCTCTGACAAATACATAAATAAATAAAATCTTAAAAAGAAAAAAAACTACATTGTTATAGAAGCAAAAAATACATCCACGGTCAATCCTATATATAACAAAATATTCTCTAATCATTCAGTAGCAATCACAAGTTTCTGTAATAAGTAGCCATTAAATTCTTCTGCTAAATTAAAAACATTTCCACTGTATGTATATGAAGTATTAGCTCTATACACATGAAGAGGAACCTCACTTCTGCTATAGGACTTTGTAATCATTGGAATTTTTTTAAATCTTTAAATATATTCAGGGACTTTTACAGGATTAAATTTTAAAAGGTAATAAAAGAGGAGGCAATAGAAATTGGCTTTGAACATAAGCAAGGAGCATATACTATCTTACATAAAGGGAAGTTCAAAAGCAAACCCTCTGGATCCCAACAACCTTGCCAGACAACAGTACCTTCAACTCCCTACAGCCGTATCTGAACTCAAACACCAACTTAGCCACCTGTTCATATAGGACATACAGGAAAGTCATGCAACTCTCCCATTTTCTTAGGTCACCTAGGTTTGATTTCTAGATTAACCCTGACAGCCACAAGGCTGGGTCCATGGGTCACCTTGTTATGATCCCAGGAAGAAATGCGCCCACTGAGTTCTCCTGGTCTATCCTCGATGAGCTCTTCGAGAAACCTTCTTTTGCATTTAGGAGAAAGCTGAAGCTTAGGACACTGTCTACCATACAACGTCTAGGAAGCATCATTAAACAAAAGTCCCGACACCTGAGTGCCACGAAATATATAGCGACATCCTTGCGGAACCAGGCTGCTTTCTCCTCCGTCACTGCATATGCTGTGATCACCGTGATTCTCTAATTGTGATGGCCACCAGAGCTAGCAGACAAGCTGACAGCTAGCGTAGCCTGTAGGATGCCCAGTCACCTGTGATGCTCTAACACTGGTCCCTCAGTGTGGATCCTATGAATATATTCCTGATCCTATCTGCCTTGATATTGAGAGTTGGAATCTAAATCTATTTCTGCACAATCTGTTTCTGCGCAAGTCCTACTTTACCAATTTAGACTTTTCCATGTAATTCGACTGAGTTTGAATGTTCTCCAGAAATCAATGACAGAATGAAGGAAGGAATAAAACAAAGTCACCTGGTCCTTAATCATTTTCTTCTGTTACTGGAAAACGGTCAGGAAAGGGGACTTGTGTGTTTAGTTTCTTCTTGAATTCATTCCCCACAATTGCTGAAATCTCGGTGTCTGGTCAGTGGTGTCCCCACAAACGACCACACGCAGGTCCTGAGCCCACCTCCTCGCTTTGTTGGATCTTGCTCTTAGAGTAGAACCTGTGGGCTGAAAAGTAAGTTCACTTTGAGTACACAGTTCCTCTGGACCAAGATGTTATCCCTGCTCCTGTCCCTCACGGGACTTCAAGGCCATCTGTCCCTTTGTTTGGAAGCACAGAGTCTACTGAACCCTGGGGTGATGAAACACCAGACTGTGAGTCTGTGAGCACCTTCTACTATGGACTGGAAGTGGAGTCTGTGAAAGGGAGGCCAGAAAGGAGAACCAGCACGCAAGACACCCCACAGCAGAGGGGCTTCTCACACAGGTCAGTTTTGGAAGAACCACACCTCAAAAGGTGAGGATTTGGACCTCTATTCCTTTAAGACCGAGTGTGCTCATGCACAAAAGTTTTTGTACACACCTCAGTTTGAAGACAAACACGCTCAGCAAAGCATTACCCAACAAATCATTTTAACTAATCATCATGTGAAAGGAAACAAAGGCAAACCAAGAGAAAAAAATTAAAGCCTATAAACAAGACTATTCTTTCTGACTATATACACATTGAGTTTAGTATAAAAACATGCATTATATAGAACAAGTTCAAGAAAGCCATTACGTCTGGGGAAGTAAGGGAGGGGGGATCAGAGGTCATCACTGAAGTTGCATTCACAGTCAGTTTATGTCTTTAAAACAGTACCACGACCAAAAAGACAAAACAAAATTAATCGTTATCATGTACATCATGGAGGAAAATCCCACTGAATGAAAATGGCAGAGTGGGAAGTTCCAAGGCCGTGTGCCTCCACAGAAACACTGAAACAACAAGAAGTGTCAGAATAAAGAACAAAACAAAACCTTTATCCTAACTCTGAAAACAGTCACAGGTTTATAGCCCCCAAGTGATCACTCAATCGAGAAAGAGACAACTTAAAAATGATAGGAAAGCTCTGTGCCAGTTTTCTTTGCCCCTGCTTCACCCCCTCCCCAGTTTGGTAGCAGTCAGGGAGACGAGAGCCAGCATTCCCAGTGGGGGAGTCTGGTTCCTGGTCCTGGAATGAGTAGAGCAAACTGGATTGGCAAAGAATTGTGTTTACCTGTTCCAGCCTGCGTGAGGCCTACCTGAAGGACTAATGCGATGCGCCCATCCCTCTAATTTGGACCTCACACAAGACGGAAAAGCAACGGATGTTTCTCAAAAACGATGTAAGGTGGGGGCACCTGGATGGGTCAGTTGGTTAAGTAACTGACTCTTGATTTCAGCTCAGATCATGACCTCGGGGTTGTGGGATCCAGCCTCAAGTCCGGCTCTGCACTTAGCATGCAATCTGCTTGAAATTCTCTCTCCCTCTTGCTCTGCCCCTCCCCCGACGCATGTGCACTCTCTAAATAAATAAATAAACAAATAAAATCTAAAAAAGAAAAAAACCACACACACACAAAAAACAATATAAGGTGTACAAGTAACCTATAGCTGCCTGGGACAAAAGGTTACAGTCGAGGCACAGCTGAAAGGCTGGGAGAAAAAGCTGGGAGGAGTTTCTTAGGGAACTTAAGCCATTCAAAAGCCCCAACGCATAGTGGGGAATTTATAAGCCAAGTACAGGTGCAGGGCATTTTCCTTTCCCAAGCTTTCCCTCTGGCTGATCTCTACCTGCAACACAAACAGGAAATGGTTAAGGCAGGGCTATAAATGCAGTGGCCTGGCTAAGCACTGAAGGAACAGCCAGAACACAGTACACAACCATGAAACATTATACTAAGTGAAAGAAGCCAGACACAAAACGTCCTGTATTGTATGATTCCACTTGTATGAAATATCCAGAATGGGTAAATCCACAAGAACTGAAAGCAGATTGGTAGTTGTCAGGGTTTGGGGGAGGGGACAGTGGGGAGTGACTGCTTAATTGGGGCAGGGATTTCCCTCAAGAAAATAAAAATGCTATGGAACTAGAAAGGAGCGATGGCTGCACAATGTTATATATTTACTAAAACCCACCGAATTGCTGGCTTCAAAATAGTTAATTTTGTTTTGTGAATTTCACCTCAATAAAAAAATCCAATACATCCTACATATCTTCAGGAAAACAATACAGTATTTTCTCTAAAGTCAAGAACAAGACAAGGATGAACAGTAACACACCATTATCTATAACTATTCTAGAAATGCTACCCAGTTAATTCAACAAAGAATCAAATAAGAATAATCAATTTCAGAGAAGAGGAAGGAAATTATTACAATTTCCCCCAATATTGGGGCGCCTGGGTGGCTCAGTGGATTGGGCCTCTGTCTTCGGCTCAGGTCATGGTCTCGGGGTCCTAGGATCGAGCCCCTCCATCAGGTTTTCTGCTCGGTGGAGAGCCTGCTTCCCCCTCTCTCTCTGCCTGCCTCTCTGCCTACTTGTGATCTCTGTGTGTCAAATAAATAAATAAATAAAATCTTAAAAAAAAAAAAAAGTCCCCCCAATACGATTTAAATAAGAGTCAGAACTTCAGATTTGAGTAAACATACATCAAAAATAAGTT
This sequence comes from Martes martes, assembly GCF_963455335.1. Lineage (NCBI taxonomy): Eukaryota > Metazoa > Chordata > Mammalia > Carnivora > Mustelidae > Martes > Martes martes. The sequence goes on along the minus strand of NC_137905.1, from coordinate 53,326,000 downwards.
TTCCATCGTACAGCCTATGTATTAAAAATATTATACTTCTGATGTAAAAAATCAAGTTTTTAGTCAGATGGCTGATTACAGAATTACATCTAAAAGTTGATCTCATTTTGGGGTGCCTGGTGGGCTGAGTGAGAACGTGTGACTCTTGATCTCGGGGTCATGAATTCAGGCTGCACATTGGGTGTAGAAATTACTTAAATAAATAAGTCCAAAACACACATTTCTTATAGCAGTGTTACATGACTGGCTATTTTAGGGGAAAGGTTTTCACAGTTTGTATTGAATACTTTCAATAGAAATTTTGCCAGAATCCAAGAAATCCACTTCTAGCAATCTTTGCAAAGGGAATAATGGGACAAGCACCCAAAACTGATATACAAATATTATTAGGTCTGCTAACAGAGAATTCACTGAATAAATAAAAGTACACATATCCAGTGAAATATTATGCAGCTATTAGAAATGCTAACAACCTATATTTAGAGAAAATATATATATCTCAATTTATGCATAGTATAAGCACATGAAAAAGATGCTCAGCATCATTCTTCAGAGAAATACAAATCAAAACCACAACTGAGATACCACCCACTCTCACTAGGATGGATATAGTTTAAAAAAAAGGGGGCACCTGGATGGCTCAGTGGGTTAAGCCTCTGCCTTCGGCTCAGGTCGTGATCTCAGGGTCCTGGGATCAAGCCCCTCATCGGACTCTCTGCTCAGCAGCGAGACTGCTCCCCCCCGCCCCCGCCTCTGCCTGCCTCTCTGCCTACTTGTGATCTCTGTCAAATAAATAAAATCTTAAAAAAAAAAAAAGGAAATAACACTGTTGGTGAGTATCTGGAAGAAATGGAACCCGCATAACTGCTAATGGAACTCCAAAATGATGCAGCCACTTTGGAGAATAATCTGGTAGTTCTTCCAACAGTTAAACATATTTACCATGTGACCGAGCAATTCAGCAATTTCACACCAGGTTCTTATCCAGGAGCATTAAAAGCATGTCCACCCAAAAGTCTTTACACACAAAACCCAATGAGAAATCATGGCACACCTGTCAGGATAATAAAAATCAAAACCACAAGAAGCAAGTATTGGCGGGAATGTGGAAAAACAGGAACCCTCACGCAAGGATGGAGGGAATGCAAAGTGATGTAGCCACCATGGAAAACATTATGGAGATTCCTTAAAAGACTAAAACTAGAACCTTGTGATCTAGCAATTACACTCTGGGGTACTTACCCAAAGAATATGAAAACACTAATTCAAAGGGCTATATGCATCCCAGGTTTACTGCAGCAAGATTTACAATAGCCAAATTACAGAAGCAAACTAAATGTCCATTGACAGATGAATGGATAAAGAAAACGTGGTGTATTATATATGTGTGTACGTGTATGTGTATGTGTGTATAAAACACATACATTTATTATAACTAATCTATATAATATATAGATTATATGTGTAATATGTAATACACAATGCAATATTATTGGTATATACGGCATATATTAGTATTATATGATATATAACACATATAATGGAATATTATTCAGCCATAAAAAAGAATGAAATCTTTTTTTTTTTTTAAGATTTTATTTATTTATTTGAGAGAGAGAGAGAGAGAGAGCGAGCACAGGCAGACAGAGTGGCAGGCAGAGGCAGAGGGAGAAGCAGGCTCCCTGCCGAGCAAGGAGCCCAATGCGGGACTCGATCCCAGGACGCTGGGATCATGACCTGAGCCGAAGGCAGCCACTTAACCAACTGAGGCACCCAGGCGCCCCTAAAAAAGAATGAAATCTTGCAGTTTGCAACAGTATGGATGGATCCACAGAGTATAATGCTAAGTGAAATAAGCCAGTCAGAGAAAGACAAATACCATATGATTTCATTCATCTGTGGAATTTAAGGAACAAAACAAATGAACAAAAAAACACAAAAGAGAGAGGCAAACAGGAGCACCTGGCTGAGTCAGTCGAAAAAACTTGCAACTCTTGATCTTTGGGTCATGAGTTCAAGCCCCACTCTGGGTGCAGAGATCACTTAAATAAAGAGAGAGAGAGAGAGAAACAAAAAAACAGACTCTTAACCATTGAGAACAAACTGATGGCTACCAGAGGGGAGGTGGGGGGGACTGGCAAAATAGATGAAGGGGATTAAGAGTATACTTACCTTGGGGTGCCTGGGTGGCTCAGTAGATTAAAGCCTCTGCCTTCAGCTCAGGTCATGATCCCAGGGTCCTGGGATCCAGTCCCACATCGGGTTCTCTGCTCAGTGGGGAGCCTGCTTCCCCCTCTCTCTCTGCCTGCCTCTCTGCCTACTTGTGATCTGTCTGTCAAATAAATAAATAAAATCTTTAAAAAAATTTTTTTCAAAAAAAAAAAAAGAAGTATACTTACCTTGATCAGCACTGAGTAATATATGCAACTGCTGAATTACCATATTGTACAAATTAATTAACACTATGGTAATTACACTGTAATTTTTTAAAAAGTTTGTAAACAAATGTTTATAGGAGCATTATTTATAACAGTCAAAATGCAGAAACAACCCAAAACAACCCAAATATTCTTCAGCTGATGAAAGGACAACCAAAATGTGCTATATCCATACAATGGGGTATTATTCAGGTATAAAAAAGGAATGAAGTACATATACATGTTACCACATGGGTAACCCTCTTACATTAAGTGAAAGAAACCAATCACAAAAGTGCAGATAGTATATGACTGCATTTGCATCATTTATATGAAATGTCCAGGACAGGCAAATCTATAGAGACAGAAGGATTAGTAGTTGCTACAGGTAGAACTCTAATTATATGCTTGCTGAAACATTCAGGGAGAAATATATAATGCCTGCTATTTACTTTGAAATACATGTTAAAAATTGTAAAAAGGTAGATTAATGATTGAGAAGTGATATGTGGATAGATAGAGAATAAAGGAAACAAAATCATGATGACAAACTAAGTGTTGGGTATAAGAGGTGTTTTTAAACTATGTTTGAACGTTCTAATAAAAATGATAGGGAATGGGAAGCTCATAATACTAAGAATTCAGTGAAGTAAGCAGAAACAAAATAGGTATTTTTGATGTAATTGCTCTTCTAAGAGATAGTAAACTGAAAGAGAACAAAAAGTTAACAGACACCATTCACAATGGTAAAAAAAATTAAAGATCAAGATGGGTAGGAGGGACAGGAAACCACATGCATGGGTAAATGGAGAATCACAATCTGCTTTCAAAGGTAATAACTGAATACTTAAGTATTTAAATTCTATCTAGGGGCACCTGGCTGGCTTAGTCGGTGGAACATGCTTGATATTGATATCAAGGTTATTGGGTTATCAATAACCTTGATATCAAGGTTATGCGTTTGAGCCGCACCAGGGGTGTACAGATTACTTAAACATAAACGTCTTTAATTCTACCTAGATGAATGCAGAGATTGATTGCAGTCATAAAGGCACAGATTTGCCTCCTGACAATATATACTGTAACAGAGATTTAAAAGAAAATTTTTAAAGAAAAAACTTGTTTATTATATCATATTTATGACATAAAATATTAAGGCAAATTATGCCAGCATTTCAGCAGGTTATGGGAATTGTGAAACATAGGAAAATAAAGACTGAAGGAGAAATAAATGAAAAAAGTTAACAAATACTACCCCTGGGGAACAGAACTGGGGTAACAGCAATGTTAGTTTACTTGCGTTACCATGGCACCGAAAAGAAACATTTCCAAGTGGGTGTGCAAATGCGTCCACAGACCAAACCTGCAGAAGGGGCAAAACCCTCATCTTTCGTAGAAACCACTTGGGTTATTTTTTTTTTTAAGATTTTATTTATTTATTTGTCAGACAGAGTGAGCACAGGCAGAGGCAGAGGGAGAAGCGGGGTCCCTGCTGAGCAAGAAGCCCGATGGGGGACTCGATCCCAGGACGCCAGGATCATGACCTGAGCCGAAAGCAGCCGCTTAACCAACTGAGCCACCCAGGCGTCCCAACTTGGGTTATTTTTAATCCTCTATCTCCAACACAGCTCTCGTAACTGCGGGGTCGAGAGAAGATGTGTCAAGTCAAAAGCAAACTAGGGGCTTGGATTGGAGGGAAAGAAACCTTGGGACCTCACCCCACCCACCCACCTGCCTCGGCCGTCACAAACCTCTCAATAGCCGACACACCTGGACCTCCTCCACCCCCGGAATAATCCCGACACACCAGGGTTCGCTGACCGTGCGCCCCAGCTCGTCTTTGAGCCGCAGGGTAAAACCCGAATCCGAAGTGGACACCACTTTCACCGACAAAACACACCCCTCCCTAGTCTTCACTCACCGGGCGCTACAGACAGAAACCAAACCCTGACCACGGACGCGGAAACGGGATCTCCACACACCTGTAATCACTGACCCCCCACAATCCTTCAGCACCGACTCCAAAGCCACCGCACCCACAGACAACCCCTCACGGGCTTCCTCTCCCCAACGGACCCCACGCCTCCACCCACCCGGGAAGCCACAGACACCTCGGTCCTCTCATCCCGCTCCACAAACCGAAACATACACAGACCTGATTTTCCAGGGACCCCATCGCAACCTCCCACAGGCTGCACTTCCGCGAATACTCCCGCCGCGCCCCTGCCCGCTCCTCGCCAGCGACGGCGGCTGACGAGGGCCAGAGACGTTTCTGCAGAACCTGGACTTCCGGCTTTTCCTGGGGTCAATATGTCTGCGCCCATCTGGCCACCGGTGCCCTAGGCGGCCATCCTTCAGTAATCGACGTACACAAGGCGAAGTGGCCGTTTTGGCCGGAAGAGCCAGGTAAGGCTCGGAACAGTAAAAACCTACCGAAAATACTCCCATTTCTCGCACCTAAAATCCTGCGAGGCAAACTGCACTGATTTTCAGAAGCTCGAATTTACACAAGGTAAACATGGAGTAGGCTAGTCCGCCTCAGCGGCCTGGCGAGAAAAGTAATCCCTACGCACGAAGAAAAATTTGGAAAACACACAGGGCGCAGCCATCTTAGACGTTAGGTATCCGTACAAAAATTGAAAAGTCTTTCAGCCCAGGAAAAAGAGCAAACATGAAGGCCAAAAGGACGAATACCCTGGGAACGCCTCAGACTGGATATGGAGGCCAAGAGGAAGATTTTTGAGGACAACAAAATATCTGGAGAAGCTCTCACGGTACAGGGAGAGTGATAATGCCATCCAAGGAAGTGAAAAACAAGGACTGGGAGAAACTAAGTTTCCCTTTGGAGAGGTGGCGGGAAGACACAGCGCCCAGCAAGGTGAGGAGAGCAGTCCCAAGCCGATGTCCAGGTGGCAAGTTACTCACACGTGGTAGCGGGCTCCCATCTGGAGCCAGTGCCAAGGGCAGGCTTTCTGAGAACCAAGGGTCAGAATTTCTGGGAGGAATAAATACGACAACTCCAGGGAGAATTAAAAATTGTACAAGAAATGAAAAATAATCATAGTACACTACATGGCTGAACTATACGTAGTATTTACATAGTCATAATGTAAACACCAAATCTAATCCAACCAAAATTAACATATAACTCCTGGAAGATGAAGAAAAGTAAATCCCTACGTGCAGAAAACTGTATTTGCAGGGAAAGTTGTTCTCAAGTTTCCTTTATGATAAATTTATGGATAAAGCCCCCAAATTAAAAATCCACTGTTAGTATAGCCACATTACTTAAACTATTAAAATCTTTTTAAAAAGTAACTAACTCTTAAGCTTAAGAGAATTGCAAAATAAAACAGAACTATGGGGGCACCTGGCTGGCTCAGTCAGAAGAGCATGTGACTCCTGATCTCTGGTTTGTGTGTTCAATCCCCATGTTGGGTGTAGAGACTACTTAAATAAATTAATTAAAACTGAGAACCCTATGGGGCAGCAATTCCACTCCTAGATATTTACTCAAAAACACTGAGGGGTACCTGTGTGGCTCAGTTGGTTCCGGTCATGATCGCAGGTGGGATCAGGCCCTGCATCAGACTCCCTGCTCAGCAGAGAGCCTGCTTCTCACTCTCCCTCTGCCTGCTGCTCTGCCTGCTTGTGCTCTCTGTCAAACAGAGAAATAAAATCTTTAAAACAAAACAAACAAACAAAAAACCCCACTGAAATGATATATCCTTAGGAAGACTAACACAAGAAAATTCATAACACCTTTATTTAAAATAGCCCCAAACTAGGGTGTCTGTCAATATAGGAGAATGAGGGTAGAATAATGGTTATAAATACCCACAATGTGATTAAGAAAAAGATAACCAACTTAAAATTGGGGGTGGGGGGTGGAAGTAAACAAGCAACTTATAAAATTAAAGAAAAACTGAAATAAAATATTTGTTTAAAGATTGATTTATTTCAGAGGCACCTGGGTGGCTTAGTCCATTGAGCATCCGCCTTCAGCTTGGGTTATGATCCCAGGGTCCTGGGATTGAGTCCCGCAGGATTGAGCCTGCTTCTACCTCTCCCTCTGCCTGCTGCTCCCCATGCTTGTGCGTGCACTCTCTGTCAAATAAATAAATAAAATCTTTTAAAAACAAGATTTATTTATTTAAGAGGGGGGAGGGCCAGAGGGAGAGAGTGTCTCAAGCAGACCCCATGCTCACAAGCAGACCCCACATTGAGCGTGGGGCCTGACACACAGCTCAGTCTCCCAACCCTGAGATCATGACCTGACTGAAACCAAGAGTTGGACACCTGACCAACTGTGCCACCCAGGTGCACATGAAATAAGATTTCCATTCACCCCTAAGATGGGCAAAGATTAAAAGATTGATGAGATAGTGAAGAAATAGGCATTCTGAAAGACTTGGACTTTTTACCCCATGTGTGAAGTGAGGGTAATATTTAGGTTCATCATCAATAGCTTTTGATGTGGGTCACAAAGGCAAAAGAAAAAAATTAAATTTCCTTAAATCTTTTTTTTTAATTTTAATTTTAATTTTTTTTAAGATTTTATTTATTCATTTGACAGAGATCACAAGTAGGCAGAGAGGCAGGCAGAGAGAGGAGGGAACAGGCAGGAAGAGAGAGGAGGAAACAGGCTCCCCACTGAGCAGAGAGCCCGATGCTGGGCTCATTCCGAAGGCAGCAGCCCAACCCACTGAGCCACCCAGGCGCCCCAAATTTCCTTAAATCTTACATCCATTGACAAGTCCTTGAGACAGGCAGAGTGACCTTCCTCTAGGAACTCAACTGCCTCAACGTTAATACGTTGGTAAGGGCAAAAGGCAATCTTAGCTCAACATTATCCCGACCTCCAGGACCCTGTAAGTCTCCTTTAACTTATAAAAACTTCTTTGGAAACTTCCTTTATCTCTACCCTCCAAGATGTATATTAGCAATCATCTGCCAAGCATATGGCCTGCTGACGTACAACTGAAGGGCCTCACTGAAGCAGGAGAATGAAGTTCTTATCTCACAGAGTCGAAGAATGAATCTCACAAAGGAAAGTGAGTAAAGTGATGAGTTTTATTAAGCAAAGATATAGGGAAAGCTCTCAAGAGTGAGAGGGGTCCTGATTTGCCAATGTGGGCCTCCATCAACTATTTCTTTAGAACTGACCACGAGCTTGTGGTCTTATCATTCTCCTAATGCCTTGGTTTGAGTAAGGACTGGTGATAACATCTTTAATGGCTTATTTCTTCTTCGGCGTCTGGTTTTTCTTTGTTGGTCACAATATGACTATCATAAAAAGATGTCACCTAACCACCAACACCAAGCCTAGCAAGAAGACAACTTTTCCTTAAACTAAATTAGTTTACTCTGTGCCCACAGTGAGGCCTACCGCCTTTGTCGTACTACATTGGCTTCTCGAAACCCTATACCGTTCTCGACAAGCCCTCCCTAAGGTTGCTCCAACGGATTCCACTCCTTGAAGGACGACGCCCTTTCTCGTACAGACATGTCCACCTATTTCAAGATGGCCACGCCCGCTGTAAAGGATCGCCGCTTGGCACGCACCGCCCGCAAAGCGGAAGCGACGGACGCTTGGGCTTGGGGCGCCTTCAGCATCCATAGAAACGGGAGCACGCGCAACGCCCTTTGTGTCGCTCACAACTGACGTAAGCGGACTAGTACTGGTCTCTCGGGCAGAAAAATGAGTTGTACGACCGGTCTTCCAGTATGGCGGCTCCCATATAAATTGGCCAACTGGGCGCCGCCATAATCTCTTTCACAGGGTCTCGGTCTGAAAGACCGGAAGCGGAGCGGAATCTTTGTCTGTGGAAGGACGCCCCGGGTGGGGTGGTTTGGCCGACTGTAGACTCGGATGCCGCGGATGTTAAACTTAACTTTGTGAGGTGGAACAATAGCTGGAGTGATGGGCCGTGGCTCTTTCCACCCACCCAGCTGGTGCACGAGGGCTCTATTAAGAGGTCTCAGTTTCGCCTTCTGGCAGCGGAATGAGGTTGAGCGAGGTTTGTGGAGATTTGGAGTTAACGGTAGGGGAGGCGTGGGTTGTCCGTGCGAGAAGGAAGCCGTTATGGGATGGGAGATGCATTCTATGATTGAGGGAGCGGGGCAGTCAGAAATGGTGCAGGCCTGGGGATGGTCAGGGATTGGAGCGGCCTGGGGAAAGATACTAGGGCTTGGGGTATTGCTTTGTAGGGGAGTTCAGTGACTGGGACGGTCGTGGAGACAAATCAGTTAGTGGCATTACCGAGACAGTGGGTCAGTGATTTGGATGCGCTTGGGAGAGGTCAGTGATAGGGGCATCTCTCAGGTAAGGTCACTGATTGAGGACGAATGATGGGAGGTCAATGTTTGGGGTGTTCATGAAGGAACTCAGGAATGTGGGTGTCTTTGAGGGTGTGTCAGTGCCTGAAAAGGAATTATGGGGAAGATTAGTCCTTAGGACGGCCTTGAGGGGCATGTCAGCAATTTGAACATTCTGAGCAATTTGAGCATTCTGAGCAATTTGAGCATTCTGACTGAAGAATCCTTGGAACATGTCACTTATCAGGACGTCCTTGGGAAGGTTTACTAAAGCCAGTGTCCATGGTGGGAATATTCATGGTATTGGGAGGCTGGGGTTCAGTGATTGAGACATCTTTGGTACATAGTTTAGTGTGGGGTGTTTTTTTTTTTTAATAAAAGATTTTATTTTATATTTATTTATTTGAGAGAGATTTGAGCGCAATTAGAGAGATCACAAAGGGAGAAGTAGACACAGTTTTTTCGGTTGAATTGAGAGCCCAACTTGTTGCTTGATTCCAGGACTGAGAGATCATGACTGCAGCCAAAAGCAGGCACTTAACCCACTGAGCCACCCAGGCGCCCCTAGTTGAGTGCTTTTGATGTCCTTTGCTTAAGTTGGTGTTTGGGATGTACTTGGAGTGAGGGATCAGTGATTGATCTTTGGGGGTGGTCAGTGAATGGGGTAGCTTCTAGGGAGTTCAGTGCTTGGGGCAGCTTCCTTTCTTGTCTTTGAGGGTCTCCTATAATAGGTTATTTTATATTTTCTGGTAGATATAAAAGCTAATTTTAAAAAATCTTTCCTTTCTTTACTGAACTCTTACTTCTAATGTAATTACTAATTGATTCTTGTAGATTTTCCAGGTAAGCAGTTAGAACACCTGCAGGTAAGTTTAACTCAGAGAAGAGAATATGGACTTTGGATTTGGGCAGACCTAAGGTTTTTATCTATATTCTGCTACTTTACCATGTGAACTTGAGCAAGTTTCTCAACCTGAGACTCTTTTCCCGTTTGTTAAACAAAAACAAAAAATAAACTGTGCTAACTGCTTATACACTTAAAAGATCACACAGTAGATACCCAAGACAGGTTAGCAAGCAGAATCCCAGTATTTATACCTGCTTCTCTGGATTTTTTTGGCTTTTAAACATTTCTCACTGGACATTTCCCCCCTATTTCTTTGTAATGGTCTTTCTCTAAGTGCAGATTTAGTTTTGAGTACAGTTTTGGTAAAATTACGTAATTTAATGATGACAGCTTTATGTTTCTTCATTATAAAATAATTATGTTTATTGAAAAATAAGTCATCAGGTAATACATATACTTTTTTCTTTAAACTATCATATTAACCTACCACCTAAGGAAAACATAACTTTAGATATATATATATGCATTTGTGTGTATCTAAAATACACATACACACACAAATAAGGACTCAGACAACTCCGAAAAATCTGTTAGACTCACGCAGTTTCTGTAATCTCCAGGTCCTGGCTTCCTGGGATAAAATAGTTCCTATGAGGAAAAAAGTGAAGGTACGAAGATCAGCACTGCATCCTTGTCCAGACCTTGAACTAGAGCTTCAGAATAGAGCCCAGAATCAACAACAGAGCAGATAATAGACTTTCTGATGGTATATAAGGACTCCAGAAAATGTCCAAGTCTCAAGTGAGTTTATTTATATATTTACTTTCCACTAGGCCTTCATGTGGGTTTGAGAAGGCTTAATAATACACAGAAGAATATGTTTATTCAGTATTTATGAGGACTACTTTATACCAGATACAGCATAGAGAGAGAGATGTCAGAATATGGGGAAAAAATTGACAAAGGATCAACTTCACAGCCAAATTGCAATGAGAATATGTAAATCTTATGTTTATACAAATTATTTTAAGTTAGAACATAGATTATAGCCCAAAAGTTTCTTTTTTTTTAAAAGATTTTATTTATTTGACAGAGAGAGAGAAAGATCACAGGTAGGCAGAGAGGCAGGCAGAGAGAGAGGGAGAAGCAGGCTCCCTGCTGAGCAGAGTCCGATGTGGGGCTCGATCCCAGGACCCTGAGACCATGACCTGAGCTGAAGGCAGAGGCTTAACTCACTAAGCCACCCAGGCGCCCCAACCCACAAGGTTCTAAATAGTTCATAAAATTGAGCAACAAACTTGTGTTTACTGTTCCACATCCCACTTACCTATTGCTGCCTATCAGGTCACCCTGAAACCGGTGGTATGCATTTATTTTTATTTTTTTTAAAGATTTTATTAATTTTTTTGACAGACACAGTGAGAGGGAACACAAGCAGGGGGAGTGGGAGAGGGTGAACAGGCTTCTTGCTGACCAGGGAGCCCTATGTGGGGCTCGATCCCAGGACCCTGGGATCATGACCCGAGCAGAAGGCAGACACTTAACAACTGAGCCGCCCAGGTACCCCTGCATTTATTTTTTATCATTCTCATGGAGATTCAGTGGGTCGGGAAGTAAGACAGGGCCCCGTGGTGGTGTCTTACATGTTCGAGGGTTCCCAAGACCACCCTCGGGTTCAACGATTTGGTAGAAGAACTCAAGAGTACTCAGAAACATTGTTATACTCACAATTACAGTTTATTAAGCAAAAGCAAAAAGGTACATAAGGCCCAATCCAAGAGATACCAGGCAGAAACTTTCACTTATTCTTTCTGGGTGGAGTCATTGTGAACAGTGTTGGATTTTCCCAGCAGTGACTTGTAACAACACATTTTGAGTATCACTAATCAGGGAAGCTCACTCAAGTCTTTGTTTATAGGGTTTTTATTTCGGTTGGAGACATAGGCAACACCGACCATATGAATGGCTGACTTAAGTCACCAGCCCTTTCAGAATTAAAGCTGCCATGGTGTGCCCCAAGTCTCCCAGCATAAGCCACACTGATAGTATGAATTATCTGGTGTAGCCCAAGGCTCTCAGGTAAAGCTATTTCTAGGGCTTAGAGGTTAGTTCCTATGAACAGGTAAGCACCAAACCTTTCTTTGGCATGTGCAGGGTGTGGACAATGCACATTGCTGTGTTAATCCTTTCTTGCACAGTTTTTCTCCTCACCATGATGTCTTAAACCTCAGCTGGGAAGACTCAAAGGTTGGGGACTGGAATCATCTGAACGCTTCTTTCTTCCTATTTCTGTTTTCCAAGATGACGTGACTCTAGAAACTAAACAGCTGAGGCTCCTGACGAGTATTTATACATGGCTTCCCTTTGTGGCTTGGGCTTCTCACAGCATGATGCTAGAGTCTAAGAGAACCAGACTGAAATTACAGGCCTTTTCTGCCTTAGCTTCAGACGTTATCCTACTGCATCATTTTTGTTCCAAGCATGTCCCTAAGACAAACTAGATTCAAGGGGAGGGGAACAGGCTTTACCTCTTGACGGGAGAGTGACAAGATCACACTGCAGAAGGTTTTGGAATGGGACATACTGTTGCGGTCATCCTTGGGAAGTATAATCATCTCCCACCTGGCCATCAATAAAAAATCGTTGGCGATTTGCCTTAAGGAGAAAGCTCCTCAGGAAAGTAGATCATTCCTGTCATGTAAGTAGGAAGAAATGTTTCTGGTAGGTTATTAGTGAGACTGTTCAATGCTTAGTTCCCTCTATAGCAAACCACCAATAAAGTGGCATGTTCCCTCTGGTTATTTCTCAGCCATCATCAGAAAAGCCCGTGGTGTTGTATCAAAGCCAAACTCAGTGATCAGAGTGCTTCAGGGTTTCAAAACAGTGTAGCTCAAGTCCATAGGCTCCTGGTGCTCTGACTTTATCCAGGGATAACACCTAGATTATCAAGAAAAATGGATGGATTCTCCTAGCATCATTTGTTCTTCCACCAACAGCCCTCAAAATTTAGTTTTTTCTTTAAATCAGTGGTTTTCCATTTGGGATGATTTTTATCTGCCCAGGGGACATTTGATAGTGTCCAAAGACATTTTTTATTATCATAACTGCTAACAGTATCTAGTAAATAGAGGCCAGGGATGCTGCTAAATAAACATCCCACAACACACAGTACAGGCCTCCACTGTGAAAAGTTATCCAGCCCAAAATATCAGTAGGGTTATGGTTGAAAAACCCCAATTTATATTAATTAGTGAACATTTCCAAGTTACATCTATTAGCAAAGTCTTAGAAAATTTCCTTCATAATCTCAGTTCATAATCCATTTCTTCTATTTAAAAAAAATTCCCCCCAAAATTAAAAAGTAATTTAAAAATTTTAAATTCCAATTATATCAGTAAAGCTTAAAGTATTCTGTGTCAAAATTTCAAATAGTACAGAAGTTTCTAGAGCTAAGCACTTAAGTTCCCCATTAATCCTTTTTCACTATCCTCAAGATAAACTATACAAAAACTTAGGTGTGAGCCTTTTGACTTCCTCTGTCGGCATTTACATACGTATCTATGAATTTGTATATATTTGAGTTTGGGATCCTTGGGCCACCCTCAGGTTCAATAATTCTCTAAAAGAACTCAAAAAAAGCTTTTACAGTTACAGATTATTATACTGAAAAGATACATATTAAAATCAACAAAGGCAAAAGACACAGAGTAGAGTCAGGAGAGACCAGGCACCAGTTTCCAGTTGTCCTCACCCCACAGAGTGGCTCGAATAGCATTTCATTCTCCCAGCGATGGTGTGTAACAAGGTGGCAACACAGGTGGGAAGTGTTGCCATCCAGGGAAGTTCAAGGGCACCTTGGTGTCCAGGGCTTTATTGGGAGTCAGTCAACACCAGCATTCAGCATACATGACTGACCTCAGCTGTTCAGTCTCCCAAATTCAAACTGGAAGAGCACCCAAGGCCTCGGGAATGTGAAAACACCTGTAGCAGGCTGGATATTACAGTGCTTCAGAGGTTATCTCCAGGACAAAGTCAAGGGCCGGTTCTCCTGAAGACAGGCCTTTCCTTGGAGTGTGCAGAGCTTGGGCAACCCAGGCCTGCTGAGTCAACCCTTTACCACACAGAACCTAATATTCACGGTCATAATTGAGGTTATAGTGTATGTACTTTTCTGTAACTTACTAAGTCCACTTAACCCAGTACCTTGGAGGTCTATCCCTATCAACATTTAAGTAACAAAAATAATAAGTGAAAAATTTTTTGAGGGCTTATTAGTGCACTCTACCTGCTCTAAATTCAGTCATGACTTCACAACTTAGGAAGAAATGTCTTTGCAGTGTTTTACATGCTCATGGCTTTCATTGTGCTGTCATTCATGTTACTTCTTTCTTGAATTCCATTCCCCTCTCTCCTTCCCTCTCTGAAGTTCAGCTGTTGTGATTTTTCTCCTCCCCACTGGTGCCCACATGGTATATGTTTGTTTCCTGCCCTATGTAAATGTATTGTACTCTCATGTACTTACATTCTTCTCTCTGCAAGCTAGTATGCTCCTTCAAGGTGGGAGAGAAGCTTACATAAAAAGGAGTATCTAGTCCAGTGTCTGACTATAGGTGCATTCACACAGATTGTAGATGGTTCCTGGATTGAGAAATTTGAGGATGTTGTGTTTCTCTTTTGTGAAAGAGTGAACATGTACAACAATGAATGATTAGAAGCACAAAGGATATTTTAAATAAAAAAATTAGTTTTTCCTACGAAGTATAATGCAACAGTAATTATACCGAAAGCAGTCAAATGGCTGACCATAGGAAAATTATTATACTATATTTCAAGTATTAACCAATGATAATCCCTTTAGAAATGAATAGGAATGTTCTGTTTCAGGGATTACTGTCATTCAAGGATGTGGCTGTGGTTTTCACGTGGGAGGAGTGGCAGCTCCTGGACCCTGTTCAGAAAAACCTGTACCAAGATGTGATGTTGGAAAATTACAGCAACCTAGTATCAGTGGGTAAGCAGAGCTTTCCCAGGGTAATGTAGGCAATCAATTGCCTTTCCTTTCTCAGTGATGAAATGTGTGTAGCCTTTTAAGTACCTTACTTTTTTTAACTTGAGTTTCATACATCATAGATTTTAGTACCTTTTGGCCTCCAACAGAGTGCTTTTCTTTCACTCCCAAAGTAAAAGGCCTTTATTTGGCTAAGATCCAAATTGTTCAGGCCCTTCAGTATAACCTTCCCCACTTTTCAGAGGTATTGTTGTCTAAATATTTGGGTCCATGGATCTGCTATAATTTTCCTTGAGCAGGGTATCAAGTTACCAAAGCAGATGCATTCTACCAGTTGGAACATGGAACACCATGGATAACAGAGGACGAAATCCAGCATCAGATTCATCCAGGTTAGTGAAAAACCAACCCTGTGGCATAAATAGAAGTAAATTCCTGTTTGGTCAGAAACAGGGAAGCATCTATTATTTGGAGAAATCCTGACTTTTTTAAGTTCTGAGTGTGACAGCATGGGGGACATAAGTTCCCACATATATTAATACTGTTTCCACTTTTTTTTTTTTTTTTTTTTAATAGTAGGCTCCATGCCCAGGGTAGAACCCAACACAGGGCTTCCATTCACGACCCTGAGATCAATATCTGCGCTGAGATCAAGAGTCAGACACTTAACCGACTGAGCCACCCAGGCTCCTCTTGACTCCACTTTTTAATCTCTCCATATTAGGATTCTTTTGCTTCGTCTTTAAAAGAACACATTTCTGGGAGTGCGTGGCTGACTCATTTGGTAGATTGTGTTTAGGGCTGTGAGCTCAAGCCCCATGTTGGGCATTGGAGCCTACTTAAAAAAAAAGAAAAAAGTTTTCAAAAAAATAAAAGAATACATTTCTTTTTTATGTATGTGGCTCTAATCCCATTCTAGTTCATCTTGGAACTTGTTCTCCTAATATTTCTCCCTGGCATCCTCAGTTTATCTGCCTTCTCCTATCCATCCCCCTAATGCATGGTTATAGCTCTCTTTTCTAATACACTCAACATTCATAAATTGTCCCTTGTCTCCACATTCTATAGTTTCTTCCATTTTTTTCCTCCTTCCACTTAGAAATGTCTCAGACTTTCACTGTATCCCCAGCCTCATTTCCTCTTCAGCCTTTGCTATGGAATTCCATTCCTTCTATTTCATGGTCATTGTGGCTCATTGGTCTCCTTTATAGAAGACGCCTGGCAAGTTGATTGTCATACAGACGGGCACCAAGAAAATCAAGGCAACCTTAGAACTATGGAGAGTCACCACAAAAATAATGCATTTAGAATATTGTCTCTGAGCCTAAACTTTGATGTCCCTTTAACACAAAGATCCCGTACATTTGACATACTTGGGAAACATCTGAAACCTAATGTAGAGTACATTATTCAGAATAAAAGCTATGCAAGAAATGAAGTTGAATTTAATGGATATGATGGCTATGATGAAATATTTCTTTATGCTAAGCATGAGAAAATTCATACTGGAGAAAAATACAATGAATATAATAAGCACTTAAAGGTTTTCAGCCATAAGCCACAGCTTATTAAACACTGGAAAACTCAAACAGGAGAGAAACAGTGTAACTGCTGTGACTGCGGGAAAGCCTTTTCCCAGAAGTCAGACCTCATTAAGCATCAGCGAACACACACCCGAGAGAAACCCTATGGTTGCAGCAGGTGTGAGAAAGCCTTCAGTCAGAAATCCCATCTCATTTTACACCAGAGAACCCATACAGGAGAGAAACCTTATGGATGCAATAAATGTGGGAAAGCTTTTACTGATAAGTCATGCCTTAATAAACATCAGAGAACTCACACAGGAGAGAAACGGTTTGAATGTCGTTTATGTCAGAAAAACTTCAGCGATAAGTCACAGCTCACTTCACATCAAAGAACTCATATAGGAGAGAAGCCCTACAGATGTGGTGAGTGTGAGAAAAGCTTCGGCAACAAGTCACAGCTCATTATTCATCAGAGATCTCACACGGGAGAGAAACCCTATGGCTGTGATGAATGTGGGAAAACATTCCCCCTTAAGTTTAGCCTCATTTTACATCAAAAAACTCACACAGGGGAAAAACCTTACGGATGCAATGAATGTGGAAAAGCCTTCATCCAGAAATCTGAGCTCATTAGACACCAGAGAACTCACACAGGAGAGAAACCTTATCGTTGCAGCGAATGTGGAAAAGGCTTTAGTGTAAAGTCACTCCTCAATACTCACCGGAGAACGCATACAGGAGAGAAACCCTACGGGTGCAGTGAATGTGGAAAAACGTTCTCCATCAAGTTTAGCCTCATCCTACACCAAAGAACACATACAGGTGAGAAACCTTATGAATGCAGTCAGTGTCAGAAAGCTTTCACCCAAAAGTCACACCTCACTATTCATCAGAGGTCTCACACCGGAGAGAAGCCTTATGAATGCAGTGAATGCCACAAAGCCTTCAGCCGGAAATCCTACCTCCTTATTCATCAGAGAATTCACTCGGGAGAGAAACCTTATGAATGCCTCCAGTGTGGGAAAACTTTCTTTCACAAGTTTAGCCTTATTATTCATCAGAGAATCCATACAGGAGAGAAACCCTATGGCTGCAGTGAATGTGGGAAAACATTTCCTATCAAGTTTAGCCTCGTTTTGCATCAGAAGACCCATACA
Organism: Martes martes; assembly: GCF_963455335.1. Lineage (NCBI taxonomy): Eukaryota > Metazoa > Chordata > Mammalia > Carnivora > Mustelidae > Martes > Martes martes. The sequence continues at coordinate 53,308,727 of NC_137905.1, read as the reverse complement.
GGAGAGAAACCCCATGAATGCAGTGAATGTCAGAAATCTTTTGCCCAGAAGTCACATCTTACTATACATCAGAGAACTCACACAGGAGAGAAACCTTATGGATGCAGTGAGTGTTGGAAAACTTTCTCCCACAAGTTCAGCCTCATTTTACATCAGAAAACTCACAGGGGAGAGAAATCATGAATGAAGTAAATATCCAGAAGTTGTCATTGAAAGTGAATAACTGATTATACCAGAGTTTACATAGGAGTGAAACCCTAAGACTACGGATGGGGACACACTCCCCCCACCCCAGATTCACACCTCTTTGCTTATAAGGGAATGGTACTGGGGGGAGCCTGGGTGGCTCAGTCATTAAGTGTCTGCCTTTGGCTCAGGTCATGATCCCGGGGTCCTGGGATTGAGCCCCATCTCAGGCACCCTGCTCAGTAGGAGGCCATGCTTCTTCCTCTCCCACTTACCCTGCTTGCGTTCCCTCTCTCACTGCCTTTCTGTCAAATAAATTTAAAAAGAGAGAGAGAGAGAATGGTACTGGGTAGAATTCCAAACAGGAGAAAATACCTTCCTCCATTCATGTCAACTGAATGTAGCCAGAGGGAATGAATAGGAGAGAACATCTGTGTGTGTCTATATTGACTGTAAGAATGTTGTTGGCATGAAATCCAGCTACACAGGTATCAGAGACTTGACACTGAGGAAAAAATTTTATACTTGAATGAATCTGAGGTATCATCTTTTATGGTTATCATTTTATGAGGGATGTCATTTCCTGTAGTTGTGACATAGTAAGCAGCATTATGAAAAAGTTAAAGTATGTAAATAAATATATTTGCAGAAAACAAAGCAAATATATCAGAACTATGTGATGTGTTTTACATCTATTTTATTATTAAAATGATTGTTCATAATTGGGAATTGCATGTGTTCGCATAGCAATTTTAACTCCCTAGTACGCATACTTCAGTGTACACAAAACTTGCCAATAGAATAATCTGCATTGAATCTTTATATCATTACAGTGCTATATAAGTTGTAACTGAACTACAAGGTTCATTATTTTAGCAAGAAATCTTTTTTTTAAAATATTTTATTTATGTATCTGACGGAGAGAAAGGGTGTACAGGCAGAGGGAGCAGCAGAGGGAGAGGGAGAAGCAGGCTCCCCGCTGAGCAGAGAGCCTGATGTGGGGCTCGAACCCAGGACCCTGAGATCATGACCTGAGCCCAAGGCAGATGCTTAACAACTGAGCCACCCAGGTGCCCCTTAGCAAGAAATCTTAATAAAATACTGAATATCTCCTCCCCTGTCACCTATTTCCTGGTATTCATAAATGGGCCTGGAAGATTTTGGACATTCCTTGAGTAAAATGTTTTTTCATCGATTCCAAGGTAGAATTTTCTTTCCCCACAGAATTAACAGTGAAGTTAGAATGCAACACACAGTTGGTGACTTGACAGGTTTAAATGGAGAACTCAGTACATAAAGTAATGGTGCATCACACAATCAAAGGTATCTTGGGTTGGATGAAATACAGTCCAAGTATCTGTAATAAAGAATTTTGTTTCTTTTAAATTGATCAGATATTTAGGGTTTGAAGAGAAAGAGTATTCACAAGCTTTATACCCTTTTGAATTCTTAAGTTTGCGAGATTATCCCTGATATCAGAAGACAGAAATGAAATACTAGCTTTGGTCCTGGTACTGCTTGATTGGACAATGTAACTTGTTCCAATAGTCAAATAAAGTAGGCTTCTATTTCCCCTATACTGTACAAGGTATGCTTCCCTCTCAAAGAGCTTATGTGAAACTTGAGAGCTGCTTTTATGAATCCATCTCTAGAATGTGGCTGGAAAGTCTCATAAATTATTTTTCTTAAATGGGGATTAAACTCTAAGATACAATGAGCTTGGTTTTATTTTGCAAAAGTAGGTTTCCTTTTCAAGCACATTGGTTTACATTAACATGGGGAAATTGCAACTACAGCAGGCACCCAGTTTAAGGTGGTTCAGTGTATTCGACATGACTCCATGACTTATAGTAACATGAGACTCTGGTAAAGACAAAAGCTACAATATAGCCTGAGAAACAATAAAACACAGGTAAACATTAAGGTGTTCTGCAACATGCAGGCACAGATTCCAGGGACCATTTTTAGTCACAGAACACTGTCTGTCTCCAAATCATAAGCCACTAACATATATGTGTGAAGTATCTCAGTTTCAGAGAAATCATGGCACGAGATTACTCAGGGGTCTTTTATACTCACTAGTCACATAGCCAAAACCAGGCTTTGTAAAGAGGGGCAAATCATCCATCTCCATGTTTTCAATAAGCAATGTAGATTAGCTGGTATAGCCCCACATTAAGCAGTATAGTATAGCATGAGAGGGGAAAAACAAAACAAAACAAGAAGGGCTAAGATTAATCCCAGGGACACTGAGAGACTTCCTATCCCAAACCCAGGAATCAATAGTCTCACACATGGGAGAGTTTTGAAAGTCTGGGGGCTTGAGGGGTGATAGTGAAATGTCACCTACAGTATGATGTAATGGTTAGCAAAATGAATACTACTGTCCTACTGTCTGCATTTTCAAAGGATTTGTTCAAGAATGACTGGAAACTCTCCATTGTCCTGAATGTAAAGCCTGGAAAGTTGATGAGAGCACTGCTCTTTTGAAGACAAAGATTCTCACCTATGAGCAGTAAAAGCATATTATTGAATGGGGAGTTTTAACTGACCTTGTCCCTCGTGAGCTCCCACCCCAAACCACTTTCCAACAAGAAAGTCACTGTACTGGGGCGCCTGGGTGGCTCAGTGGGTTAAAGCCTCTGCCTTCAGCTCAGGTCATGATCCCAGGGTCCTGGGATCGAGCCCTGCGTCGGGCTCTCTGCTCAGCGGGGAGCCTGCTTTCTCCTCTCTCTCTGCCTGCCTCTCTGCCAACTTGTGATCCCTGTCAAATAACTAAATAAAATCTTTAAAAAAAAAAAAAAAGAAAGAAAGAAAGTCACTGTACCTATAGGGGTTAAGTATTCCCCGCCCCCCTTCCCTTGCCATGTTCAAAACATTAAAGGGGATCACCTTGGGGCACCTGACAGCTTCAGTCAGTGAAGCATGCAACTTGGTTATAAGTTCGAGTCCCATGCTGGGTGTGGAGATTACTTAAAAATACAACTTTAAAAAAAAAAAAAAAAGGCATCTCCATAGAGGAAGAACCTCCGCACTTCAAAGGCGGGAAACATGTGACTCATCTTTCCTCATCCTTGCCCACTGTCAGCCAAACCCTATTTGCAAGGAAGTAACTGCTATCCTATAACGAGGGTTAGTAAAGCCAACTCTCTTCAGGTTAAATTTTAATTCTAAACCTAAACTTTCATTAATATATTAAAAGTATCTACATTGACGTTTAAACTACCTCTTACTTGACAAACTCACTGGTAATCTGTTATTTGATGTAAGATTTCACTATGATGTAAGACTGGTAGCTCGTGATCATATTGCTGACCCCATCACTTCCCTCCTTACGAGCCATGGCTTGCCTGGGGTGCAAGGGAAGTATAACAATGAGAAAAGACTACTTTGGTTATGGGATCTTTCTCTCTTTCCGCCTTGTGTGGAGTTGGTGCAAAAACATGTCAAGACCATGTTAAAAAGAATCAAGTTTTCCATGATTTCTTCTCACTACATGGTACAGGCCCCTTTAAGTTCACTTCTCCATCCTATCATAACAGGTAACAACCCTAAAACTGGCAGTGAGTCTTCAGGAGATCTGGCATACTGAAGAAATACCTGCACAGGGCTTATCTGGTGATGGTCTTGTGGACCCTTATTGAGTGGATTCAGGTGCTCTTGGTATTTTGACATCAAGACTTGTCCTACCATAAGCATCAGATTATATAAACCCAAGGATCACCGGTTTACTTTAAAATCCAGTAATCACAAAAATAATCTTGATGAGACGAAGCCATGTCATGATGCTGGATAGTGGGTACATAGGAATTAAGAATTTTTTTAAAAGATTTATTTATTCATTTTAGAGAGGGGGGAGGGGCAGAGGGAGAGAATCTTCAGGTAGACTTCCTGCTGAGCTTGGAGCCCAATGCAGAACTTGATCTCAACCTACAAAATAATATGGTCATTTCTGTGCATATTTGTGTGTGTCCAAATCTCCCTTTCCTTACAAAGATACCAGTCATTGGCCCAGCCTAATCTGGCATGACCTCATCTTAACTTGATTACATCTACAAAGGCTATTTCCAAAAAAGGTCACATTCACAGTTACCAGGGGGTTAGCAAAATGCATCTCCTTAGGGAACAAAATTCAATCCATAACATGGAGTAAGAAAAAGAAATAGATGAATGATGATGCTAAGAGTTTTTGGCACAAATGGAAATGTCATTCACTGTGACAGGGAACATAATGTGGAGGAGATTTGGGCTGGAAAGTGAGTTCTATAATGGAGATTCTAAGTTAGATGGGCTTGTTAGTGTCCAAGCAGAGCTCTCTGCTACAGTCTGATGTACCTGGAAAGTTCAGGGAGAAGATTAGGTGTGGAGATAGAAATCTGGACCAGATGAGATCTGGGGAATAGATCCAGATAAAGAAAACAAGAGCTTTGGACAACTGGATCAACAGATGAGTGTGTAACAAACTTGGTGGGGAGGGAGCATGTGGTGAACAAGTGTTTCATTAAAGACAAAGCCATAGGGGCACCTGGGTGGCTCAGTGGGTTAAAGCCTCTGCCTTTGGCTCAGGTCATGATCCCAGAGTCCTGGGATCGAGCCCCACCTTGGGTTCTCTGCTCAGCGGGGAGCCTGCTTCCCCACCCCACCCCCCACACTGCCTGACTCTCTGCCTACTTGTGATCTCTGTCTGTCAAATAAATAAACAAAATCTTTAAAAGATAAAAAAGAAGACAAAGCCATAAACATTGTCTTGAGAGTTGCTGATACATCAAGTAAGATAAGAACTCAGGGATAAGGATGTCATTGTTTGTTCTTCCCAAACAATAGATATTCTTTCACTTTTAATTCTTTCCATGAGATGGCCTATGCTACACAAGAATAGAATATTACCTACCTTCTCTGAATTCCCATAAGACTTTGTGCGCTAGTTGCTCCTAAAGATACTCTATCTTTATGATGTGGAGATAACTGGAGTCCCACTCTTGAGTCAAGGGCCTGTTTTTCATTCCTCCTTGTCCAAGAAGAAAATATAGCTTGGTCATCCATTTATTGGATTGGGCCTATCTTTTTATAGCTTTCATATCTGTAATATGGCTTAATTTTTTAAAAGTTTCTAAAGTAATATCTACATTCAACATGGAGCTTGAACTCACAACCTCAATGAGCCAGGCAGGTGCCCCAACATGGTTTACTTTTAACCTAATATTTAAAGTGAGTTTCTAGCAGTACCTGCGTGGCTCAGTCGATTAAGTATCTGCCTTCTGCTCAAGTCCTGATCCTAGGGTCCTGGGACTGAGGCCCGCACTGGGCTCCTTGCTCAGTGGGGAGCCTACTTCTCCCCCTCCCTCTTCCTCTGTCTGCTGCTCCCCCTGCTTGTGCTGTCAAATAAAATCTTTAAAAAATAGTTTCTCGGGGTGCCTGGGTGGCTCAGTGGGTTAAAGCCTCTGCCTTCGGCTCGGGTCATGATCCCAGGCCCCGGATCGGGCTCTCTGCTCAGTGGAGAGCCTGCTTTCTCCTCTCTCTCTGCCTGCCTCTCTGACTACTTGTCATCTCTGTCAAATAAATAAATAAAATCTTAAAAAAAAAAAAAAAGTTTCTCGTAGGCAGCATGCAGTTGGACCTATTTTATCTGACAATCTCTTTCTACTGGGGTATTTAGATCATTCATAATTAATGTGGTGTTATTTATCCCAGCTGGTTTTGCTCCCCTTTTTGTCATTTTCTACCTTCTTTTGGAGTAACTGTTTGTTTTGTTTTGTTTTTTTTAAGATTTATTTATTTCAGGAATGGGGGGAGAGTGAGACAAACTCCCCTCTGAGTGGGAGCCCAATACAGGGCTTGATCCCAGGATCCTGAAAACATGACTTGAGCTGAAATCAAGAGTCAGACGCTCAACTGACTGAACCACCTAGGTGCCCCTGGAGCAACTATGTTTTATGATTATCTCCATTGTTGGCTTATTAGGCATAACTTTATTATTTAAGTGGTTCCTTTAGAGTTTATAGCATGCATCATTCATTTATCAGTGTATCTTCAAGTTATTATACCTTCTCATGTATAGTACCAGAATCTTATATACCAATTTTCTATAGCCAAATCAGCTTCTTTGAAGAGATTATCTTCTGGATGCTCCTAGGATATATTTTTAGTGGATGGGTAAACTGGCTTTACATGGTAATTACACATTAACATTCCTAACTCCATATACTTTTGGAATCTTTACAAAATATAAAGAATTTTCTGGCATTTAAACTTCAGTGTAGGCCACCTTTTTTAGTCCAGTTTCAGTCAACCAACCAAGCAAACTGTAGAGCCATTCTAACTGAGCTCAAAGATTAAAGCCAGAAGTAACTCATGGACAGCCCATATTGTTAAATTTGCCTGATCCAAATTTTTATTCCTTTCACCATAATCCCACAAATGTTTCCCAAGATTTTTTTTTTTAAGGATTTTATTTATTTATTTGACAGAGATCACAAGCAGACAGAGAGAGGAAGGGAAGCAGGCTCCCCGCCAAGCAGAGAGCCCGATGTGGGGCCCGATCCCAGGACCCTGAGATCATGACCCGAGCGGAAGGCAGAGGCTCCAACCCGCTGAGCCACCCAGGCGCCCCCCAAGAGTCTTTTTATATAAAAAATAAATTTATATAAAAATAAATACTTCATGACTACATTGGGTTTACCAAAAGAATGCAAAGTAAGTTAAATTCTGTCTAATTTTTTAAGCAATGTAATTCACCACCGTACTAGACTGCTTTGGCTATCATAAAAAATACTAGAGTGGGTGTTTGAAACAACAGAAATTCATTTTCTCACAGTTCCAGAGGCTAGAAGTCCACAATCAAGCAGATTTGGTTTCTGGTCAGTACTCTTCCTGGCTTGCAGACATCTGGCTGCCTTCTCACCATGTCCTCGCAAGGCATTTCCGCAGTTTGCACAAAGAAAGAACTCTCTGGTGTCTCTTCCAATAAGGACACTGAACTCACTGGGATCAGAGACCCACACTTAGGATCTCATTTAACTTTAATTACTTCCTCCAAAGTCCCACCTCCAAATATAGCGGGGTGTTAGGGTGTTCTACGTGTGAATCTGAGGAGACACAAACATTCAGTCCATAATATTCCACCCCTGCCCCCTTAATTCATGACCTTTTTGCATACAAAATACATTCCATTCCAACAACCCTCAAAGACTTTACTCATTCCAGCATCAACTCTAAAGTCTATACAGTCCAAGTCTCATCTAAGTCATATATGGGTGAGACTTCAAGTGCAATTTACCCTGAGGCAAAATTTCTCTCTAGCTGTGAACATATAAAAATTAGATAAGTTACTCATTTCCAAAATACAATGGTAGGACAGGTGTAGCATAGACACACCCGTTCCAAGAGAGAAATTAGGAGGAAGAAAGGGGTATGGGTCCCTCAAAAACTCAAAACCTTGTAAACCAAATTCCACTAGATCTTAAGACTTAAGAATAATTATCTTTGGTTACTTATCTTCGGTTATGTCAGGCTGCCAGGCATTGTAGGTCTGATTGTAGGGATGATTCCCACGTTGTAGGTGGGAATCATAACACTTTGGAAATTTTACATTCAAACCTGCAATTTTACATTCTGCAGAATGTAAAGCTCCACCAAGGGTATTTTTGCCCGCATTTACAATTTTTGTATCCCTAGCATGCAGAACAGCGTTTGCCACATGCATCTTATAAACATCCGGTTGAATAAATAAGCCCTTTAATTGGAAGGCGCTCTTCCAATTAAAGGGCTGGTTGGGTAGCTGTGGGGACGGAGTTCCGCACTGGAAGCTCATCAGTTTAATGAGTTGGGCTGCAGTATTGAAGAGAACCACTTCCTTTACTCAAAGGGTGTTTGTTTGTTTTTTTTTCTTTAAGATTTAAAAAAATTTAAGTGCAATCCACCCCCAGCCACCTCAAGATCCAGAGTCAAAGGCTCTATGACTGAGCCAGCCAGGGACCCCTCGGAACTTTTGATTCAAGGTATTTTTCATCGTTAGAGAGAGAAAAGCCGCGTCTTTGACTCCCGCCACCGGGGGAGAGCCCGGCTTCTCTATGAGCTCTGCCGCCTGTTGACCCCCATCAACCCTGTGCCCCCTTTTCACCCACACGAATCATACCAAGGGCTTTCTAACCCTGTTTGCCCACTGTGACCAATGCCCTTTCCCGCGGTTCTCTGAAACCTAGCCCGGCCGCAAACGCCGCTTTCTCCACAAAGCCCCCTCCAGCCAGCATTCCCGGGATACTAACGCGTTCCCCTCCAACTGTTGCTCCGGCTCGGCTCGAACTCCCTCCCCTGTGCACTTGCACGCGGGCCGCGCGCACTTAGCTTCTCCCCGTCCTTTAACTTTGAAAGAGCCTTAAAGCCCGCGACCATCTCGGCGGGTCCTGAGGGGAGACGTGGGCAGGCCTGAGTTTCTCAGGAGCTAAGCAGTATAGGCACCGCCCCCGGTGAATGTTACAAATCCGGGGCCCAAACGCTAAAGTGGCCTAGAAATAAAGTGAAATAAAGCGTTTTCAATAACTTCTCACGGTCTAGAGCCTTCCCGAGAAAGGCGCAAAGCGAGAACACGACCGCCTCGGCGGACTCTGCGGGGAAGCCGCCGCTCTCCGCAAACAGCCTGGAGTCGGCGCCGCAATATGACGTCACAGAGGCCGAGCCTAGGGCCAGATTCAGGATCTCCGGAACCACGCGCGTTGGCCCTCGTCGGCCGCCATCGCGGTGCTTCTGCGTGTCTGTCAGTCGCTGAGGTGGGCCTGGGGGCGGTAGACACGGAGGGGAAGTGTTTGGAGAAGTGGTACGGTGATCTGTGTCCGGCGGTGAAGATCGAGGTTATCGCCAGGTCAGTGTCGGTTCTGGGAGTGTTTCGGGGCCAGGGAGAGCGCGTTGGGTTTGGGATTTTTTTGTGTGTTTTGTTTATGTTCCGGACCGCGTGGGGGTAGGTGTTGGGGGAAGCGAGTGGGAATTCTCGCTAGCGGGTTGTGTTGGAGGATCCCTTGGGCGTTCCCAGGGGAGGGGGAGCTTGTGAGGTTCTGTGCTGGGACGAGAACTTGGGGAGAGTAGAGGTTTGGGGTGACTGGTGGGGGGAAGCGGGGGTCGTGTCCGTGTTGGGGACGGCGTCTGGGGAGTTCCGTTGTTGATGCTGAGCACATCCTTACTTTTAAAGAGTGGGTTTCTGGCCTCTTGCGCCCATGTTTACTGTATATTCTTGCAGAAAATATGTTTCATTTTTATTTCCGACCGATGTAATGTTTCCTGAGTAGTGCTCAAATTCCCAAATAGTCCGGAAAGTAAGTCTTGTTAAATTTTAGTGTATTTCAGTTTTAATGTTAGGATCAGTTGCGTAGGTACTGGTATAATTTTATACATTTCGATTCTGATATCCTATCAGCTATTTCCATATTACTAACGCTTTGGAAGTTTTCGGGGTTTTTTGTTTTGTTTTGTTTTTTTAACTATCGCAGTTGTGTTCTATCGCGTGGATGCTTTTATTTTTGGGTAAAACTGATGTGGGTATAGGTCCAACACTTTCAGGAACATGTGATGGATTTCCTTTAACACAGGTGTTTTGTTTCCTTGACCAGCTGTGGTGGTGGTTTTCCACATGTGTTTTAGACTGTCTGTTTATGTTTATTCCTAGATAGTTTATACTGTTGTAAGCGTAAATGGTGTGGTTTTATTTTCCGTATGACCTGACCCCCCCTTTTTTTTTTTTGTTTCTTCTAATTTTATATAATGCACAAAAGCAAAAATTTGAGAGATATACTTATTTTGTCCCCTCAGTCTACTATTAATATTACTGCCACTAGCTTATACATTGATTCCTTTATATTTTCTAGTTGAGTGTTTTTGTTATCTGCAAATAATTTTGGCCAGGGGGCAAGTGTATGAACTGTGGAGTAAGAAGAATCTGCTTCTGCCTCTGACTTGGGTAGGTTAATATCTGAGTCAGTTATTTTATTTGTGAAAAAAGCTATCATACTTAATAGAGTTGTTATGAGGATTAAACTAGCAAATGTTCTTTAAGTACAAAGTGTAATGCCTGGCACCTCGTATAGTCTGAATAAATGGTAACTATGATTTATCAAGTTTTTGTTCCTCTTTCTCAAAGATTTTCCACCCCAGCTTTATTGAGATGTAATTGACATACAACATTCTGTAAGTTTAAGGTGTACAATGTGTTACTATAATACACTTACATATTGCAAAATAGTTACTGCCATAGGTTAGGTAACACTTGCATCATGTCACATAGTTACCATTTCTTTTATGTGGTGAAAACATTTAAGATCCACTCTTTTAGCTTTCAGTTATGTAAAACAGTCTTTACAGTCATCACCATGCTGTACAACGCAGCCCCTCAAATAACTTTAAAATTACTTTCATTTATATTTTTTCCTCTCTCTTTATTTAATATTTCATTTATAGATTACTAGATTTCCTGGTGTCTTATATTCCTGGAAGAAACCATACTTGTCCATACTGATTTATTCTTTTAATATGTGTCTGGGTTCCATTTGCTGATATTTTGTTTAATATTTCTGCATCCAGAAATAAAAAGCTGTCTTGGATTTTCTTCAGAATAATCAGTGGTAAAAAAAAAAAAAAAAAAAAAGAATAATCAGTGGTGAAGGGAGCCGAGTGGTGGTGTAGATAATACAAAATTATTATTATTTTTTTATTTATATTTTTAAATTTTATTTATTTGACACAGAGAGAGACAGCGAGAAAGGGAACACCAGCAGAGGGAGTGGGTGAGGGAGAAGTAGGCTTCCTACTGATCAGGGAGCCCAGTACAAATACAGAACTGGATCGCAGGACCCTAGGTTCATGACCTGAGCCAAAGGCAGGCACTTAACCAACTGAGCCACCCAGGCGCTCTGATAACACAAAATTAGATTTGATGCTCTGGTTTCTCTTCAGATCGTATAAATCTTTTGCCTTTTACAAAATTAGATTTGAGTTGATAATTATTGAAGGCATATAATGGATATGAGGTGTTTGATTATACTTTCCTTCCTTCCTTCCTGAAAGTGCACACTTGGGCAGGGGCAGAGGGACAGAGAATCTCAAGCAGGCTCTACACCCAGTAAGGAGCCTGATGCAGGGCTCAATCCAACGACCCTGACCCTGAGACCCTGACCCTGAGGCCGTGACCTGAGGCGAAATCAGGAGTTGGATGCTTAACCGTCTGAGCCACCCAGGTGCCCCTCCTCTTTCTTTTTCTTTCTTTTTTTTTTTTTTTAAGATTTTATTTATTTATTTGACAAACAGAGATCACAAGCAGGCAGAGAGGCAGGCAGAGAGAGCGGAGGAAGCAGGCTCCCCGCTGAGCAGAGAGCCCGATGCGGGACTCGATCCCAGGACCCTGGGATCATGACCTGAGCCGAAAGCAGAGGCTTTAACCCACTGAGCCACCCAGGTTCCCCCCTCCTCTTTCTTTGTACATAGTGTTTTATTATACTGTTTCTTCTTCTTTGGCTTGACCTTTTTCATAATAAAATTAAAAATTTTTTTATTCTACATTTATAAGTGGAACTGATCTGTACTTTTCTTTAGGAGTATTTTTCATGTATAACACTTAAAATGAAAAAATAGGATATTGTAGCACCCTAGGAGCCCCCATTTCATCATAATCTTCTCCCTTCTCTCCAGAGGTAATTATTTTTTTTTTAAAGATTTTATTTATTTATTTGACAGACAGAGATCACAAGTAGGCAGAGAGGCAGGCAGAGAGAGAGAGAGAGAGGAGGAAGCAGGCTCCCCGCGGAGCAGAGAGCCCGATGCGGGACTCGATCCCAGGACCCTGAGATCATGACCTGAGCCAAAGGCAGAGGCTTAACCCACTGAGCCACCCAGGCGCCCTCCAGAGGTAATTATTATCCTAAAAACATCGTGTTAAGTTTGCCTGACTGTTAACTTTATACAAATGGAGAGCTGCCTGGGTGGCTTCAGTTGGTTAATCGTCCAGCTCTTGATTTCATGATCTTGGTCCTGGGATTGAGCCCATCATCCTTGGGCTCCCTGGACAGTGGGGAGCCTGCTTCTACCTCTCCATCTGCTGCTCCCCCTGCTTGTGCTCACTCTCTGTCTCTCTCTCAAATAAATAAAATCTTAAAAAAAAAAAAAATAAACAACACCTTGATACAAATGGAATCATAGGGTATGTGTCCTTTGGTGTCTGGCTTCTTTTGCTCAATATTTTGTTGTGAAATTCATCTAAGTTGTTGGATATAGCAGTAGTTCATTTTTTCTCATTGCTGTATGGTTTTCTCGTTGCTTTGGTGTGATTATACCGCAATTTATTTATGCATTCCACTACCTAGTATGGTCTGAATAAATGGTAACTATGATTAGACATTTGGTTGTTACTGGCTTGTATCTATTATAAACAATGCTGATACAAACATTTTTGTGCATGAATTTTGATGCATGAAAGTTCTGTTGGGTATATACTTAGTAGAATTCCTGAAGTGTAGGGTATACTAGATACAAGGAGAAGTAACAAATGCCCAGTCATCATGGGAGTTTCTTAGCATATCTCACTCAGTAACAGAGAATAAGGAGACAAAAAGCTAGAAGGCTGTAGTTTAACAGTGATGGGCAAAGTTTCTGTAGAGAGCCATGAGAGAGAAAATATTTTAGGCTCTGCAGGCCGGATAACCCTGCACCTGCTCAACTCCACCATTGTAAGATGAAAGTAGCCTAGAGATACATAAACAAATGAGTATGACTGTGTTCCAGGAAAATGTTATTCACAAAAAAGGTCACCAGTCCACTATACTGCCAACACCTGAACAATTAGAATAACATGATTAATAAACTTGACCAGTGTAAAACACTCCCCCACAATGAGTTTTCTCAAGTGCACATAAAACAGTTATAAAAATTTAGCATATGGTGAGCCATAAAGCCAGTCTAAAATTTCAAAGGATTGAAATCATACAGAATACTCTCTCTGACTACAGTAGAATTAAATTTATAAAGCAATACCAAAATGATAACTAGAAAGTCTCCCATTTTTTGGTAAGCATACTAATACATGTCTAAATAATCCATGATTCAAAAAAAAATTATAGTGGAAATGTTTTGAACTGCATTTTATAATCCTACATGTCAACTTTTGTTGAATTCAACTAAAGCAATCAGTGGAGGGAATTTAGACACATATTAGAAATGCATATATTAGAGGGGCGCCTGGGTGGCTCAGGCATTTACACGCACACACACACACAGTAATTTTATTCAGCCAGAAGAAAAAAGGCAACCTTGCCATTTGCAACATGGATGGACCTTGAGTGCATTATGCTACATGAGGTAAATCAGAGAAAGACAAATGCTGTATGATCTCACTTATATATAGGGAATCTTAAAAAATGGAACAAAACGAAAAAAACAAGTTCATAGGTAAAGTGAATAGATTGGTGGTTGCTAGATGCTGGGGGGGTGGTGCAATGGGTGAAAGGGGTCAAAAGACGTAAACTTCCAGTTACAGAATAAATAAGTCATAGGGATGTAATGTACAGAATGGTGACTATAATTAATAATACCATATTGTATATTTGAAATTTTATAACTATATGGTGACAAATGTTAACTAGACGTATCACGGTGACCATTTCATAATGTATACAGATACTGAATTGTTACATTGTACACCTGAAACTAATATTTACCAGTTATACCAAAAATAATAATACCAACAGATAGTAATTATATATAGAAAGGAAAGGAGAGAATCTCAAGCAGACTTCCAGCTGAGTGCAGAGGCCAACTTGGGGCTCAATCTCACAACCCTGAGATCATGACCTTAGCCAAAATCAAGAGTCAGATTCCCAACTGACTGAGCCACCCAGGTGCCCATGAAACCCAGCTGCTCAGAAGTACAAGTGGCAACATGGGAACTGTGACTGGTATCTGAAATGTGGTCTTGCGAAACTGAGCCTTAAGCTGTGGGATCTGCATGAATTCCTGGTAGTTAGCGTCAAAACTGAGTTGAATTTTAGTACATGTGCTGCCGAAGCGAGCACTGAGTTGAATTTTAGGACACCCAGTTGGTGTCCAGGGAGTTGGGAGAATTGGCCGGTGTGGGGACAAACTCCCACACATTTAAAGTCAATAGTGTTAGGAGAAAAAGCTTGCTGATAAAACAAGAACAAAATAAAATCCTATAAACCTCTTGTAAAAGGGAGCACCTGGGTGGCTCAGTGGGTTGGGGCTCTGCCTTCAGCTCAGGTCATGATCTCAGGGTCCTGGGATCGAGCCCGCATTGGTGCTCTCTGCTTAGCAGGGAGCCTGCTTCTCCCTTCCTCTCTGCCTACTTGTGATCTCTGTCTGTCAAATAAATAAATAAAATCTTAAAAAAAAAAGTCTCATTAAAGGATACATCAGGTATAAAACCATTTGCATAAACTTCTTAAATGTACACAGAAATAGAATATATATTGTTACTTTACTCACCAGTTTATTATAAGAGATACAAATGAACAGTCAGATGAAGAGGTACATAGGGTGAGGTCCAGAAGGGTCCTGAGCACAGGAACTTCTGTCTATATGGAGTTGGGGTGCCCCACCCTCTTGGCACCTCAAAGTGTTCAACTCAGAAGCTCTCCAAACTGTGTAATTTAGGAGATTTTGTTGATTATATAGGCATGATTATATAGCTGACTGATGATTAAACTCAGTCTCCAGCCCCTCCCCACTTTGCAGAGTTCCAGGGGGTGAGCCTGAAAGTTCTAACCCTCTCATCATGCCTTGGTCTTTTGGGGGACCACTCCCTATCCTGAAGATGTCCGTGGACCCCCGGCCACCAGTAATCTCATCGGCATATCCAAGCTACTCTTGTCACTCCAGAGATTCCAAGCATTTTAGGAGCTGTGTGCCAGAAACCTGGGACAAACACCAAATACCTGTTTTGCATTGTACCATAATCCATAATGAGTCTAAGTAAATAGCCACTCCATTCCTAGGCTATTACAGGTTTGTAACAAAAGGAATACTGAATTTTATGAGCTACTTTTTCAGTATTGCTTTAGGCTTTTCTCTTCTAACCTATTTATTTTGTTGGCTACTGTTGGCTGCCATCCTGACATCCATGCCCCTTTTGTTAAGAAAAATCCCTATTTTATTTAGACAGCCCTCCATCTAGGAACTTGACCTTAACCTCAGTTCACTATAAAATGCAGATTAGTCCTACCAATCAGGGTATTTCCATTGCCATTTTTTGTTTCATTGCTATGTTGCAGGCACGAACATTTGATGCAGCTCTGATCTGTTAAGTATGAGGGAAAGTCTGCCAAGCAGCTTCTGGGAAGTGGTTGAGTCCTTGCTCACCAATCCTGGAGATCTCAGGTGTAAATTCATTCATGTCTAACCCCTCTTCTACCTCCCTCCTGCCCCTGTGGAGTTCTACATGTGAGTTGTATAATCGTTCTTTTTAGGCTGGCACTCCAGGGAGCCTAGACGGAAGGGCCAAGATGGGACAAAGCATTGTCTGGATTAGACATGGGGGTGGTAGGTATCCTTGTTCACTGTGTTTAGCAGTTGGTCAGAGAATGGGTCAGAGATGAGCTCTCTGGGTATGGAGGATTCAGGAGAGCAAGAGAGTGTTCGAGAATAATTTGCTGCCTTCCGGGGTGAAGCAAGATTCAAATTGATTTCCTGGTGTTGGTGTCCTCAGAGTATGAGTTTCTAGCGTGGCTCCAGGGCTTGGCCCTTGGGGACACTGATCTCTGACGTGCTGCTGCTGAGGCGGGGATGGCTCTGCCTTTGCATTCCGGCTTGTGTGGAAGTTGCTGGCTCGGTGTGCATAGAAAATACAAGAACTGGTTCCAGGGGTTCCGTTTTTGCAGCTATGACCATATGGCCACGCCATGATATCATGCGCTAGGGAGTAAAGTTCTTTTTTTTCTTTTTTAAGATTTTATTTATTTGAGAGAGAGAGAGCACAGTGGAGGGAGGAGCAGAGAGAGAGAAGCAGACTCTCCCCTGAGCAGGGAGCCCAACGATGCTGGGCTCAATCCCAAGACACTGAGATGACCTGAGCTGTAATCGAGAGTCCGACACTTAACCGACTGAGCCACCCAGCTGCCCCAGAGAGTAAAATTATTAAAGTGTACAAGAAAGAAAAAAAATTGTGTTATGAGGCTATTGGGAAAGGAGTATGTCATAACGGAGAGAGGCAGATGGGGATTCAGATTTCCACTTTGCTACTTAGGGAGGATGTTAACATGGCCAACACACTTCACCTGACCAAGCCTCGGCTTACTTAAGTTTAAAATGGAGATCATGGTTACGTTATAGAGTAGTATCAAGGATTAAATAAGATGATGCTCATGATTTTTATACTACCTTGGTCTTCAAATGGGATAATTGCTCCAGTGCAATAAACAGAAAGTTTAGGAATGTGTGGGCACAGGGGTTTTGAGGCAGTTTCAGAGCCACCGCTTGCTTGTACCCATTATCTTTCCTAAAATTGATCTGTGTGAGAACTTGGCAACAGACGAGATCATCAGCTGGGTTTTTTTCCCATGTCTTTCACATCCATTCTAGTCCAACTTTGCCCCCCAAAAAGGGGCGGGGCATTCCTCTCACCCATCCCATGTCTTCCTATGGAGCATGGCCCCATGATCTAAAAGCTTTCCTGGCGTTAAAAGAGACAGAGGAGGGGTCCCTGGGTGGCTCAGTGGGTTAAGCCTCTGCCTTTGGCTCAGGTCATGATCCCAGGGTCCTGAGATCAAGCCCTGTGTCAGGCTCTCTGCTCAGCGGGGGGCCTGCTTCCCCCTCTCTCTCTGCTTGGCTCTCTGCCTACTTGTGATCTCTCTCTGTCAAATAAATAAATAAAATCTTGGGATGCCTGAGTGGCTCAGTTGGTTAAGCGGCTGCCTTCAGCTCAGGTCATGATCCCAGCGTCCTGGGATCAAGTCCCACATCGGGCTCCTTGCTCAGGGAGGAACCTGCTTCTCCCTCTGCCTCTGCCTACCACTCTGTCTGCCTGTGCTCGCTCTCTCACTCTCTCTCTGACAAATAAATTTTAAAAAATTATAAAATAAAAATAAATAAATAAATAAATAAAATCTTTTAAAAAGAGGAAATGTTGGTGCCTTTTGTTAGAGTAAGTCTGCATGGCAAGAGAAAGCTGGGGTCCCAAGTGCATATCCTCTTACAGTTGAATTTGCTCTTGAATCCACAGATTCTGGTCTACAGGAATAAGATATTTTCAGTATTGAAAGAAGGTGGAGGTCCCAGTCTTGGGAGATCATCATTTCTGGCAGCAGCCTGACCTGAGATATCTGACCATAACTTCCAGGCAGGCCCAGAGCAGACAGAAGACAGTATACCCTGCAGTTGGCTAGCCCTTTCTTCAGAACAGGCGAGCATGACCAAGGACCGGGTAAGGCTTATTTTGCCTATTTTTGTCCTATGTTTCCCAGTGGATTTGTGGAAGCTTCTAAAACAGTCTGGGGCACCTGGGTGGCTCGGTTGGTTAAGTGTCTGCCTTTGGCTTGGGTCATGATTCCAGAGTCCTGGGATCCAGCCCTGCGTCGAGCTCCTTCCCCAGTGGGGACCCTGCTTCTCCCTCTGCCTGCTGCTTCCCTTGCTTGTACTCTCTATCGAACAAGTAAATAAAATCTTTTAAAAAATGTTAAAAAAATAAAACACAGTCTGATAAAATGAGACAGTATATGTTGATAAAAATCAGGATCTGTCAGAAAATAAGTTTGGGCTATAATCTTAAGATCTGGGCAAGTTAGGAAGCAAGATATATGGGTCACAGGATTCATACAAAGCCCTTAAGAATGGAACCGAGGTAAAAGTGTAAGATCTTGTGGGCTTCCTTACCTTTGAATTTGTGTCTCATTTTTGGCAGCTGTAATAACAAGAAAAACATGAAAACTTACATGATTTGTAGTGACCTTGAGGAGAAAACAAAGCAGTTCTTCAGGGAAAATAATTTCATTGCCCTTAGTGCAATGAAAGATTGTACTTGATTGTACAACATTCTTCAAAAGCAGTGCACCTAGACAGTAGAACCTTCTGGCAGTCTACACTTTACCCAGGAATAGAGCCTAAGTTATTTAATAGGATGAATGGGCTGCTTGACCTTTGAGTGGTCCTCCATTAAGAACAATTCTGCCATTTGGGCGCCGCAGTGTCTCAGTGGGTTAAGCCTCTGCCTTCAGCTCAGGTCATGATCTCAGGGTCCTGGGATCGAGGCCTGCATGGGGCTCTCTGATCAGTGGGGAGCCTGCTTCTCTGAGTAATTGTGATCTCTCTCTCTCTCTCTCTGTGTCAAGTAAATAAATAAATAAAATCTTAAAAAAAAAAAAAGAAGAATTCTGTCATTTTGCAGAAGACAGCTGAAAGTTCCACTCTTCGATAACAGCTCAGAGTACAGATAGTGGCATTTCTTTCTTTATACCTTCTTAATCTTAACCACAGGTTTAGAGAATGAAGGCAGAGTCAATTATTCCTGGCCTGGCATTTGTATTTTTAATTACTTACATGATACATGGCTACATTTGCATGTAAAAGATTCAAACATAAAGAAGTATTTACACCAAAACAATATCAGCTTTCTCCTCTTCCTGCTCAACCCTGGACCCAAGAGGTAACAGATGTTAATAGTTTGGGTCTCCAGTCAATCTCTTTGTATAATTGACATGTGATAGTATATATTTATACACATTTTCATAGGCATAAATATGTGTACTTATATATACATAATTA